>NC_047092.1:2862916-3195833 GCF_902459505.1 Geotrypetes seraphini | reverse complement strand
CACATGGTCCTCCCCAACAATGTACAATATCCAAGGCAGTTAAATTCTATTCAAGTCCTCAGTGGGAGGCTTTTATATAACGTCAATGCAACTGCCCGGAGGGTACCCTATACCTTCCATTTTCCTACAATAAGGGAAATACCAGCTAAGCCTATTGGCTCCTATCTTCAGATGTGCCACTTCAACGTTTCAAGGTTGGGCAAGTTATTTTGGATTAAATCAATGAAGTCCAAATTTGGTTCTCAAGGGCTTCGGACTGATTTTGTTTTCCAGATTGTGCATGACATCTTCTTGCTTTCACTGTATGGAAACAGATCTCATAAGAACATAAGCATTATCATAATGGAACAGACCAAAGATCCATGAAGTCCAGTCTCCTGTTTCTAACAGTGGCCAATCCAAGTCACAAGTATTGGGCAAGATTCCAAAAGAGTCAAACAGATCCTCGGAATAAGCAGAGGATTTTCCAAGTCTGTCTTGAGAACGACTTATGGATTTTTCTTTTAGGAACTTGTTCAAACCAACTGCTTTCACCACGTTCCCTGGCAACAAATTCCAGAGTTTAATTAAACACTGTGTAAGGAAAACTTTGCTCTGGTTTGTTTTAAATTCACTATTTAGCAGCTTCATTGCCCGTTCCACTCCACTCCTCAACCATTTCATCTGCAAGTTGAAGAGGGAAAGGAACTGGGACTTGTATACCACCTTTTTATAGTTGTACAACCACTCTCAAAGCGGTTCACATACAGGTACTCAAGCATAGCTGCTTTATCCTTTCCTCCTATGAAAGTCGACCCATCCCCTTTATCATTTGCAACACCCTTCTCTTGTCCCTTTTCTAATTCCACTATATCTTTTTTGAGATTATCAGTGGTTAGTCTTTTTTTTAGCTGCTGTAAGCACATATTGGACATTTAGGCATGAGCACTGACTAAATTATAGGCATGTGTTTTTGCTGTTATGCTAATATTGTATAATGAAAGTAGACACCTCTATTCCTTGTAGAAAAAGCTCCTACCAGACGCCCTTGTTTCTTCTTTGATATTTCTGGGCCATAGACTAAAAAGAGGAGGACCCAAGCCCAAAAGCTACTCTAACCACTACATCAATGGTGGAAAATGTGAGCCCACCAATCCCCCCTCCAAACCCTACTGTACTGCCATATAGGTGCCACCTACAGCCATAAGAGCTATTGGGGATGAAAACAGGTATTTACAGTGGGTTTTGGGGAGCCCACCATCAACTATAAGAGAGTTGTGATGAGATGTTTATGTGGCACCCTTTTTGTGAAGTTCACAGCAGTGCACTATAAGGTGCCTCACTGCTCTGTTGCCATGTCTGGGTGGCCAGTCCATCACAATGCTGGACCCTCCCATGGCCAAAAGGTCTTGTTTGGACGTTTCAGATTGGACAAAATTTTGGTCGAGAATGTGATATAAAGATAGACGTAGTGGCAGTTTGGACGATCAAACACCTGGACGTACAGGGAGACGATTTTTGACATACTTTTCAAGAATGGACATTTTACTGCTGCCAACTTTGGCTGACTAGTGCCCTACGTTCAAATCGAAATTAGATGTTTCTTTTGATTATGCCCCTCCACTCGTACAAGTCTGTCTAATATCGGCCTTAGTTCTTTAATTTATACCATTTGTTTTCTAATTAGGGATCCTCTATGTTTATCCCACACTTTTTTGAATTCCATCCCTGTTTTCCTCTCCACCACCTCCCTCGGGAGAGCATTCCAGACATCCACCGACCTCTCCATGAAAAAGATTTTCCTAACATTGCTCCTGAGTCTTCCTCACATTATGCCCTCTAGTTTTACCATTTTCTCTTCTCCGGAAAAGATCTGGTTTTTATTAATACCTTGCAAGTATTTAAACATCTGTATCATATCTCCCCTGTCCCTCCTCTCCTCTAGAGTAGACATATTCAGGTCTTCCAGTCTCTTCTCATACTTTTTGGTGTTGTAGATGATGTTATTCCACTTTTAAAGGTGATAAATAGATATATGGTGGATCCTTCATTTTAATGCTCGGGAATTGCTACCAAATGGGTATGCTACCAGTTTATTTTCAAGGGTCCTTTTACATGAAATTAAATAGTATTCTTACCAAGTTTATTTGGCTGGGTAAAACTGCTCGAATTGCTTTAGTATCTTTACAAAAACCAATTGAGGCAGGTGGGGTAAATTTTCCAATTTTTTTTTTTTTTAAATTATTGATTTATTTAATTCGATTTCTATCCTGTCCTCCCAGTAGCTCAGAATGGGTTACAAGCAAACATTCACAGTGGAATACATTTGGACAATACAAAGATTATACAGCAACTTAAGTATAAGTTAAGAATGGAGAAGTGGGTGCAGGAGGAAGGGGGGATTTTAGGGGGTGATGGGGGTTGATTGCAGTTGGAATTTTAGTTGAAGAGGAAGGTCTTTACAGCTTTCCGGAAGGTTATCAATGAGTTCTGTAATCTGATTTGCGGGGGGAGTTGGTTCCAGAGTTGGGGGCTGTAGGAGCGTTTGCAGGCTGTTTCTGACAGGAGAGACTTTCCTGGGGGATGCATAGGCGTTTCTCCGTTTCAGAGTGGAGGAGGCGGGTGGGGATGTATAGGGCTAGCTTGATACTATCAGGCCTATATACTGAGTCAGGGTATGTATTGGATCCTTCCTGAGCTCATGGAAAATCTTCCGGATTGGCTAATTCTGGAATGTCAGCTTATGTCCCCATTGAGATTGAGTATCAAACTTCCCAGAATGTATAAGGACAACAGTATATTGTTTGCTACATGGAGCACTCTACAATTTATTAATAAATTAACAGATATTCCAGTACACGTGTCAATCTTTGTGGTTGAACTCTAAGATACAAATTGGTGAGTCTAAGATCCCCTGGAAGTACTGGTTGCAAGCGGGTATACGCACACGGGATGATGTGTTATCAGATAAAAAGCTGCTTGACTTTTCACGACTGCAACAAACTTTTGGTATCTCAAAGTCTCAAATATATAAATGGTTGCAGTTGAAGCAGGCCATCCAGAAGGGGTTCCCTGAAAGGTGAAACTTAAAAACTCAGTATAGCTTGCTGGTCCTTTGTTTCCAGACAGATTTCCTAGGACATCAGGCAGCCAAGTGGTACAAATTAATATCTGAATTTTTGAATAAGAAACCAAAAACGAACCTTCGGGATATTTGGAGCATTGAAATTAAGCAACAGATTTCTGCTACTCAATGGCCACGTATTTGGTCTTGGAGGATGAGATGTACAGCGTCAGCATCTATGAGACAAACATGTTTTTTTTTTGTTACATAGAAATTTTTGGACCCCTGTTCGTTCACAGAAATTAGATAGTTCTAAGTCAAATAGATGCTGGCACTGTCATCTTGAGATTGGGACACTGGATCATTTGCTCTTTTAGGGTTCCTTAATACCTACTTTCTGGCGTTCTATTTGAACATAAGAACATAAGCATTGCCTCCGCTGGGTCAGACCCGAGGTCCATCACGCCCAGCAGTCCGCTCACGCGGCGGCCCAACAGGTCCAGGACCTGCATAGTACTCTTCTATCTATACCCTTCTATCCCCTTTTCTAGTAGGAAAATGTCCAATCCTTTCTTAAACCCCAATACCGTACTCTGCCCTATTACGTCCTCTGGAAGCGCATTCCAGGTGTCTACCACACGTTAAGTAAAGAAGAACTTCCTAGCATTTGTTTTGAATCTGTCCCCTTTCAACTTCTCTGAATGCCCTCTTGTTCTTTTATTTTTCGAAAGTTTGAAGAATCTGTCCCTCTCTACTCTCTCTATGCCCTTCAAGATCTTGTAAGTCTGTATCATATCCCCTCTAAGTCTCCTCTTCTCCAGGGAAAAGAGTCCCAGTTTCTCTAATCTTTCAGCGTATGAAAGATTTTCCATCCCTTTTATCAGACGTGTCGCCCTCCTCTGAACCCTCTCTAGTAACGCCATGTCTTTCTTAAGGTACGGCGACCAATATTGGACGCAGTACTCCAGATGCGGGCGCACCATCGCCCGATACAACGGCAGAATAACTTCTTTCGTTCTGGTAGTAATACCCTTCTTGATTATACCTAGCATTCTATTCGCTCTCTTAGCGGCCGCTGCGCACTGTGCCGTTGGCTTCATTGTCATGTCTACCATTACCCCCAAGTCCCTTTCTTGGGTACTCTCTTTCACTAACATCCCTCCCATCGTATAGTTGTACCTCGGATTTCTAGTTCCCACATGTAATACTTTACATTTCTCAACATTGAACTTCATCTGCCATCTCGTCGCCCATTCTCCTAGTTTGTTCAAATCTCTTTGCAATTCTTCGCAGTCCTCTTTAGTCCGAGCTCGACTAAATAGTTTGGTGTCGTCTGCAAATTTTATTATCTCACACTTCGTCCCTGATTCTAGATCTTTATGAATATATTAAATAGCAGCGGCCCGAGCACCGAGCCCTGCGGGACCCCACTCGTTACCCTCCTCCAGTCCGAGTAGTGGCCCTTCACTCCTACCCTCTGTGTCCTACCCGCCAACCAATTTCTGATCCATCTATGTACGTCTCCTTCCACCCCATGGTTCTTCAGTTTCCGGAGTAGGCGTTCATGGGGCACCTTGTCAAAGGCTTTTTGGAAATCTAGATATATGATGTCTATGGGGTCTCCTTTGTCCATCCGTTTGTTAATTCCTTCGAAGAAGTGCAATAAGTTCGTTAGGCACGATCTCCCCTTGCAGAAACCATGTTGGCTGGTTATCAGAAGTTCGTTTCTTTCAAAATGTTCATCGATGTTTTCTTTTATCAGTGCTTCTGCCATTTTCCCCGGAACAGAGGTCAGACTCACCGGTCTGTAGTTTCCCGGGTCTCCTCTTGATCCCTTTTTAAAGATAGGTGTAACGTTGGCTATCTTCCACTCCTCCGGGATCACACCCATTTTCAGGGATAGATTGTAAATTTGCTGCAGTAGTTCCACTATTTCCTCCTTTAGTTCCTTCAGAACCCTTGGATGGATTCCATCCGGACCCGGGGATTTGTCAGTTTTTAATTTTTCAATCTGCCTGCGTACATCTTCAAGGCTCACTTCCATGGATGTTAATTTTTCTGCTTGATCTCCATTGAAGAATTGATCGGGTTCCGGTATGTTGGATGTGTCTTCATTTGAAAATACGGACGAACAGAACACGTTAAGTCTTTCTGCTACTTCTTTCTCCTCCTTCACCACACCCTCCTGTCTCCGTCGTCCAGCGGTCCCACCTCCTCCCTAGCCGGCTGCTTCCCTTTAACATATCTAAAGAACGGTTTGAAATTCTGTGCTTCCCTGGCTAGCCTCTCTTCATACTCTCTTTTGGCTTTTCGAACCACACGGTGACATTCCTTTTGATACTTCCTGTGCTCTTTCCAGTTCTCCTCAGTTTTGTCCTTTTTCCATTTCTTGAATGAATTTTTCTTATTTCCTATCGCTTCCTTCACTATTTTAGTTATCCACGCCGGGTCTTTTGTTCGACTCTTTTTGCACCCCTTTCTGAATCTGGGGATATACAGATTTTGCGCCTCACTCACCATGTCCCTGAAAAAAGACCAGGCATTTTCTACCGTTTTCCAGTTCCTGGAAGTGTTCCTAAGTTTCTTCCTTACCATTTCCCTCATTGCTTCGTAGTTTCCTTTTCTGAAGTTAAAGGTTGTCGCTATGGTTCTCTTTCCTTTCGGTATTCCAACCTCAACCTTGAACTTGATCATATTGTGATCGCTGCTTCCCAACGGTCCCACTACTTCTACTTCCTTTGCAGGTCCTCTTAACCCATTTAGGATTAAATCCAGAGTGGCATTTCCTCTCGTAGGTTCTCTAACAAGCTGCTCCATGAAGCAATCTTGTGTAGCCTCCAGAAATTCTGTCTCCCTAGCGCATCTTGAGCTTCCAAGACTCCAGTCTATCCCGGGGTAGTTGAAGTCTCCCATAATAACCGTGTTACTGCTTTTACATTCTCGCTTCATCTCGGCTTCCATTTCTTCATCTATATCTCCAGTTTGCCCGGGTGGACGATAATATAGGCCCAGCTTTATTTCAGGCCCTTTCCTTCCCAGTATTTTAACCCATAGCGATTCCAGCTTGTTGGTCGTCTCTGCTGTGTATTTGGGGTCATATTAATATGATTCTGGAGACTGTGATTCCTGGTAATTTGTGGGACATTATTATCCCCTAAGCCACTACTTGATAAATAGAAAAATAGATTGTTGGGAATCATGACTGGAATAACCATCCAAATGATCACAAAAAATTGGAAAAACTATGATCGTTTACATTTTACTTTTTGGTGGCACACGTTATGTTTGAGTTATAAGTTCGAGAGAACGTTTTCTGATCAAAAGGGTAACAATAAATTATTTAAACTGACATGGGGTCCGTTGACTAATTTTATTAATAATTGAATGATACTTCCCTATACTTTTGTTCATTCCTTACACATCCGGGGGGGTGGGGGGGGAGAAGTGTATTGGGATTGTTGTAAAAGATGGCTGCAATATTGTTTGATTACTTGATTCTATTGAAATAAGGGGGGGAGGGGTGAAAATAATCTTTATGGTATTTAAGTGTTGCCTTTATGATATTTTGTAATGTACTCCTGTATAACACTGTTTAAGTTTGAAAATGAATAAAGAATTTTTTTTTTTTTTTTAAAGGTGATAATTAGAAACAGAAGAAAAAGCGAGAAGATGATATTTTCTTCAAAGGCTAATCAAAAAGCAGGAAATTCTGTAAGGGCTGCCTAATGTTGGCGGTAGGCGTCTGAAGCACGCCTCCCAGCGCCTAACTTAATTGTTTTTAATTAGCTTTAAGTGGTGCAATAAAAGCCAATTACTAGACAATTAACATAAAAAATAGGTGGCGCTAGATGTCTTCGGCGACCGGCGCCTACATCCCTGCTGCTGCCTAACCCGGAAGTAGGTGGTGCCAGAATTAGGCGTCGCTATGCGTGATTCTCTGACGCACCTAGGCATCGGAAATGTAGACCTTTCAAACCCTGGCCTATATTTCTGGTGCTTACAGCTTGTGGTAGCCGCAGTTCTGGAACTGGTACTTCCGTGATTGACATGTGGCAGGCCCGGTTTCTGGAACCAGCCCCAGAATGCACTTTTGTTGGTGTGTTATTGCTATTTATCAGCCTTTCAGAATCAGAAACATCGAAGTACCGTTACAGTAGTATCTACAGGCGATGACAGCTCTGAACGCACACCAGAGTTGAAAGCGACTTCAGAGTTGAATAACCCTTCAGAAAGCAAACGCAGACCGTGATGCAGGGCAGCCTGCTATGGATTATTGATTATTATTGATTCATTTTTCAAGTCTAACACAAATGTTCAGCTCCCATGGCACAGTTTGATGATTTGGGAAGTGAGTTGAGTTAGTGATTTCATTTTGTGGCGAGATCAAATAGTTTAAAAAAAAAAAAAAAAATCCTCAGCGGGTCCAGAATAGAAGAGAAAATTTGAAGCTCATTGATGAGAAATGCAGCCACATGCCCTGACTTGCCGAGCCAATGCACTGTTTCTTTTGGAAACTCTCGACATCTGTTCAAGGCCCAGTGCATATGTATCCCTGACTCCCTCATTGCCACTTCGGCTTTCATATTCTACTCCAAAATAAACCTGAGAGGACTGTTTCTGCATCCAGATGTAATTTACCATGTGCAAGTATCTGGGAGGATGGAGCAGAGCCAAAAGCCTGAAAGCAGGCCATTTCCACCGTGGATCCCTGGACAGATGCAGAGTATGTCAAACCCAGATGATAATCAACAATTTATAGCAATGCTAAAACGCACAGACGGGTCTGTTCTGGCATTTTGTTCCATCTCTGCTCCTTTGCATCGTTGTAGCTCTATTTATATTTTCAGAAAAAGTGGTGGGTGGATGGATCAGCCTTTGCGGGTGAGTTGGCAGAGACAAAAACCATTCCAGAAAGCAGGAGAGCCCAGGATGGGCACCGAAGATCTGTATTGTGCTAGGAGGCAAAAGAGGCAGAAGAGAGACTAGATGGACATTACAAGTATAATCTTCATCTACTATCGTATTTGATGGATCTATTTAATAATATATCAGGGTAAAATCCTAGATTATTGCAATTTAAGAGAAAATTCTATGAGGTGCCTAACTCACCTCTTCTTTTACGAACGCATAGCGTGGGTTTTAGCACTGGCAGCGGCGGTAACTGCTCTGATGCTAATTGTACTCCTATGAGCGTCGGAGTAGTTACCGCCACTGCCGGCGCTAAAACCTGTACTATGCGTTTGTAAAAGAGGGGGTCAATTAGTAAAACTGGCTTCAGTAATGAGCTTTAACAAGCTCACAATTGAAATAAAATAAAATTGAATTGGGAGATAGGTGTCTATTTTCTTAGGCACAATTTTACAAAAGATAGGCGCCTTTTGCTTGGGGGCCTAGCGACGCCTAACACCAAGGTAGGCGTGTTTCGGGGGGGGGGGGGAGAAAGATTAGGTGCCACTCGGCCTGATTCTCTAAAGCAGTGTCGCTCAAACTTTTATAGCTCTGGCACACTAAACGGAGCAAATGTTTTTCTGCGGCACATTATAATTGAAATGATAAAATTGCAAAACCAACAAAAAATTTAATTTGAGAGTTATTTATTTAAAATGCTTTAAGCTATGTTTTGGTAATTGTAACAATGGTGAAACTAAAGCAGATAGAATTGCTAATCAATGCGATGGATGAGCTTGTTTTTGAGGGCAAATTAACTCAAAACGCGGCTCGATAGTCGACAAGCAAACACGCATTTCATCAACCACCATCTGCAGTTCTCTTTTTTTCCATTTCTCTCAGAGCTGAAAATCCAAGTTTGCAAAGATAAGATGATCCAAATGGTAACAAAGCCTCGATTGTTTTGTTGCTCAAGTTAAGATAAGTACTGCATAGAAAATAAAACTAAGGACCTCTTCTCTTAAACTGCGCCAGAATGGCCCACGCTGCTCCCGACGCTCATGAGAGAGATTTGCATATAATGGAGGTGGCAGGCATGCAAATCTCCTCCATGCATATTCATTAGGGCAATCCTGAAAACCTGGCTGGCTGGTGGTCCTCCAGGACAGGGTAGGGAACCACTGGCTTAAAGAACTTTAAATAAATAACTCTCAATTTTAATTTTTTGTTGCTTTTGCAATTTTATACATTTCAATTATAATGTGCTGCGAAAAACATGCGCTCCATTTAGAGTGCTAGAGCGCAAAAAGTTTGACAGACACTGGCCTACACTATTTAACTTATCTTCAGGTTAAAGAAGTTTGATCACGTAACACCTTATTACGGGCAGTTGCACTGGCTCCCGACAGAAGCACGCGTAAAGTTTAAGTTCGCCTGCCTCTGCTTCAAAGTACTCTATGGTCTAGCCCCTAAATACATAACGGACCTTTTCACCTTCTCCACCAACAAACACAAGAGAATCTCACACCTGAACTTCGTTTCCCCCCCAGTCAGAGGTTGCAAACTAAAAAAAACACCACCAACACCTTCTCTCACATCAAGCAGCATTATGGGGCAAAGACCTAAAACAATTGCTCTCGCCCTCCAATTACGAGGCATTCAGGAAGCGCCTAAAAACATACCTATTCCTGAAGTACCTAGACAACTGACCCGCACTCCACTCTCAACAACGGTTTTCTTGACCTATTTCTCACTCTCTTCTCTCTTTAAGTTCCAAGCAAACAGACAGCAAGTCTGGCTGAAAAACTACATAAACAAACCCAATCTGTCTTACAGTGCATTCCGCAAATCGATCAAAACCGCCCTATTCGCAAAATTCACTGACTAAAATTGTCCCCTCCCTCTCTAGGACTCCCCTCCCTGAAAACGCCTTTCTTTCTCTCCCTCAAGAAGCTCCTCATGTACTCATATATTCGCTGTTCCTAGAACTCCAATTCAAATGGAAGTTCTAAAAAAATACTCAGATATTCTTTACCCTCTGAACACCAATCTGTACGTAACTTTCCCTTCTACACTATTGTATGGTATTGTATTAAGACTTATCAAGACTTAAGTATTGTATTGTATTTAGATCTATTATATTGTATTGTATCTAGACTTGTTGCATTACATTGTACTGTATTATATGTTGACCTATCGTATTGTATTGAGACCTCTTTATTCGCTGAATGTCCAGCCTTCTTGCAATGTAAACCGCCTAGAAGTCGCCTGACTATGGCGGTATAGAAAAATAAAGTTATTATTATTATTATTATTATTATTATTCAGGTCACTCATTTTGTACCTCTTGTAATCTTTTGTAAACCGCATAGAACTTCACGGTATTGCGGTATATAAACTGTTATTATTATTATTATTAACTTACCAGTCAAGATGTCTTCCTCTCTCCCTGATCCGTATAGAGCCCTCGGACGCCAATGCATGTACTCCTGACTCCAGGATAACAACAGACTAAGCCAAACTGCTGCCCCCGAGGAGGCTTCCGGACATATTCCTATTAAGCAAGCTGATTTTCAAAAAGAAAATAATGACATAATTTCCATTTGAGAACTGGCACAAAATGTACAAGTAAAAGAACCTAAAGAATTTGCATCAAAGGAGAAAGGTTTGAAAATTGTCCCCATAGACGTGAAGAGGTGTGAAGAGCAGGGCAAAAAGGGATATGTGAAAGGCACTGATGGTCACACCATCAGAAGAGGGCGATCGCTGGAGAAGGACATCGTGTTTGGGAAGATCAAAGGAACCAGGCGAAGAGGGCGACACGTTGAAAACAACCATGGGGATGACGTCGGCGGATCTTTCTAGACTAGCACAAAAACCATTTCTTTTCAGATCTGCAATTCATCAAGTCGATGGCGTCTAACAACAACGTACGGCCATGCAAATCTCTTTCATTCATTTAATTTATTCACTTAATATACTGCTACAAACTGACACGCAGAACTGCGCAGTTTACAACATTAAAAACTTACAAAAAAACATTTGAAAAGGAACTCCAGTCCATAAATAACAAAGAGGGAAATCCATTTACAACAAAGAAAAGTGTGTACATGTCACTGTGATGGGTGAATGCCAAGGATTAATCCTGCATTATCCAGTTATCAAGAAACAGGAAATGCCTGCTCAAAAAGCCAGGTTTTCAAATGAACTTTAAATATTTTAATCGAGTCTTCTGCATGTAAGTAAACAAGTGGATTATTCCAGTTATATGGTGCAGTAAAAAAAAAAAAAAATCACATTTACGTGTACAATGTAATTGCGCCAATCGTGGACCAGGCAGAACCATCGTATAGTCAGAGATGAGGAAAACTGTTGAACTAGAGGACAGGAAAAGATACTCCAAGGAGGTTAGTTTAAAAGCAGCACATCATTTAGACAGGCGGGCCTGAAGCAAGAGCCAGAGAGCGGGCTTCCTGCTTCCAACATTTTAAAAAGGTTCGAGGTGGGGGATAAGGACATCCAGTGGCAGAAGGGTGTGTGCATCCCTCCTGCCATTTTTGGGGGGTTCGGGGAGGATGGTGGCTAGGCATATCTGACATGGGGGAAGGGCTTTTTTCTTTTATTTAAATGGGACAGATTCTGTGTAACACACACGCACAACATCTGTGCCATTAAAAAAAAAAGAAGCCCTAACAGCAGTGACAGTGTGTCTAGCCCTAGAGGACATAAAATGAGACTGCAGGGTGGTAGACTCAGGAGGAGCGTCAGGAAATACTTTTTCACAGAGAGGATGGTGGATACCTGGAATGCCCTCCCTGGAGTGGTGGTAGAGGCAAAAACAGTGACTGAGTCCAAAAATGAATAGGACAGAGACAAAGCATCCCCGAATAAAAATAGCATGCTATCAACACAAAACTCTACAGATCAAGAGCTATAATTTCATTTATGAGGAGCAGGAGTGATGCTTAAAAGGCAGCCCCAACACTGAAACCGACTTCCACCGTCTGGGTCCAGTATGTGGCAAGACGGATCGGGATAGGCTGGCGTTAGCATGGACGGTGACTCTAGTGGTCAATGCCGAGCAGACTTCTACAGCCTGTGTCCCGTGTGCGGCAAAGTGGATCAGGAGCAAGAATGCAAATTTTTACCACATTCATATAGTCAGAGTCCAGTCTTGCCTATCTCAGGAGAGAGGGGGAAAAAAAATCTTATAGTGGAACTTAGCAAGTCAAATGAATTATTACTGGAGAGTTGGGCAGACTGGATGGACCATGTGGGTCTTTACCTGTCGTCATCTACTATGCTATTATAAAGACAGAGGACAGGATCATGGCAAAACCAATGATAAAGAAGGGGGTAACTGCATGGAGAACATAAGAATAGCCCCACTGGGCCAGACCAATGGTCCATCAAGCCCAGCAGCCCATTCTCAGGGTGGTCAATCCAGGCCACCAGTACCTGGCCAAAACCCAAAGAGTATCAACATTCCATACAGAATCTCAAAGGGTAGCAAGATTCCGGAATCCCCAGAGTAGCAACATTCCATGTAGATTCTTCCCCCATGTATTAATAATAGACTATAGGCTTTTCCTCCAGGAATATGTCCAAATCATTCTTAAAACCAGCTATGCTATTTGCATGATGCCATCGCCTGGCTTCCGTGCATGCACGGATGCCCTCCCGCCCGACGGCGATTTGATAGAAGCTTTTCAAAACTCGAACAAAGTGCCGGGTTTTGAAAAGCTGTCCGAACCCCTGGACTTGTCCTCAAAATGAGGACATGTCTGGGGAAATCTGGACATTTGGTATGCCTAATTGAGGATCAGCGAGTGAGCCCCCAGGGCCTTGTCTGTTGCTTTCCTGGAGTCCGGAGTAAATACATTTCCGTCTGAGTAATCTAAGTGTGGATAAGAGTTTTGGTAGTGTGTTCAGAAAAGAAGGGACACCTTTTGGTCATGTTATAGAGGGGAAAAAATGACAGGTTTTAACAGTCTGTTGTTTTTGTGCAGAAAGAGAGAGAACAAGAAGTCAAATATGACCACAACGTTATGAGCTGACAAGGTAGATAAGAAATGTTATCTATGGAAACAGAGAACAGGGCAAGAGGCGAGCTGGGCTTAGAGGGAAAAAGGGGTTTGGTTGAAAAAGACCGTGAAATGCTAACAATGTTTTGTAGTTTCGCAAAACCTGCTCTAGGGACGCACCATTTATTTCATCTTTTTCACATCTGTGACTGTCGGAGACTCTCTGCGCGGAATACGCTGCTCCGTCGATATACATCAAGGGACTGCTTCCAACTAAGGAATTTCATTTGTTTTATCTGGATTGATTTGTACCTAGCATCACATACTTTCTACTCCTGTTGTAAAGTCTAACATCAGGAAAAAATTAAGATCATTATCACTTTGTTCTGTGGAGAGAGACGGAGAAATATTAATTCACTAAACCACAAACGTCTTTCAGCTGCGATCCTTTCTGCTGAGTATTTATTGTATGTTCCGGAATCTCGCTTCCAAATGGGCTTAAATGGAAGCTTTAAATGTTTGGCGCTGTGCGTATCTCTTAAGGCGCGTAACCTTTGACATTGTGTTTCTGTGATTTGGAAATCTGCTGGACGTTTTGTGCACTTTGGCCCAAACTCTTTACATGGTTCCGACTAATGCCGCCACTTAGCGCAATTCTAAATAGTTTTGCGCAACTTATAGAATCACATTAAGTGCCGCCTAAGCAGTGGCGTTCCTAGGGGGGGTGGCGGGGGGGGGCGGGCCGCCCCGGGTACCAGCCCTAAGGGGGTGTTCCCGGCCTTGCCGTTCAGTCCCCCGCCACCCCCGAAGGACCGTTCGCCCCCCTGGCCTCCCCGCACCACCTATGAACAGCCGCAGCAGGATAGCGAAGTCAGCGTCAGCGATCCCTGCGCTGCTTCCTGCGCCGCGATCCCGCCCCTCCCCTGACGTCAGAGGAGGGGCGGGACCGTGGCGCAGGAAGCAGCGCAGGGATCGCTGACGCTGACTTCGCGATCCTGCTGCGGCTGTTCATAGGTGGTGCGGGGAGGCCAGGGGGGCGAACGGTCCTTCGGGGTGGGTCGGGGCATCAGGCCTTCAGGGTGGGGCGGGCGGGCAGGCAAGCAGGCTTTCAAGGGGGAGGGGGTGACAGGCAGGCATCCTTCAAGGGGGGACAGGCCTTCGGGGGGGGGTGCAGACCTTCAAAAAAAAAAAAAAATTTTTTACATGGGGGGGGTGCAGACCTTCAAAAAAAAAAAAAATTTTTTTTACATGGGGGGGGGGGGGGTGTCAAAAAATGATGCGCCCCGGGTGCCACATACCCTAGGTACGCCACTGCGCCTAAGCACCGCTATGAGTTATCATTTTTAGGCGCACCGGTTTGGGCCAGGTTTTTCTTGGCCTAAATGCTGGCGCCTAAGTTGTGGGCACTCAAGAACTTGCCCATAGCTTACAAGAATGCCCATAGGCGCACGTCTAGGGCTACCAGATGTCCAGGAAAACCCAGACATGTGCTCTTTATAGAGGACTCTCTGGGTGTCCAGACGGTTTTTCTCAAATGAAGAAAAGCGCGTGGAGTCTTTTCAGGTTTAGCTGGCTCTCCCCACTCCCTCACCTACCTCTTCCCCAGCCGCTGTAATTTAATCTTTGGGAAGCCGTCAGCAGCAACGAGGTGAGACTGCTGCCGCTGGCCTGCTCCAGAAGCTGCCTCTCTGCAGGTCCCGCCTACGCGGGAACAAGAAGTCGCTGTATAGAGGCTGCTTTTGGGGCAGGCCGGCGGCAGCATGCTCACCTCGTTGCTGCTGCTGGCTGCCTGAAAATTGAATTATAGCTAGGGTTACCAGATTTTCTGTTTGGAAAATCTGGACCCCTTACACCCACTTTCGATGTTTGGCGTTACTATGTGCCTGTCCTGGAGGCCACATAGTGATGGCTACTTTTTTTTTTTTTTTTACAAGGGTTTAATTATTTTTTAATGGTGCAATCAATTATCACACCACTTAAACCAATTAAGTTAGGCAGCGGTAGGGTGGCTCCCATCGCCTAACTTTTGCCAGCTTTTGTAGGATCTGGCCCTGAGTTGTCCCGAGCCACAAGGTTAATTTAAGAGTATAACAGTCAAATGTAGGAGCATAAAATCCTTTACATATCAGTCTTATAATGAGTGGCGTAGCAAGGGTGACTAGCACCCCAGGCGGTGGCACCCCTCCCGTGCCCTCGTCTCCACCTCTCTGCTCCTTCTCCAACCCCCTCTGCCGCGTGCACACACTCCTTCCTACTTGTTCACTGCCATGAGCAACAATTTCAAGGTGCTCCTTGCAACTGTGACATCACTTCCTATGCAGGGCACCAGGAAGTGACATCAGTAGGAGCCAACGCAGTCACAAGGAGCTTTTTGAAGTTGTTGCTCATGGGGTGAACAACTAGAGGTCCAGGGAAGGGAAGGGGGTGTGCATGGCAGGGGGAGGAGTGGGATGAGGCGGGGGCAGGGAAAAGGAAGGGTGTCGAAGCCCACACCATGATAGCGCCTGGGGCAGACTGACCCCCACCACCTTACGACGCCACTGCTTCTAATCATCATCATAGAGGGTTTTAAAAATAAGCCCTTCAATTATTCTTATTACTTTTATATTAGGATTGAGTTCACATCTTTCCAGCAGTAGCTCAAGGTCTAAAACTTGCACTGTAGAATAACCAGGGTCAACTATAACAAGTAAACTGTATACAGTCAAACCTTGGTTTGCGTGCATAATTCGTTCCAGAAGCATGCTTGTAATCCAAAACACTCGTATATCAAAGCGAATTTCCCCATAGGAAATAATAGAAACTCAGATGATTCGTTCCACAACCCAAAAACTTGAATACAAAATATTATACGTACTTGTATTGCAAGACCTCGCTCGTTATAACAGTCACTGCAGCGTTAGAGAGAGAAGAACCATCGGCTCAGTTGTGATGTGTGTATACTGTACGTACTCGTATTGCAAGACATCGCTTGTATATCAAGTTAAAATTTAATAAAATGTTTTGCTTGTCTTGCGAAACACTTGCAATCGAAGGTTTTACTGTATTAATATTAGACCCGAAATATGTGTCTAGTTTGAAAAAACTTGGATCAAAAACATGTACTGAAATTATGGCTAATCTAGTGCAAGTTGGAACCTCTTAACTCTATACTATGCATGTTAAACCTGTTTTCCCGTTCTGGGCTCTTTGAGGATAACTCTTTGCAATTCATTATTTACAGGAATTACGTTACAAGAAATTAAACGTTTACAAATTATTCAAAATGCTTCTATTAAATTAATAACAAAATCTAAAAAATTCGATCATGTGACACCACTCCTTAAAAAGGCTCATTGGCTTCCAGTCATACATAGAATTACACATAAATTATGTACTATTATCTTTAAAACATTAGAAAATAAGACTCCAGCATTTTTATTCAGACTACTTATTCCATATTCTGTTAAAAGAACTTTAAGATCTAGTGAACGGAATCTTTTATCAATTCCTACATTAAAAGTAATCGGCACAAGAAGACAATTTATCTTCTCATGTACAGCTCCCCAGATCTGGAATGCGCTTCCTATGTTTTTACGGGAGGAGAAAGTGTTTGGGAAATTTAAAAGCGAATTAAAAACCTTCTTGTTTAAAGACGCATTTGCAAATTAATTAAATTTTATTATACAGTGTTACTCTAGTTAATTATTTTTTACTCATTTTTTAATTTCCTTATGTGTTTTCCCTGTATGTTCTTTCTTTACTATAAAAAATGTATTTCTCTTCCTCTTTCCCTTTGTTTTTGTTATAATTGATAAATTGTATGTAATGTTTTCGTTTTCTTATGTGTATATTTTATTGTACATCGCTTAGAAATCTGATTAAGCGATTCAACAAGCAACCTAATAAACTTGAAACTTGAAACTTGATAACGGGATAGAAATCAAAATAAAAAAATAAAGGTACATTACATTCAGGCATTTCTCTGTCCCCGGTACACTTCGAATCTAAGGAGCCATTTGACTAAAGCTTAGCACACACTAAATACCATGAAGCCTGCTTTGGGCCAATTCCCATTGTCACCATAATTGGCAGCCGCCTGCAAAAATGGCACCAATCATGCTCCAATCACATTATGGCGCTATTTGCAGAATCGCAGCTAACGTCAAAGGTAGGTGCTGCAAATGAGGCCAGGGTTTGAAAGACTACATTACCGGCGCCTATCTTTGACGTGAATCATGGCCTCAGGGCGCCTATGGTCATTTCCGACGCAAGCCATGCCTTTTTCAACCTTAGATGCTGTGAGGCACCTCTGTAGACGTGATGCCAGTGCCGTTTTTGTAGGTGCGAACATTTTTTAAAACAAGGTTTCATTTGGTTTTTAATCAGCACAGTAATTGAACCAATTAAAACCATTAAAGTTAGGTGGCAGTAGGGTTGCCTTCCATTGCCTAATTTACAGCTCCGTTTCGAGAATTTGGGCCTTTATGTCTTTAGGCCTCTAAGCAGCTTCCTCATGCTAAGCTTTTAGTAAAAGATCTACTATGTGTGTATCTGAGGCAGTGGAGGATAAAGTAAATTGCTGATGATCACCTTCTCCCGAAAGCCCATCTTATTTCAACTCTGAGCCAGCAGAGTGTCCTCAAATGCTTACGTCCTGGAAGAAATCGTTCTGCTGTCTGAACACTAAAGAGCTAAAACAAATTTAGTAAGGCTTGCTGACGGGAATGTTTTATGAGGGCCCGTCTGTGAAAATGCTCCTGAGGGGCACCAACTAGAAGTGGAAAAATGTTTAGATTCTTGATTTGTGAAGGACGGTTCGATCAATCACTAGGTCCTCAGACAGCTGGAGACTTAAGTACAAAGTGGCAGACGGCGGTGGGACAAGCGTGTCCAACTGAGGACTAGATAGAGACATGAATCAAAGCACTAAAACACAAGAAAGAGAGGATTACATCTTTCTTAATTTCTTAGGATTTATTAGCTGCCTTTATGAAGAGATTCGCCCGTGATTGTCTATAGTGGGTATAACTTTTCCTTTAAGAGCTACCAGGCAGGGAATTTTGGAATTCTTACACAGTCTAAATTTGGTGGTTCAGGGTTTGTGCAACTGATCCTGCTTGGTGGTGTTTTTCGGCCACTGCCGGCGTTATACGTGGATATTCAATGCTGGACTATTTGCTAACTGTTCCAAACCTCTTATCAATCAACTACAGTTGATTCAGGACTTGGCTGCTAGATTAATATTTAGTCTGTGGAAATTCAAACACTTTCAACCTTATTACCGTAAACTTCACTGGCTGCCTTTGGAAGCTGGACTAAAGTTTAAACTAGGAATCACGGTTTTCAAGATTCCCCAGTATTTGATTCATTTAGTGACTGAACTGCATAATCCACTCTCAAAAAACCCAAACGAGAAATTCTTTCCAACTGAAATTCCCTTCAGGATAGAAAGTGAAATATATCAGACAATTCAGTATCAGCTGGTTAGATTTTGGAACCACATTTCTTTGGGATTGCACATCTGTGGGCATTTTTTTTGTGGTTTAGGAAACTTTTAAAATCATTTTTGTCTTCATCATAATTGATTTTAAGTGGCTTTTAACTATTTACCGTATTTTCTCGCATATAATGCGCGCGTTATACGTGGTTTTTACAAACCGCGCATACCCTTGCGTGTTATACGCGTGAGCGCGTTGTACAAAATTTTTTTTACATAGTTTCCCCCCCCCGACGCCCGATTCATCACCCGGAAGGAGCACTCGCACTCCCACCCCGAAGGACCGCTCGCACCCCCACAGCCTCCCCCCCTCCCCCATGGAGAAGCTGTCTACCTTGTTTCCGGATGCCAGCCCAGCTGCTTCCTCTGCCGGCGGTCCTGCCCCTTCTCAGAGCCCTGTGCTGCGCTGCTTCCTCTTCAGGCGGTCCCGTCCTTTCTCTGATGTCAGAGAAAGGGCGGGACCGCCGGAAGAAAAAGCAGCACAGCAGGGCTCAGAGAAGGGGCGGGACCGCCGGCAGAGGAAACAGCTGGGCTCGCTGGCATCCGGAAACAAGGTAGACAGCTTCTCCATGGGGGAGGGGGGGAGGCTGTGGGGGTGCGAGCGGTTCTTCGGGTGGGGGTGCGAGCGGTCCTTCGGGGTGGGGGTGCGAGCGGTCCTTCGGGGTGGGAGTGCGAGCGCTCCTTCAGGGTGGGGGTGCGAGCGGTCCTGCAGGGGGGTGAATCGGACGTCGGGGGGGCATCAGGCTTTCAGGGTAGGGACAGGACTTCAAGGAGGAAAGGAGAGTCGGGGCGGGCGAAAACAAAGTCAGGGTCTCCAGAGAAGAGTTGGGGCGGGCGAAAGGAGAGTCGGGCAGCATGCGCGGTATACGGGTGTGCGCGGTATATAAAAATTTATGTACATAAATATGTGGTTTTTGTGCGCTATACCCATGTGTGCATTTTACACAGGTGCGCGTTATCTATGTGAAAATACGGTATTTATTCAATTTTCTCTACCGTTCTCCCAAGGGAACTCAGAACAGTTTACATGAAATTATTCAGGTACTCAAGCATTTTCCCCTGTCTGTCCTGGTGGGCTCACAATCTATCTAAGGTACCGGGGGCAAGGAGGGGATTAAGTGGCTTGCCCAGGGTCACAAGGAGCAGCATGGGATTAGAACCCACAACCTCAAGGTGCTGAGGCTGTAGCTTTAACTACTACGTCACACTATTGTAAGTTTCTGTTCTAACTTTGTAATTCCAAGACAAATTGGCCTGGTTTTCTTTAGTTTTATTATCCTCCTTGAACTAATTAGGTAAAGGTGGAATAGAAACAACAAGAATAGAATGTAGCAATCTCTTATGTGTTCAAATAATGCGTTCCAATAACTTTGCGGTCACCGCCCCTTCTCTTTGGAATTCGCTGCCCAATCAGTTGCGCAGTGAATCCGCAATGAATCAATTTAACTCTTAAGGACAAAATCAAGCTTTATCACTTTTTACCCTAACCTATTGTCTTTTTCCCTCTTATTGTGTTCTTTCTCTCACGATTGTAGTTCTCTCCTCTCTTCCCTATTGTTTGAAGTTAGTCCATATGTCTTATTATGCATCTTTTGGTATTGTTTAGTATCCCTAACTTTTAAATTTGTTTTTATGTAATTTTTATATTGCACATCGCTTAGAAACCTGATTAAACGGTTTAAATTTTTTTTTAATAAACTTGAAACTTCAAGTGTGATAAGCAATGTGGTCCAATTTGATCACTTACCTTAGGCCAATGCATGGTCCCCCCCAAAGGTCTCCACTAAGGTTCTCAGTCGGTTAACGTGCTCTTCAAATCCTGTAAATGCACCAATTTCAATCTTGCCCACTTGATATGGTAACCAGGGCCAGATTAATCACTAGGCCAAGTAGGCACGTGCCTAGGGCCCGAAACTGTGAGGGGGGCCCGCTGAAGGAGGGCGACTCACCTTGCTATTTTCAATGGCAACGTGCACTCCCCCCTGCAGTAACGGCAACGGGCCCCCCCACGCAGTAACGGTAACAGGCCCCCCCCCACGCAGTAACGGCAACGGACCGCCTGCCCGCCTGCAGCAACAGCAATGGCAATATGGCCGGATGTGTTACTGGAAGGTCCCACGATGACTGCTTCTGCCGGTCCAGCCTCCTCCGACGTCACTTACTTGCTCTGGAAGAAGTGACGTTGGAGGGGGCTGGACCTGCAGAAGCAGTCATCGCGGGACTTTCCTGTAACACATTCGGCCACGTTGATGTTGCTGTTGCTGCGGGTGGGGGGGCCCGTTGCCATTACTGCGGGGGGGGGCCATTGCCGTTGCTGTGGGGGGGTGTTGCTGGGGGGGTTGCTGTTGCTGCGGGGGAGAGGCGTTGCTTTGGGGGAGAGAGAAAAGAGGATGGAAGGGTGCTGGAGGGAGAGAAAGGGAGCAGGGTGGTATTGAAGGGTTGTGAGAAGGATGGTATGGAAGGGTGGTGGAGGAAGAGAAAAGGGGAAGGGTGGTATGGAAGGGTGGTGAGAAGGATGGTATGGAAGGGTGGTGGAGGAAGAGAAAGGGGTTGATAGAATTGGTGTGTAGGGGAAGGGGAGAGATATAAGGGGAAGGATACTGGATGGAATTGGATTGAAGGGAGAGAAAGGGGGCAGGTGCTGATGGAAGTGGGAGGAAGGGAGAGAAGAGAGTGAAATGCCAATCATGGGGATGTGGGAGAGGGAAGAAAAGGAGAGAGATGCCAGACCATTGGAGGAGGGGAGAAGATGATGGATGCCACACCAATGGGGGGGAGGGGGGGAAGAAGAGATGGAAGGGAGAGACAGACAATTTCTGGAAGAGGCACAGAAGGACAGAAGATGAAAAGAAGAGGGACATCGCTGTTTGCTTTAGGGGACATTGCTGTTTCTGTGGTGTTGCATTGTATGCAGAGTCCAACTTCTTGGTGGTTTTATTTAACCTTTGTCTACGTATTTATATTTTATCCCCCCTTTTATAATACTGTAGAGCATTTTTTAGCGCTGGCCGTGGCTAAAAACCATACTAAAGTTTTGTAAAAGGGGGAGAGGTTAGTTTGTGATTACATATTCCATACTAGGCAAAGGTGTTTTCTGTGTTCTGTTTCTATGAAATGCATGGTTTTTTTTTGTTAGATTTGACCAGCCTTGTTTGGCAAAATGCATCAATCAGGCATGGTTCTTGGGAGCACCTTGAATTAACCTGATTTGAATCTCCTTATTTTTCTGCCAATCTTCTTTTGTTTTATGTTGGATTCTTTGGTGGACTGCTTGCCTTGTTGGAACGTGCTAGAGGAGTTACAGATTTGGTTGTTTATACATAGTAACATAGTAGATGATGGCAGACAAAGACCCGAATGGTCCATCCAGTCTGCCCAACCTGATTCAATTTAAATTTTTTTAAATTTTTTCTTCTTAGCTATTTCTGGGCAAGAATCCAAAGCTCTACCCAGTACTGTGCTTGGGTTCCAACTGCCGAAATCTCTGTTAAGACTTACTCCAGCCCATCTACACCCTCCCAGCCATTGAAGCCCTCCCCAGACCATCCTCCACCAAACGGCTATACACAGACACAGACCGTGCAAGTCTGCCCAGTACAGGCCTTAGTTCAATATTTAATATTATTTTCTGATTCTAGATCCTCTGTTGTTCATTCCATGCTTCTTTGAACATATGGGTTACAGTTGGTTGATGTAGAGTGAGGCAGTTAGGCGATGTAAGCTTGGTTATTAATATAGACTTATATTTCAGATAGTTTTACTGCTTTAGAAATATTTGAACACTTTTATATATGCATGGAAAGGGTTCAGAGTTAAAGTCCTGGGTAAGTAGGTGGGAAGGGAAGGAAGGGGGATTTGTTCAGAGATGTTTGGGGGTTGTATAGAAGGAAAACTGTGCACTGGTATGCTAATCTTTGTTTGTTTTGAATTAAAAAAAAAAAAAAAATACAAGTGGAAATAAAGAAGTAAATAAGAAAACAGATAAATGGGGCGGGACAGGGCCGGGGCTGGGCTGGGGGGGGAGTGGAGGCAGCGTACTTGGGTGCCTAGGGGCCCTCGAAGAATTAATCCTGCCCTGATGGTAACTGCAAACAGGGACTGTCTCTTGCGTGTTTAATGTACAACGTTGTGTGTGTGTGTGAGGTTGTGAGTTTGATTCCCGCTCCAGCTCCTTGTGACTCTGGACCAGTCACTTAATGTTTCCTTGACCTAGGTACAAATTTGATTGTAACCAGAGAGAAAAAAGACAACCCCCCCTCCCCCCATCCTCTTTAAGGGCTGAATATGATAACATAAGTGCCAACTTCAACCCTGGATCACCCACAATATAGCCAGCTTTGAGTTTGCTACTACTATTAATCATTTCTGTACATCAAAACACAGAAGAGACCGTCCATGCTCCAAAGAGTTTACAATCTAGTCAAGACAGACAAACTGGACAAGAAGGTGCATCAGTACACAGCACTCAGGTGGGGGAATTACAGAGGGAATGAGAAGACAGATATTGATGCTTAGGTTGGAGTTTGGAATTGAAGCAGCTTCAAAGAAGTTGGCTTTGGGTCTGGATTTGAAGACTGCCAGAGACGGAGCCTGACGTATCGAATCAGGATTCCAGAATGTTATTGTTCTTTGAGATTCTGGAATGTTGCTATTATTTAGAATCTCCAGAGTAGCAATATTCAATGCTACGACTACTAATCATTTCTATAGCGCTACTAGATATACTCGAGACAGACTCGAACCTTACCAACCTCTCTGAAAATATAATAGCTTGCATATCGAAACTCCAATCCTGGTCCCTCTCAGTTCAAATGAAACTGAACGAGTCTAAAACGAAACTACTCTGGCTCGGCCCAAAATTTGAACAGTTGCCTACCCTCTTCGCACTGCCCTCTGGTGGCCACACTGCAGCTGCAGCTTGAGTTCTCAAGCAAAGTTCTAGGCAACATTATCGACTCTTCTCTTTCCTTCAACGACCACCTCAACTCCTTGGTAAAATCATGCTTTTTTAGCCTCCACATAAGAACATAAGAACATAAGCAGTGCCTCTGCCGGGTCAGACCACAGGTCCATCCTGCCCAGCAGTCCGCTCCCGCGGCGGCCCAAACAGGTCACGACCTGTCTGTATCACCAGAAGGGGCTCCCTTGCCACCTTGGTTTCTCATTTAAGTCCTGTCTTCCTATCGAAGTCCTAACCCTCCGGTCTTGCACATGCACGACCTGGTTTGGTTTCTATACTCATTACCTGATTAGCTTTCTATACTTGTGTTACATCCCAGCTCCTCCCTCAGTATCCCATGATCCCTTTATCCTTCAGGAATCCGTACAATCCCTGTTTGAATCCCTGTACCGTACTCTGCCTGATCACTTCCTCTGGTAGCGCATTCCAAGTGTCCACGACCCTTTGGGTGAAAAAAAACTTCCTTGCGTTTGTTTTGAACCTATCTCCCTTCAGTTTCTCCGAATGCCCCCTCGTACTTGTTGTCCCCTTCAGTCTGAAGAATCTGTCCCTATCCACCCTCTCCATGCCCCTCATGATCTTGAAGGTCTCTATCATATCTCCCCTGAGCCTCCTCTTTTCCAGAGAGAAGAGCCCCAGCCTATCCAACCTTTCGGCATACGGGCAGTGTTCTAGCCCTTTTACCATTTTCGTTGCTCTCCTTTGGACTCTCTCAAGTACCGCCATGTCCTTCTTGAGGTGCGGCGACCAATACTGAACGCAGTATTCCAGATGTGGACGCACCATCGCTCGATACAATGGCATGATGACTTCCCGTGTTCTGGTTGTTATGCCCTTCTTTATGATGCCAAGCATCCTGTTGGCTTTTTTCGAGGCTGCTGCGCACTGTGCAGATGGCTTCAGTGATGCATCCATCAGCACACCCAAGTCTCTCTCAAGTCTGCTGTCTCCCAACAGTACCCCCCCCAATTTGTAGTTGAACAACGGGTTCTTTTTCCCTATATGCATGACCTTGCATTTGTCCATGTTAAAGCGCATTTGCCATTTGTTTGCCCAGTCTTCTAGCTTGTCCAGGTCTCTTTGTAGGTCCTCACACTCCTCCCTGGTCCTAACTCTGCCGCACAGTTTGGTATCATCTGCAAATTTTATAACCTCGCACTTTGCCTCCTTTTCCAGGTCATTGATAAATATGTTAAAGAGTAATGGCCCCAGCACCGACCCCTGTGGTACACCGCTTGTGACTCCCCGCCAGTCAGAATATTGACCCTTTACTCCGACCCTCTGCAGTCTGCCCGACAACCAGTGCTTGATCCATCTGTGCACATCCCCTCCCACCCCATGGTTCCACAGCTTCTTAAGCAGCCTTTCATGTGGCACCTTGTTGAAAGCCTTTTGAAAATCGAGGTAAATGATGTCTATGGGTTCCCCATTGTCCACCCGACTGCTTATTCCCTCAAAGAAGTACAGAAGGTTCGTTAGGCACGACCTTCCCTTACAGAATCCATGCTGGCTTGTTCTCAGTAGGCCATTCCTTTCGATGTGCTCGCAAATGCCGTCCTTGATCATAGCTTCCACCATCTTCCCTATAATTGAAGTCAGGCTCACCGGCCTGTAGTTCCCGGGGTCACCCCTCGATCCCTTCTTGAAGATAGGTGTGACATTCGCCAATTTCCAGTCCTCTGGTACCTCACCAGTTTTCAAGGATAGGTTGGAAACATGCTGGATTGTGCCCGCTATTTCTTGTCTTAGTTCCTTCAGAACCCTTGGGTGGATCCCGTCCGGGCCCGGTGATTTGCCGCATTTTAGCCTGTCTATCTGTTTGAGGACATCCTCTTTACTTACCTCTATGTGATCCAATTTTTCAGCCTGTTTCCCACTCATGAGCTCCTCTGAGTCCGGTATATTGGATGTGTCTTCTCTTGTGAAAACCGACGAGAAGAACGTGTTCAACCTCTCAGCTACCTCTTTATCCTCCTTAATCACTCCCTTCCTATCCCCATCGTCCAACGGCCCCACCTCCTCTCTCGCTGGTCGCTTTCCCTTAACGTAACTGAAGAATGCCTTGAAGTTTTTCGCCTCTCTGGCCAGCCCCTCTTCGTATTTCCCCTTTGCTTTTCTAACCTCCCGGTGGCATTCCTTTTGGCATTTCCTGTGCGTCTGGTGATTTTCCTCCGTTGGGTCCTTTTTCCATCTCCGGAAGGATACCTTTTTGTCCTTTATCGCCCTCTTTACTTCTGTTGACATCCAAACCGGGTCCTTTGATCGCTTATTCTTGCAGCCTTTCCTGAAACTGAGGACATACATTCTCTGCGCTTCCTGCAGGGTGTCCCTGAATAGGGTCCAGACGCTTCCCACAGTCTCCATCCTAAAGATGTTTCTGAGCTTCCTCCCCACCATTTCCCTCATAGCAACATAGTTCCCTTTCTTGAAATTTAGCGCAGTTGTTGCGGTCCTCCTTACTATGGGTGTCTCTCTTTCTAATGTGAATCTGATCGTGTTGTGATCACTATTGCCTAGTGGTCCTCCCACTTCTATCCCTCTAGCAGGCCCCCCTAATCCGTTTAGGATGAGGTCAAGAGTAGTGCCCCCTCGCGTCGGTTCTTTGACTAGTTGCTCCATGAAGCAGTCCTTCACAGTTTCTACAAATCCTGTCTCCCTAGTGCAGTTGGAGTGACCCGTACTCCAGTCTATTCCCGGGTAGTTGAAGTCCCCCATCACTGTTACACTTCCAGTCCTGCATTCCTGTCTCAATTCTGCTTCCAAGTCTTGTCCGACTCCTTCTGGCGCACCAGGTGGTCGATAGTACAGCCCCAGTTTTATGCCCGCACCCTTGTTACCGGGTAATTTGATCCATAGTGATTCCAGCCCCTCTGCCTTTGTTGCCATATCCATCCCGACCGAGTGGATAGAGTCCTTTATATATAGTGCTATGCCTCCTCCCTTCTTGTGGGTCCTGTCCCTCCTGTAAAGCTTGTACCCCGGCAACACCACATCCCATTGATTTTCCTCTGTCCACCAGGTTTCTACAATTCCAATTATATCCAGGTCCTCCCCCTTGGCCACGACTTCTAGTTCACCCATCTTGGCCATGAGGCTTCTTGCATTTGCGTATAAGCACCTCAGGTTCCGTCGTTTTTCTTCCACCTTTGCATTTATCTGGGCCACTTGCTCTTGGGTTTCGGGTATTTTTTCCGTTCCCTGTGCTTCTGCTTTGCCCTCAGCCTTTACCCTCTTAGCTTTCAGCTTCTCCACATCCCCGCCACCCCACTTCCCCGCTTTTCCTCTGGGTTTTCTAGCCCTACCGGCCCCCTCCTGGGCTATCATCCCTTGAGCCTCTGTTTGATCCCCCTCGCCTTGTGGCACCTCTATATTGCCCTCAGCTTTTGCCCTCGTGCCACCCAGTCCCCTTGTGTCTCCATGCCCCTTAGTCTCCTCCCAGCAAGCTCCCCTTACCTGGTGTTTCCCTCGCTGTCTGATCGTAAGATCCACCGGTCTCTCTACTTCCTCCTTGCAGTCAGCCCATTCAGCATCTGTTCTGGATACTGTTGTCCGAAGCGTCAACATCAGATCGGCTGTCGGCTTTCCCCCTCTCCTCAGTTTAAAGCCCTCTCGATCTCCTTCCTCACATTGGCTGCCAGTAGTCTAGTTCCCGCTGTGCTCAGGTGCAGGCCGTCCCGCCGGTAGAGCTTACTCTTTCCCCAGAAGGACGTCCAGTTCCTCACAAAGTGGAAGCCTTCCTCCTGGCACCATCTCCTCAACCATGCATTCACAGCCTGGAGGTCTGCCTGCCTCTTTGCATCTGCTCTCGGTACAGGCAGGATCTCTGAGAATGCTATCCTCCGGGTACTCCGCTTCAGCTTTCGTCCCAAGACCCTGAACTGGTCAGTCAGTGCGGCCATGCTGAAGTTCCTCCGGCTCACATCATTCGTTCCGACATGGATTATCACCGCAGTCTCCTCTGTCTCTGCTCCGTCCAGGATCCTCTCGATCCTATCAGTGATGTCTCGTGTCTTGGCCCCCGGGAGACAAGTCACTAGCCGGTCCTCCCTTCCTCCAGCTACGTGACTATCCACCTCTCTCAAGATCGAGTCTCCCACCACAATAGCAGACTTCCCTCTCCTCAGCAACCTCTTCTGTCTCAGGTCCGTGTCCTCGGTGTAGTGCGGTGTCTCTTCCTTGGGGTCCCGGTGAGTCACGGTATCCTCCTCTTGCGTGGTTCCTCCACTAGGTCCTTCCCCGGTGTCACCTTGTGGGTCCTGGGTCTCATCTGCCGACATCCGTCCGTGCAGCTGCTGTTCCTGTTCCTCCACCTTCCTTCTATAGGCCTCCTCAATGAATCTCTCGAGGTCCCTCACCTGATCCACAATGGGGCCTGCTCCGTCTGCGTCCTCGGCTGACCAGCTCGTCTCCTCTGTGTTGCGCAGTCCCTCCAGTCCCTCCAGTTCCTGGACCCTGACCCTCAATCTGCCGACCTCCATCCTCAGGCTTTCCAGTTCCTGACACCGACTGCATATGTACTCCCGCCTTCCCAAGGGGAGGTAGTCGTACATATTACACTCTGTGCAGTATACTGGAAAGTACCTCTGGGATCCTGGGTCCTCCATCGCTCTCTTGAAGTGCTGGTTCGCTCTTGCTGTGGGTAAGAGAGAGAGAAGAGAGTAAAGAAAGTGAATTACTGAGGAATGTGAGATCCTGCTTCCGCCAACAACATTTTTCCGTCCTTGTTCAATCCATCATCCTCTCCAGACTAGACTATTGTAATTCCATCTATCTAAGTCTAGCTAAAAAAAAGTCTTCAAAGACTTCAATTAATTCAGAACACTGCGGCCAAGTTGATCTTTGCAAAACGCAAATTTGATCATGTTTCCCCACTTCTGTCCAAACTCCACTGGCTCCCAGTAATTTCCAAGGTTCATTTTAAATGTGCCTGCCTAGCTTTTAAGATCCTACATGGCATCCTCCCTCCCCTAATCCCACTATCTTGGAATTCTTCGAGTTCTGACACCATCAGGCCTATCCCAAACTTAAACTATCCTTCCCCTTGATAAAAGGTATCCTCTCTGCAGGAAAATTGGGAAAATCCCTCTTCTTCAGAATCATAGGGCTTTGGAATAATCTTACTGCCCCGCTATGGAATCAGGGCTCCTTCCAACTATTTTGTAAGCACCTGAAAACTAGGCTTTTCACAAAAATGTAATGCTCTCCTCTCCCCTGTTCTCAACCCCCAAACCCATTATCCTTCCTATATTAAGCTCTTGTAAAACGTGCCGAGCTCTATAATTATGGAGAGGATGTGCGGTATATAAACTTAAGGTTTAGTTTAGTTTAGACATATGCAGCACTGTACACCAAAACACAGAAGAGACAGTCCCTGCTCAGAGGAGCTTACAATCTAATCAAGACAAACTGGACAGGAAGGTGCATCAATACACAGTGCTCGGGTGGGGGAATTATAGAGGGAACGATAAGACAGATATTGATGCTTAGCAGGTGGGTTGGAGTTTGGAAGTGAAGCAGCTCCAAAGAAGTGAGCTTTGAGCATGGATTTGAAGACTGTCAGAGACGGAGCTTCATGTATTGAGTCAAGCAGTTTGTTCCAGTTTTATATTGCAGCAAAGTAGAAGAGTCGGAGTCTGGAGCTGGCCATAGAGGAGGAGATAAGAAAGATTTATTCGATGAGTGGAGTATCCGGGGGGGGGGGGAGGGGGGGGAAGAGGAGAGATACTGAGGATCGAATACACTTGTGGGTCGTTAAGAGGAGTTTGAATTGTATACGGAAATAGAAAGGGAGCCAATGAAGTGACTTGAGGAGAGGGGTAATGTGCACCTAGCGACACTGGCAGAATATGAGTCATGCAGCAGAGAAATGGTTTAGTGGAAGGAAGTGAGAGGCAGGTTGCAGTAGTCTAGGCAAGAAGTGATGAGGGTCTTAGCAGTGTGTTCAGAAAGGAAGGGTCTGATTTTAGTGATACTGTAGACAAAGAAGCAACAGGTTTTGGGCAGTCTGTTGGATATGTGAAGAGAAGGAGCGAGATGAATCAAAAGACAAGAGAGGGCGGGTGAAGAGACAGAGAATGGGGGAAGAGGAGAGGCAGGTTTAGGAGGAAAGATAAGACATGCTAAACTGGTGAGATTGGACTCATTTGGAGCACTGGTCTTGACCTTGGGGCCACCGCATGAGCAGACTGCTGGGCAGGATGGACCATTGGTCTGACCCAGCAGCGGCAACTCTTATATTCTTATGTTCAGTCTTGGTCGTGTTTCATTTTAGATGGTTTAGTGGTCAGTGGCGATATTCAGTGCCGCTGGATATCAGTGGATAGCCTCACACTGGCAATTGTACTAGGCAGGAGTCATTTCTGACTGGTCAAATCACTTTGAATATCGACCCTTTGATGTTCATTTGGACTATTTTATGGAGATTGGGCTGGGCAATTTTCAAAGCCATTTCCATATTGATCTTCTAGGTCAACTGCTTGAATATTGGGTGGATTGAGACAAAGAGAAAGCAGCAAGCTCACCTCCTTCCCTGTCTTATCCCCCCAGAGAAACTCTAAAGAATGTCCAAACAGCAAGTTATCTATTGTTCAAGGCTACGAAGACTCAAATGGCTGGTTCCAGAGAAGTTTCCAAATGTACATATTTGAAATAGAAGAGATTACACTTGAGAAAAATTAAAATTTGGCTAGAAAAAGATGTATTAAAATGTTCTATTTTTTTAGTATGACAATAAATCTTTTGTGGGACCGTCTGCTTCATTGTACATTTTATTGATCTCTGTCTATTCTCTTAATTTGGCATCATTTGAAAATTAAAACATACAAAATTCTACTGACTTATTTTAGCTCTGATGAGTTTGTAAAATACAGGCTTCAAGATTTGTTCTTTATTGTGAATAAAGCAAAAACATTTTAGAAAACAGCATCTGAACAGGGACGTTTGAACAATTATTTTGGGTTGGGCTATAAGAAACATTGCCAAAAGGATTCATTTATTTAGCATGTAAACCCCTAAAAGTGATGAAGATATTAGTCTTCTTACATGCATAGCATGACAGGAATGAACCTCACTTCTATGCCAGGGTGTACTGGGGGTGGGGGTATCTGTAGCTCTCACATTTGTTGCTAAAGATGGTCTCAATGCTTGCATTGCTCATAGAATTTAATAGGCCCAGACAATATAGCCAGAGGGGTCAGGTGCTTTCATATCAGAGTGGAGAGGAGGTGATAACAGGGCAGGATTAATTGGTCGAGGGCCCCCTGCCTCGCCCCACCCTACCATGCGCCCAGGCGGAAACAGGAAGCTGCGTCAGAGGGACGCTTTGGGCATTTTCGGCTTGCACAATTACAGTTCCTGTTGCCTTTCTTACCCACGTTGCTTGTTTGCCTTACTTTCCATCGATGGGTGGAGGAGCACGTGTTGCCGATCGAGGGAGAGGGGGCCTGCATTGCCAATCGATCCTGGAGGGGCCCATCACCGTTTGGAAAAAACAATGTTGATGCCCTCCTTCATCGGGCCTCCTTGACCATTTTGGGCCCTAGGCACGTGCCTACTTGGCCTATTGGTTAATCCTGCCCTGGGTGATAATGTCCTTTATTCTTTTTTAGTCTTACAAAAGGCAAGGAAGACGTCTTTTCAACCAATGATAGTCTTTATTCAAAACTAGGGTCTCAACAAGGATCCTAGTTTTGGCATGTTGAAGTCGCCTTCCTCAGGGGACACTTGTTTGGAACATTCAGATTGTACTGAAGAAAAAGTATGAGCATGTTTAGGGATGCCCTCGTGCCTTATCAATTGCAGTCCTATGTTGCGTTAAGCAATGCGTGTACTTTAGAGCATTCTATAAACCACCTGGAGACACGCTTTGCAGTTAGTGGCAGTGCCTAAACATAGAAACATAGAAACATAGAAATAGACGGCAGATAAGGGCCCACGGCCCATCTAGTCTGCCCACCTTAATGTCCCTCCCCTACCTTTGCCCTGTGAATAGATCCCATGTGCCGATCCCATTTGGCCTTAAAATCAGGCACGCTGCTGGCCTCAATCACCTGTAGTGGAAGACTATTCCAGCGATCAACCACCCTTTCAGTGAAAAAGAATTTCCTGGTGTCACCTCGCAGTTTCCCGCCCCTGATTTTCAACGGATGCCCTCTTGTTGTCGTGGGACCCTTGAAAAAGAAGATATCTTCCTCCGCCTCGATGCGGCCCGTAAGATACTTGAACGTCTCGATCATGTCCCCCCTCTCTCTGCGCTCCTCGAGCGAGTATAGCTGTAATTTGTCAAGCTGTTTTTCGTATGGTAGATCCTTGAGTACCGAGACCATCCGGGTGGCCATTCTTTGCACCGACTCCAGTCTCAGCACATCCTTGCGATAATGCGGCCTCCAGAATTGCACACAGTATTCCAGGTGGGGCCTCACCATGGATCTATACAATGGCATAATGACTTCCGCCTTACGACTGACGAAACCCTTTCATATGCAGCCCATGATTTGTCTTGCCTTGGACGAAGCCTGCTCCACTTGATTGGCAGACTTCATGTCCTCACTGACAATTACCCCCAAGTCTCGTTCTGTTACCGTTTTTGCTAGGATCTCGACATTAAGGGTATAAGACTTGCATGGATTCTGGCTGCCCAGGTGCATAACTTTGCATTTTTTGGCATTGAAGTTGAGTTGCCATGTCCTAGACCATCGCTCCAGTAGGAGTAGGTCGTGCATCATGTTGTCGGGCACTGAATCTTCGTCTGTTGTGCATTTGCCCACTACATTACTCAGTTTGGCGTCATCGGCGAATAATGTTATTTTACCTCGAAGCCCTTCTGCCAAGTCTCTTATAAAGATGTTGAATAGGATTGGGCCCAAGACTGAGCCCTGTGGTACTCCACTAATCACCTCCGTCATTTCAGAGGGGGTGCCGTTCACCACCACCCTTTGGAGCCTACCTCCAAGCCAGCTCCCAACCCATTTCGTCAATGTGTTACCTAATCCTATAGAACTCATCTTGCTCAGTAACCTGCGGTGTGGTACGCTATCGAATGCTTTGCTAAAGTCCAGGTACACGATGTCCAGGGACTCCCCTATATCCAGCTTCCCCGTTACCCAGTCAAAGAAGCTGATCAGGTTGGATTGGCAGGATCTCCCCTTAGTAAATCCATGTTGTCGGGGATTCCGTAGATTCTCCTCATCCAGGATCTTATCTAATTGGTGTTTGATTAGAGTTTCCATTAGTTTGCTCACTATCGATGTTAGACTCACTGGTCTGTAGTTTGCTGTCTCCATCTTTGAGCCTTTCTTGTGGAGTGGAATGACATTAGCCGTCCTAGGGCTCTTGGATGCCTTACTGTAAATTAGGGGCATCTTTGATGCACCCTAAGTGGCGCCAACCTCTATGCAGCATTTTATAGAATTAATCCATTTACCATTCATAATCCTTGGATTTTTATAAAACTGCTGCGAGTGCTGACCCATGCAGTTTCACTGAGTAATTCAATTTATATGCAGAAAACTGTAGTCTAAATAGAATTTTTCCATTAGGTTTACAATGCTATCAGATGTTTTTCTTAGTTTTGTTGGAGGTTGTAATGTATAATTATCCTTTTTGTGCTGCATTAACTGAAATTGTGAACTGGAAGCTTCGCCAGAAAGGATTGCTTTTCTATTCTAAAACATGATGCAAAAACAATTTTTCCTGTGGAAAGATTAATGTTAGATTAATGGATTTTCTCTCTCTTTCTCCCTCTGTGCATATGCAGTATATGGTCATGTTTGACTGAATAAAAAGTTCAGCTTGACAAATTCAACCTTCTTGAAAATATTGACATTGGGATCCGAGATTGCAGGCTTCTCCCTCCAAAACGGTGGCTCCGTGTAACTCTGAAACGCTGTGCTCTCCCCTGTTTGATATCCTTGCTGACATTGTGTATGCTGAAAGTTTGAAAGAATTAAAACTGAAAAATATTGGCATTGGAGCATTTATCTGTGATGATAATCCACAGGAAGGTAGGAAGTTCTGGAACACTTTCACCAATTAAAGCACACACACACAAAATCAAGAGGGCAATGGGAGGAAATTCTGAGATCAGGATCTGCCAATTAGGAAGTCACCTTTTCAGCATAACCAGAAATACTGATGACTCCTAGAAATTCATTTTCAGTGTGTTTACTCAAATGCCCACAGCTGTCTGGTCTGGAAGAATATTCCAGAATGTAAACAGTTTCTAGTAGACAGCGCCCTGCAAGATCTTAAATTTAGCAGAAATGTTTTACGCAGTATATGAGTTTTCTGAGCACTCCTGACATGTCTCTTCCACATTTTTCTACAAGGTGAACAGGCATCGAGTCTATCGTTTCCCTTCCAAAAAAGCACATCCAAAGCCGAGGCAGATGAGACACTAAATCAAAAGTTGTCAGTTAAAAATGTGATAGCCATAGTGGGGCAGATATCAACTAAAATAGTGTTCTACAGGACACACTAACTTGATAAATATGAACATATTACTCCTTTCTATAGGAAGCTGCAATAGTTTAATGTGAGCTTCTTTACTGCTGCTAATGACTGGGGAGTCAATCCAAAGTGGTTTGCATGAGCTTCTGTGGAGGTGTTACAATACCACCAGACCTACCCAAAAATTGAAGCTATTCTTCCCCTCATTAAAAGGCATTTCCCATCCAGGAAAGCTAGGGACTTCCCTCCCGTTCAGATTCACCGAGCTCTGGAACAACCTTACCTCCCCTCTTCGGAACCTGAGTTCTCTCCAACTTTTCCGTAAACATCTGAAAACCTGGCTTTTCTCAAAAATGTAACACTCCCTCCTCCTTTGAAATCCTAGTCCTCTAAACATTCTTCTTTCCTCCGATCTTCATCCTTTCCTTGGAGTTCCTTTCTCATCCCAATTCCTGTAAACCGTGCCGAGTTCTACGATTGTGGAGATGGTGCAGTATACAAACCTAAGGTTTAGTTTAGTTTAGTTTAGAGTTATTAATACCAGGATAATTATGCCATAATCAATCAATCAATCATCCTACTTATGTTACCGGCACATCGATCGTCCTACTTATATGTATATGTTCATACCAAATCAATCGTCCTACTTATCTTCACATCTAATATTAGGTTTACTATTGCAGCTAAACACACAATATTTACACATCTCCTAAGGAGTTTGGCCTATTCAACTCAATATAGTCTATATACATGTATCTGTATCGTGTTTTATGTCTATATTTGAAGTATTATCTTCCTCAGAGTCTAGTGTTCTGGGCTTCAGCCTTTGGTTGACTGTCGCAGATAGGATTCAATTTACTGATGACCGTGCATAAATGTTCCAAGGTGGTCTCTCTAATCTGAAACTGCATGGCAGTTCATGATTCCAATGATTCAGGATGTACATCTTGAACATACTTGTAGGTGAAGCTATTCAGTGGCAGGCCCTGTGGAATGGAATATGTTACCAACAGGATTTCGATGCCAACCAAACTTAGAGTCAATTTAAACAACTGTTGAAACGACATTTGTTTATTTGAGACTAAGGTTGCAAGGGCCTTATGATCTGAAGTCTTCATTGTTGATTGTTTGTTTTAACATTATGCATGTACTTGTGTAAACCGCTTTTGTGTAAGGCGGTCTATACATTTTTTATAAATAAGAACATAAGAATTGCCGCTGCTGGGTCAGACCAGTGGTCCATCGCACCCAGCAGTCCGCTCATGCAGCGTTCCCCAGGTCGAAGACCTGTGCCCTAACCGAGACCAGCCCTACCTGCGTTCATTCTAGTTCAGCAAGAACTTGTCCAACCTTGTCTTGAATCCCTGGAGCATGTTTTCCCTTATAACAGACTCCGGGAGAGCATTCCGGTTCTCCACCACTCTCTGGGTGAAGAAGAACTGCCTTACGTTCGTACGGAATCTATCCCCTTTTAACTTCAGAGAGTGCCTTCTCATTCTCTCTACCTTGGAGAGGGTGAACAACCTGTCTTTATCCACTACGTCTATTCCCTTCATTATCTTGAATGTTTTGATCATGTCTCCTCTCAGTCTCCTCTTTTCAAGGGAGAACAGGCCAAGCTTCTCTAATCTCTCACTGTACAGCAACTCCCCCAACCCCTTAACCATTTTAGTCGCTCTTTTCTGGACCCCTTCGAGTAGTACCATGTCCTTCTTCATGTATGGCGACCAGTGCTGGATGCAGTATTCCAGGTGAGGGTGTACCATAGCCCGGTACAGCGGCATGATAACTCTCTCTGATCTGTTCGTGATCTCCTTCTTAATCATTCCTAGCATTCTGTTCGCCCTTTTTGCTGCCGCTGCGATTAAGAAAATAGGTTATAAGGTTATTTTCTCCACATTTGGACTTTACATATATCAGTGGAACACCTGTTCTCTTTAACAGGAGTCCCAACTCTCTATGATAGATTGGCATCTTCTCGTGTTGCCATTCTGTAGGAATCAGACCGTAGCCGGAGGTCACATATCCAGAAAACTGCCTGAGCTACAGAGGTAATAATTTTCTAAAACTCAAATAACTAGAGGGTAGAGAATCCCACTATCCCGGCTCTTGGTTCCATATTATGCTGAGGGCAGAAAGAAGGTGAATTTTATTAACATAAATAGCCCGAGAAGAACCTGAACTTGTAAGTAGGATGATAAATAAGAAGGACTAAACCCATGCAGAATTTAAAAAACAGAAGAAGACAGTCTGGCTCCAAATTACTATAAGAAAAGTTGCTCTAACATTTCAACGATGGGGTAGGTCTTGCATATTTCATTGTATGTAGAATTAACTTAGCCACAGTATTTTGAAGTAATTGAAACTTTGCCAAAGTCTTTTTCAGAAGATCTAAGCAAAGGATAATACAATAGCATAGGCAAGATTAAATAATTGCCGGGACCAATTTGTGAAGGTCATTCAATGAAAAGTAGCCTCGATTTGGCCCTAGTTGGAAAGAAGGAGTGGCCTAGCGATTAGAGCTCCTGCCTCAGCATCCTGAGGGTGTGAGTTCAATCCCAGCCTGCTCCCTGTGGCTCTGGGCAAGTCACTTAACCCTTCATTGCCTAGGCACCATTGTGAGCCTGCCAGGACAGATAGGGAAAATGCTATTCAATGTATTGTGAAACAAATTTTGGTGAATCTCTTCATGGAAAGGCAGTTAATAAATAATAATAATAATAATAACAGCTTATATACCGCAATACCGTGAAGTTCTATGCGGTTTACAAAGATTAAGCAAATAAACCCCAGTAAGTGAATATGAAAGATGCAAGCTTAGAGTACAAAAATCACTGTTCCCTCAAAGACAACCCACTCTTCAGGACATACCTAGCCAATCAGGTTTTCAGGTTCCCTACAATTAATATGCATAAGATAGATTTGCATTCAATGTGTGGTGGTGCAACAGTCAAAACAAAGAGAGAACAAGTGGCCGAGGGATAGAACATGTCAAACAAACTTTTATTTCTATAAATTCAAACTGAATACAAGAGCACATGAATAAAAGACATGTATAAAAGTCCTATGGACGTAATGTCCTTATGTTGAAAGGATTCAGCCAATGACCCGACATGGTCAGTGTTTTGGCCCCCAGGTGGAGGCCTGCCTTGGGTGGGGGTGGGGGGGGTGTCTGTGGATCCACTAGGTGTCACTCCCATGTTTAAAAAATTCTATAAGAATTCAAAGAGCAATTGAAAAGCTCCTAGAAAATCTGAAAGACGAAATCAACAGGTACACAATGGACTCCCATCAAAAGGGCCCCCAAGTAGCCACTTAGGGCTCTGGGCTACCCCAATTGTGGCTCAGGCTACCTCCACAACTAGAGCATCCTTTGACTGGGCACCTGGCAAGATCCCAAAACAGGAAAACAGATTTTATGCTGCTTACTGTAGAACTAGGCAGCGGATTTTCCCAAGTCTATCATAATGGCTTATGGACTTTTAGGAAATTATCCAAACCTTTTTAAAACCCTGCTGAGCTAACTGCTTTCATCAGATTTTCAGGCAACAAATTCCAGAGTTTAATTGCACTTTGAATGAAGAAACATTTTCTTTGGTTTGCTTTAAATCTATTACTTTGTAGCTTCATTGCATGCCCCATAGTCCTAATATTTTTTAGAAAGAGTAAACAAATGATTCATGTCTACCCATTCAATGGTACACACTTTTCTACCCGGCAGTATTCTATCAGTACTTAAATATGCACTCTTCATCTTTCTTAAGAACATAAGGACATAAGAATAGCCTTACTGGGTCAGACCAATGGTCTATCAAGCCCTGTAGCCCGTTCTCAAGGTGGCCAATCCAGGTCACTAGTATCTGGCCAAAACCTAAGGAGTAGCAATATTCCATGGTACCGATCCAGGGCATGCAGTGACTTCCCCTATGTCTTTCTCATAACAAACTATGGACTTTTCCTCCAGGAAATTGTCCAAACCTTTCTTAAAACCAGCTACGCTCTCCGCTCTTACCACATCCTCTGGCAACGCGTTCCAGAACTTAACTATTCTCTGGGTGAAAAATAATTTCCATCTATTGGTTTTAAAAGTATTTCCCTGTAACTTCATCGAGTGTCCCCTAGTCTTTGTAATTTTTGACAGAGTGAAAAATCGATCCACTTGTACCCATTCTACTCCACTCAGGATTTTGTGGACTTCAATCCTATCTCCCGTCAGCCGTCTCTTTTCCAAGCTGAAGAGCCCTAACTGTTTTAGTCTTTCCACATACGATTTTGATTGTATTTATTGAAACTATGAGGGCAATACTGTTTTAGAAAGAACTGTGGTCCATAAATGGGCCTGGTCTGACAGAGATAGAATTGCAAAATCACTCTCTCTGAGGTTTTTAATTTAGCCAGGTTGTAATGCCTTTTGCTTGTATGACTGTTTGAAAGACTCCAGCTTTCATAGAAAACAGATAAAGGCCAAATGGCCCATCCAATCTGCCCATCTGCAGTAACCATTATCTCTCCCTTTCTCTAAGAGATCTCACATGCCTATCTCACGCCTTTTTGAATTCAGACATAGTCAGTCATTGAACTTGATACTCTAGGTAGGGCCTAATGAGCACTGAGTACCATATACTGTGACAGATTTAAAATTAACATGCACTCTCAGAAGTTTGGTCCATTTTAATGCATAGAAATCTGCATTTGGTTTAACAATCTGAAATCTATTAGAATGCCACATTTGCATTGCTTAAAAGAGATATTTGATAATCCTGCCTTGTGTATGTGATCGCTTTCATGTTAAAGATTCCTGATAAAGACACAGATGTTAGCAGACGCAGAGTTAAGGAAGTTATACATTGGAAGATGCATTTAGAAAAAAGCACAGCACAGATGATGTCAATACAATGAGGACTTTCAGAGGCTGTGAGGGCCAACCCTTTCACCTTTATGAAGAGATTCACTAAAGGCATTGCTGTAATGCAACATAAAACTTGCAATTTTGATAACAGCATAACAGTAGTAAAAATAGAATGAATGAGGTAAAGTCAAAATCAGTAAATTGAAACTTTTTAATGGGACTACCGTGAAACAGTTTCAAAAATATGCTTATTAACAGCACTGACATTCAATTGAGAGAGATATAATACATACTAAAAGGGAGACATAATACTTATGAATCATCGAATATGCACACATCAGAGCACGCAAATAACACAGATATGACGCTAATGCTTTTGTATAACATAATTTATAGCCCAGGCGTCAAATGGAGATATAAGACGGGGACAAGATGGGTGGTAATAATAATAAGCTTTATTCTTGTATACAGCCCAATCATGAGTTCTGGGCGGTTATCAATCAAGAAGGACTGTGCAATCAGTGAAGCATACATGTAAACAAGTCAAGAGAATAATCATAATAGAAATGTATCAAACAAATAGGCTTTCAGTAACTTTCTAAAGGCCTGATATGATTGCGTTGGAGAAATCAGGGGACTTAATTTTTCCTAACTGGAAAGCAAAAGCCTTATCTACGAATCTTCTATAGCGACAAGCTTTTGTAGATGAGAACATAAACAGACCGACATTGCGAGTAGTTTTATTCGACTTATATACTTTAAATTGGGAGGATAGGTATCCTGGAGCCAGACCAAAAAGAGCTTTAAGGAAAGTGCAGCTAAATTTAAAGAGAATTCGCGCTTCGAATGGCAACCAATGCAGTTGCCGATAAAAGGGGCTCACATGATCGTATTTTTTTAATCCAAAGATCAAGCGCACTGACGTATTCTGTATTATTCGAATGCAATTTAAGATTTTCTTATAGGATGCTAAGTAGATAATGCTGCAATAATCAAGAGCAGATAGAAACAAAATCAAAATATTTTTTAACAGTACGCAGTTTCCAGAGGATCACAAAGCATTTCTTTATCATAAGATCGGTATGATCTTCTAACGTTAAGTAGCGATCTAATGTCACCCCTAAGATCTTAATTGAGCTGATAATATCCAAATTCTGGTTGTTGATTTGAAGCTTTTTGTCTGCAATGCTATCATTTGGACTTGTGAGAAAAAATTTAGTTCTTTCTGGATTGAGCTTGAGTTTCAATCTGAACATCTAAAAGAACAGCAATCTGAGCTTTTTTACCATCTGAAAAGGCCAACGTTGGCAAAAGTATGGTGATGTCATCCACATAAATAAAAAAATGTGACTTTCAAGTCTTGCAATAAATTTGCCAGGGAGATCAAATAGATATTACAATGGGTGGATGATAATAGAGATCCCTGCGGCACTCTTGATGGATTACTCCAAGCAGATGAATATTTCCCAATTGAGTAAACTTGGTATGACCTATTTTGCAGGAAGCCTTGGAACCACTTCCAGACATTCCCAGTAATTCCAATAGTTTCTAAGCAGGACAGTAAGAGCTCATGATCTACAAGATCAAAAACCCTGCTTAGATCTAATTGAAGTATTAAAACGCTTGAACCTAAACTGAACTGTCAAGAGAGATAATCCATTATTGATGCAGAACGAAATCCTGAAGGATATCAAAGAGCGTTGGGATAAACAGATGGGAGGTTAAACTCAAGGTTAGTTGTTTCCTACAGTTAAACAAGGTATTCAGAGGAGAGCGACTAAAATGGTAAAAGGGATGGAGAACCTTTCTTACGCAGACAGGTTAGAAAGGCTGGGGCTCTTCTCCCTGGAAAAGCGGAGACTCAGAGGAGACATGATAGAGACTTTCAAGATCATGAAAGGTATAGAGAAGGTAGAAAGGGACAGATTCTTCAGCCTATTGGGAACCACAAGAACAAGGAGGCACTCGGAGAAATTGAAAGGGGACAGGTTTAGAACCCATGCCAGGAAATTCTTTTTCACTCAAAGGGTGGTGGACACCTGGAATGCGCTTCCGGAGGTTGTAATAGGACAAAGTACCCTACCGGGCTTCAAGGAAGGATTGGATAAATTCCTGAAGGACACAGGGGTTGAGGGATACAGATAGAGGTAGAGATAAGTTATGAAAGGGCTTACAGAGAAGGATAAGGGGATTAAAAGGGCTTAGATGCCGGTCACCTTATAGGTCATGGACCTGATGGGCTGCCGCGGGAGCGGACTGCTGGGCGCGATGGACCTCTGGTCTGACCCAGCGGAGGCAACTTCTTATGTTCTTATAAGGAACAGATTTGGTTGGTATGTGTGGCGAGCTAGTCCTGGTGCAGAAGAGTGTATAGTTAATGGCCCTATGCATTGAAGGCTTGGGTGAAGAGCCAGACTTTCACCTGCTTCCTGAAGTAGAAGTAGTCTGGAGTTAGATGTAGCCCCTCAGGGTGTGAATCCCAGAGTGTGGGGGCTACTCCTGAGAAGGCTCACTGACAGCTATCACTTTGTACAGATATCTATGCTCCTTGAGAGGACCTTGGACGGTCATGGTGTATAAAGGGCTAGCTTGCTCTTTAAGTATTGCAGCCAATTTTGTCTGAGGACCTTGAAAACCAAACAGAGAGATTTAAGGCACTAGTAGCCAGTGCAGTTTGTGTAGGAAGATTGTGATGTGCTCATGCCTCTTGCAGTCTTCTGTCAGTCACGCTGCAGCATTCTGAATTAGTTACAGCTACTAGTATTTATCATTTCTGTAGCGCTGAAAGGCATACGCAGCGCTGTACACTTAACATTCGACAAAAGATCCCGTCTCAGAAGATTTTACAATCTAAGCAGATGATGCAAACTCTTTTTGTTTAGACCAGTGTACAGGCCATTGCAGTAGTCTAGTCATGACGTTATCGTGGCATGGTCTTTTCAATATATGGGGAGAGATTTCACAGCTGCCAAAGATGATAGAGACAATTGTTAAAGTTATTTGAATTTGCGGGATCAGAGTAAGTGATGAGTTTCGCAGTATCCTGAGATTCCTGACCTGTGATTTTAGGGGGGGGGAGTGTTCATACTTCCATAAAGATATTTTGAAGTCAGGTATGTGTCCCCTTATATTAGTAACCCAAAGAATCTATTTTGCTTGGGTTCAGGCAGAGTTTGTTGTCGTTTGTCCATTCATGAATTGCGGTTAGCATAGGCGTCGAAACGGGGAGGACCACAGGGGCCGTGGCCTCCCCCAAAATTGCCACTTGCTCACTTATTTTGTCCCTTGACATCCATACTCAATATACAGTGATGATTAGCCATCTTTTGTAGCTTTTAATGCAAGGAATATGTAAATCTGTACATCTTACTTATCACGATTTAATTACAACGTTTGACAACTTATAAGACATTTTACAATGACTTGACTTTGTTAAGTTTTATGGTTATATTTTGATTGTTCACAATGTCCTTTAGTTACATATAGGGCTCCTTTTACGAAGCTGCGCTAGGGCCTTAATGCGTGGAATAGCGCGCGCTAAATTGCAACACGTGCTAGCCGCTACCGCCTTCTTTTGAATAGGCGGTAGACTTTCAGCTTGCACAGTGCTTGCGCTAAAAACGCTAGCGCACCTTCGTGAAAGGAGCCCAAAATGTTTTTTTATCTTTCGAATGTACCTTTACCACAATTTAATGGACTTTAACGTTTATATCGCGTCATTCAAAATTTAATAAGCATTTATCATCGCTGTTTAAGGAGGGGTTTTTTTTATAAGCCAGTGAGGTACTTACCCTTTCCAGTCTTTCAGCAAAATTTCATCTGTCTGAAGACGGGGTTCTAAGGCTTTTTTCCTCCTTATATTAAATTCAGTAGTTGCAGTTTTTCATTAAATGATTTTCAAAAAATCTTTTTAGAGTTGAGTTGGTTTATATATATATATATTTTTTTTTATTGAAGAAAACCCACTCTCCTGCATTTGGAAGTTCTTCTTCACCCAGAGAGTGGTGGAAAACTGGAACGCTCTTCCAGAGTCTGTTATAGGGGAAAACACCCTCCAAGGATTCAAGACAAAGTAGATAAAGAAAGGTTGTTCAACCTCTCCAAGGTAGGAAGAATGAGAGGGCACTCTGAAGCTGAAAGGCGATAGATTCCGTTCAAACGTGAGGAAGTTCTTCTTCCCCCAGAAAGTGGTAGAAAGCTGGAACGCTCTTCCGGAATCTGTTATAGGGGAAAACACCCTCCAGGGACTCAAGACAAAGTAGATAAAGAAAGGTTGTTCAACCTCTTCAAGGGAGGGAGAATGAGAGGGCACTCTGAAGCTGAAAGGGGATAGATTCCGTACAAACGTAAGGAAGTTCTTCTTCCCCCAGAAAGTGGTAGAAAGCTGGAACGCTCTTCCGGAATCTGTTATAGGGGAAAACACCCTCCAGGGACTCAAGACAAGGTAGATAAAGAAAGGTTGTTCAACCTCTCCAAGGTAGGAAGAATGAGAGGGCACTCTGAAGCTGAAAGGCGATAGATTCCGTTCAAACGTGAGGAAGTTCTTCTTCCCCCAGAAAGTGGTAGAAAGCTGGAACGCTCTTCCGGAATCTGTTATAGGGGAAAACACCCTCCAGGGACTCAAGATAAAGTAGATAAAGAAAGGTTGTTCAACCTCTCCAAGGTAGGGAGAATGAGAGGGCACTCTGAAGCTGAAAGGGGATAGATTCCGTACAAACGTAAGGAAGTTCTTCTTCCCCCAGAAAGTGGTAGAAAGCTGGAACGCTCTTCCGGAATCTGTTATAGGGGAAAACACCCTCCAGGGACTCAAGACAAAGTAGATAAAGAAAGGTTGTTCAACCTCTCCAAGGTAGGGAGAATGAGAGGGCACTCTGAAGCTGAAAGGCGATAGATTCCGTTCAAACGTGAGGAAGTTCTTCTTCCCCCAGAAAGTGGTAGAAAGCTGGAACGCTCTTCCGGAATCTGTTATAGGGGAAAACACCCTCCAGGGACTCAAGACAAAGTAGATAAAGAAAGGTTGTTCAACCTATCCAAGGTAGGGAGAATGAGAGGGCACTCTGAAGCTGAAAGGGGATAGATTCCGTACAAACGTAAGGAAGTTCTTCTTCCCCCAGAAAGTGGTAGAAAGCTGGAACGCTCTTCCGGAATCTGTTATAGGGGAAAACACCCTCCAGGGACTCAAGACAAAGTTAGACAAGTTCCTGCTGAACAAGGACGTATGCTGATAGGGCTGGTCTCAGTTAGGGTGCTGGTCTTTGACCAGAGGGCCACCGCATGAGCGGACTGCAGGGCATGATGGACCACTGGTCTGACCCAGCAGTGGCAATTCTTATGTTCTTATTGGACTGAGTGACTTGCCCAGGGTCACAAGGACCAGCAGGGTACTGAGGCCACAGCTTTTAACCACTGCGCCACACATCGAATGACATACAAGATACTCTTACTTGCCTTCAAAATTAAACTCACCCACTCCCCAGCCTTCTTTGATAAATATCTTATCCCCTATGCCAGTCCATGGGCCTTAAGATCTACTAACCAGAATTTGCTGACTGTTCCCCCAATTAAGGAGCTTTTTTATACTCACAATACAATATTTTCTGCTACAGCCCCTGCACTCCGGAACGCTCTCCCATATGACATTCGAGCAGAAGAATAACCTCGATAAATTTAAGAGTAAACTTAAAACATTCTTATTCCAGGATGCGTATCAAATATGGGATAAGATCATATCTCCTACCAACTCGCCTTAAGATCAATAATAAAAGAGAACTGCTTTTAAGAAGTGACTCCCCCTCTTACCATCCTCTTAAATTTTATTTTTACTTCGATGTATTTTTCATAGCCCTAACCCCAAGTCTGTCTATGTCTCGTCAGTCATTTATGCTATATTTATTAAATGACCCCTTTTCTTTTAAAATTGTACCTTAATTTTAGTATTGTAAACTGACCAGAAACTTGTTGATAGTCGGTATATTAAATATATAATAAACTTGGAAACTTGGTAAACCAGCTACTTTCTAGAAAAGGACCCAAAATGATTGAGAACCGAAAATAAAAATAAGACAAACTGGCACAAGAAAATGTCCTCCTTTGAGATTTGGAAAGGTTTGATTTTTATCCAGGGAAAGATTTTTAAAATTGCTTCATATGGAGGGAGAGGGAGGGAGAGGGCCCCTGCCCCTCTCTTACCATTAATTCTGCTGAGCCTCCAGGCATGCTTCTTTAACAAGACACAAGTGTACTCCTCAACCTTATAAATCACAGACAATGCCCAATAGTAATCAGAGAATCAAAGAAGATAGTGCTTCCATGATCTCCAGATTCCTGTGTGTGGATGTGGCTAACCAACCATAAAGACAAGAGAGGCCCCACGATGTGTGGGCTGCCACCATAACATCTCTGTACAGACTGTAATCACTGTTCTGCTCTGTCTGCAAGAAATAAGTGATGTATTCTAACACACGACTTGTCTTCTTTTGCATTATACTCAACCACATTATTCAGAATAATTAGACTATATGTAGATTATTTATAAATTGTTTTAAAAATAAAAAAAGACACAGGGCATGTAAGCTGGATGTACAATGCAGGTGAAATAATTAAAATAAAACTGGAAAAGATAAATAAGGAACAACGGAAAGATTAAAAACACATCAAAGTCAAGTCAACTGTTGATACAACTCAACACAGACTTGGAGGAAATTTGCATATTCATCAGAAAAAATCAAATACATGAAGCTTCCCTTCTTTGTGTGATTTCAAGAGAGACAAGTTGTTTTGCAAAGAGCCAAGGATGTCAATTTATGTGCTGAGCTCATCACAAGGGAAATCAATGTCTAATATCATCACCTGATGCTTTCTTATTTCGCAGGAACCAGTTCAGTATAACGTGAGCAGAATTTCCCCTCATAATGTCATTTCAGATGAGCACCTGACAGTTTCCTGTCTTCTCGGAGGCCTGATTTATTCTGTTTGAAAATATCTCTTAGGAACTCCGACAACGTCAGATTCCATTCAGGCATCACAACAAAAAATACGAGAGATCTTCAAAACGTTTCCATACTTTATTTTAAAACACTGTTTATGAAATATCTCATAAGCAAATTACATAAAAACATAGAAACATGATTGTAGATAAAGGCCAAATGGACCATCCAGTCTGCCCATCCGCAGTGACTATTATCGCTTCCTCTCTCTAAGAGATCCCACATGACTATCCCAGACTTTCTTGAATTCAGACCCAGTTTCTGTCTCCACCACCTCATCTGGGAGACTGTTCCATGCACCTACCACCCTTTCTGTAATAAAGTATTTCCTTAGATTACTCCGGAGCCTATCACCTCTTAACTTCATCCTAAGCCCTCTCATTCCAGAGCTTCCTTTCAAATGAAAGAGACTCGACTCATGCACATTTATATCATGTAGGTATTCAAACATAGAAACATGATGGCAGATAAAGGCCAAATGGCCCATCCAGTCTGCTCATTCACAATAACCATTATCTCTTCCTTTCTCTAAGAGAATGGACCTAGTGTAGTGGACATAGGATATAGCATGTGAATTTGTAGCATGCTAGAAATGGTATGGGAGATATTGTAAGAAAGATGTGAAGGGGCATAATTGAAAGGAACGTCTAAGTCCGTTTTCGTCTAAGTCGCAAGTCGGCCAAAGTTAAAAAAACAGCTTAGGACACATTTTTGAAAAATAAGTCCAAATTTTTTTCGTTTTGAAAATCGTTTAAGTATACGTCCTGTCGATATGATCATCCAAGTCACTAAATCATCCATCTTTATACCATATTTTCGTCCAACTTTTCGTCCAAGTCAAAAATGCCTAGAACAAGCCCTGTTGGACGTGGGAGGGGTCTGGAAAGTGATGGACTGAATACCCAGTTATGACACCTAAAGAGTGGGGTACCTTACAGGGCACTCCTGTGAACTTCACAAAAAGGGTGCCATGTCTTCATCTCACTACAGCTCCCTTATATGTCATGGTGAGCCCCCCAAACCACCTCCAGAATCCCCTAGACCCACTTATCTACCACCCCAATTGCCCTTATGGCTGCAGGAGCCACTTAAATACTAGTAAAAAAGGGTTTTGGGGGTATATAGGGGAGTGCACATGTTTCAATATCAATGCAGTGATTACAGGGGCTTATGGGCATTGGTCCTCTTCTCTATGGGTCCCTAACCCACCCCCAAGATGGCTTACAACGCCTCTGTGCAGCACAACTAGGCTTTACTATGCCAGGCTGCCAGGTGATGATGTTCAGGCGGCACAATTTTCAAGATGTGATTAATATTTTTATGGGGGTGGGAGGTCGGTGATCACTGAGGTAGTGTGTGGGGTCTGTATTATGTGTTTGCAGTACTTACCTGGTCACTTTAGGTGGGATTTTGTGACTTAGACCATGTTTTGGTTATACATGCAGTACCACTAAGTCTAAGCCTGCCCATGTCCCACCCAAATCCCACCCTCTACACTACTCCTAACATGCCCCGTTTAGCTATGGTCATTTAGCGGCACTATGAAGGCCTAGGTCGTTTATAAATATGTCCAAAACCTGGTTTTATTATCGGCACTTGGACGTTTTTGACTGATGATCGTCCAAGTGCCAACCTAGGCCAGTTTTTGGACGTTTATCTCTTTCGATTATGAGCCCCATAATGTATAGTAGAATAGGAGAAAAAGGTGACAAAATATAGCAAAGCATTGTATGACAAAAATATGGTGGCTTGGTAGGGTAGAGCATTGGTAGGGTGTGACAGTGGGCGAAGCGTTGCAGCGTTTGAGATTCGGGACAGCAGAGGGCTGGTGCTCATCTGAATATATATGTTTTAATCTAATATCAATGTGTAGCAAATTCCATAACGTGGGTCCTGTAATACTTAAATCTTTGAGCGAGTTGAATGAAGAGAGGGAATATGCAAATAGTCCAAGTGGGAAGAACATAGACCTCTAGTTGGTATATACAAGGTCAAGTAGCAAGAATGACAAAGTGAACCAGAGTGGATAGTTTTATAAACAACAGAAACTAGTTTAAAAGTGATTCTTTGTGCAATTGGTAACCAAGTTCTCAGTCCAACCAACAAAGTTGGGGCAGTCTCCATCAAGAGCTGTACGCTTAGTTCAACGATTTTTCACTTTTTTTGTTCCACATTTTTCTGACTGAACAAAAAAAAAAAAAGAAAATTGCTGGACTAAGTGTAGAGCCCTCAATGGAGACTGCCCCAACTTTGTTGGTTGGGCTGAGAACCTTAGAGCGGCCCCTCGTAAAGAGAGGTGTAACATGATCAATGTGTAACATGATGTTACTATGTAAATATTGACTGATACATACAGAATAGTGCTTAGACAGAAATAGTCATTAATGCAGAAGAATTCACGCCAGGGTGTCAGTGACTGGAATACTGTATTTACGTGTGTTTTTGCCAGCTAAATTTAGACGTCTCTTTGTGACCTTGGGAAAATGACTGTCTCCCACTGCCTCAAGTTCTTAACTTGGCTTATAAGTCCTCAAACCTATAGGTAATTTGTTTTAAAGTGCCAAGATGCATTCCAAAATATATTTTATTTCCTATATTATCAGTACAGAGAGAGAAAGAACACCAGGCCAACAGCAGAATTAATGGAGTCATGAAACAGACAAGATAATATTCTCAGTAATTAAGAGAGCACAGCTGCCTACGGTTCTGGGGTTGTCAACAGACAGCTAAAGGGAGGAACTGTTACTGGCTTTTGTTAGTTTTGTTAATCTGCAGGAACAGAAGAGAGAATTTAATCCTTTATCTCATCAGCGTAGCCTTGTACAGTACACTGTTATTTTCACAAGAAAAAGGGGTTGAGATGGAGCCGAGAGTCTTTTCGCTCACTTTAGCCCAGGGGTGTCCAATGTCGGTCCTCGAGGGCCGCAGTCCAGTCGGGTTTTCAGGATTTCCTCAATGAATATGTATGAGATCTATGTGCATGCACTGCTTTCAATGCATATTCATTGGGGAAATCCTGAAAACCCGACTGGACTGCGGCCCTCGAGGACCGACATTGGACACCCCTGCGTAGCCTGAAATGGCAGGGCAGAGAAAATGGGAAGCTAATGGTTGACCCTTTGAGGGGGCTTCGATACCTTTCTCCTGCAAGATTCGGACAACAGTTGCCAAGATGCCCCGTTCCAGGCTGGAGATTTTGGGACAGTCCTGGATTTCGGACAACCCCCCCACCCCACCTCAACTGGCAGGATCAAGCACTACACTGCTCTGGGACTGACCTGAAACTGGGTAACGGCATCTTTGAAATTGCACCTCTATGTATAAAGAGAATTTGCAGTACCTTTTCTTGCCATGGAACGGTCCTTCCTGGCAACAAAGATGAACAAATATACAGCTTATAAACCTTCTAAGCAGCAATTTTGAAATAGTTCATGAGGTGCGCAAAGATGGGTGCCCTCAATGCATAGACTTCAGGAAAGAGTTTTACAGAAAAACTTTGGCAGTGTTTCCCTTTGAACAGTAATCTAATGGTTCATGCAGTTAGTTGAGACATGAGAGAACTTTAATTCCCACTTTGGTTTCTTGCGGCCCTGGGTAAGTCACTAAACCCTTCATTGGCCTAGATACAAAGACTGTGCACCCAGGGGGAGAGTGTGGCACAGTGGTTAAAGATACAGCCTCAGCACCCTGGGGTTGTGGGTTCAAACCTTGCGACCTTAATCCCCCCATTGCCCCAGATACATTAGATAGATTGTGAGCCCACCGGGACAGACAGGGGAAAATGCTTGAGTACCTGAATAAATCCATGTAAACCATCCAGAACTCCCCTAGGCAAATGGTATAGAAAATTGAATTGTGTGAAAAGCTTCAGCCTCTGATAACCAGAGCTGGTATTGTGATGTCATAATGCCTCATTCCACCAATAAGAGCCAATCTCATCAGTGATGTCACAATGGATTGATTGACCTAGACTTGGCTCACTTTTGCTACATTTTGATTTCTAGAGTGGTGCAGTGGTTAAAGCTACAGCCTCAGCACCCTGAGGTTGTGGGTTCAAATCCACACTGGTCCTTGGGACCCTGGGCAAGTCACTTAATTGCCCCAGGCACATTAAATAGATTGTAAGATTCTGAGCTCCCTTGGGAGAATGGTAGAGAAAATTGAATACATAACAGAGAAAAACTACAGGGTTCCTTTTACAAAGATGCGCTAGCGTTTTTAGCGTGCGTACCGGATTAGCGCGCGCTAGCTGAAAAATTACCGCCTGCTTAAAAGGAGGCAGAAGTGACTAGCGAACGTTTGTAAAAGGAGCCCACAGTGTTGGTGAACTGCTTGCATTGTACCACAGTAGGGCAACATATCATGAACCCGAAAACACTTCAGCTGTCCACATACATTTCATCTGATCCCAGTTCAGCCTTATTCCGACAAATTACAGTGGAACCTTGGTTTACGAGCAGAATTAGTTCCAGAAGCATGCTCGTAAACCAATTTCAAAGCGAGTTTACCCATAGGAAGTAAGAGAAACGCGCTTGATACGTTCCCCCCCCCCCCCCCCCCAAGGCCACTGGTGCTGCTCCATCTTAATCTCACCCAGAGGCCACCGGCACTGCTCCACCCCCCCCCACACACACACAATCTGGCATCCCCCCTGATCTGGCATCCCCCTCCCGCTCACATTGCCCCCCCCCTGCCACCGCGATCTAGCATTCCCCACTCACCCACCCACCCAAGCACAATCTCTTATCCTGATGTGGCACTGGCACCAGCACCAACTCCAATGCACAGGACATGCCAGTGCAGGTGCCTGAAAATCCTCCCTCTTCCTTAAGCTGGGCCGTGAGCATCTGCGTATGCTCAAGGCCTTCTAGTTCTTGCTCTCTCCGAGATTCTTGGAGATCTCCAAGAATCTCGGAGAGAGCAAGCACTAGAAGGCCTTGAGCATGCGCAGATGCTCACGGTCCAGCTTAAGGAAGAGGGAGGATTTTCGGGCACCAGCATGTCCCTTGCGTTGGTGCTGGTGCCAGTGCCACATTGGGGTAAGAGATTGTGCTTGGGTGGGTGGGTGGGTGAGTGGGGGATGCCGGATCGTGGTGGTGGTGGTGGGTGATGTGAGCGGGGGTGCCGGATTGCGGGGGAGCACTCGCAAATTGAGCCAACGCTCGGTTTGCGAGGCGCAGATTTTGCAAATGTTTTGCTCATCTTGCAAAACACTCGCAAACTGTGGCACTTGTAAACCGAGGTTTGACTGTATTTCAAAATGTCTCTAGCATTCAGCAATTCATTTGCAAAGGAGGGAAACTCACTGTTAGCTTGGTAAAGAAAAAAGACTCTGAGTGTAAGGGAGCTCATTTGTTTCTGCTACAGATAAAGGGGCGTGAACAGAATAAAGCCACATGACACTGTTCTAGTTTTTAATCTTTATTGATTTTTAATCTAAAACAGTGTCATACAAATGAACAAACAGTAGGTATTACATACATTACACTAATATCTGTACAGACACTGTTCTAGCTTAACAAGTGAGAAAAGCATGCACAGCATGACTCATGCAATTCTTTCCAACCTGTCCTTGTACAAGGGACTAGTTTTGCTCATAAGAAAGCAGGAGATTACTTTAGTCAGAATAGTTTTATAGGCGTAGTAATTACAGTGGACTGAAATGGTTAGATGGGTATAGTTTGGGGGGCAGAGTGCAGTTGGAGATAGTTGTGAGGGTGGTTTTATCTGGGTTTGCTAAAGGGATGTGTTTGGCTTTGGGTGAGGTGGTTTTGGAGGGCAAGGGGTAGTTGTGAGGGAGCGCCTTTGAGGATGGAACAGTTTGGGAGTGGTGAGGTGATTGCAGGGGTAGTTTGATGGGGGTGTGGCAATGTGGGGGCGGGTAAAGTTTTGGAAAGTAGTTTAGGGATGAGGGTAATTTGGGGTAGGGTACAGGGATACTTCATGGGCAGTTGTGAGGGGTGGGTTTGGGGATGGGTGGGACAGTACAGGATGTGGCAGTTTGTAATGTGGTGATGTCGTTCCAGGGTTTAGTTTTTGGTGTGGGGCAGTTAGTTGGAGTGACATGACAGTTGTGGGAGGGTATTTATGAAAGCAGGGTGTAATTATGGTGGGGGGGGGGGGGAGAAGCAGTTAGAAAGGATGAATTCCCTGACTGCTCTGCTTTCCTGTATAGAAATTTCTATGCTCTTGAAAATGGAACGGTATCTCTCAAATAAATACATTGGACCATTTTTTGAGGGGGGGGGGGGGGGTTGCTTCTTTTTTTGGAATCCCTGGTCTGATTTAGCCTATTTTCAAACTCAGGGTGCTATTTCGCCAGATTTTTCTCCATGTGAAGTTTCATCCAATGCTGTTAAATTTCTGGAGAGTTATTTTGTCCCCAGACAGATGGACAGACAAAGCCTCTAACCCGTTTATATCATTTTTTCTAGCTTCCATTGTTTTGGAAACAATCAATAAAGGTGCAGTCTAGATCCTTGTCCAATCCTTTAGGTGTCAATGGCTGAAGTTTTGAACTATTGTTCTAGTTGAAGATGATAAGAAGTGAAGTTGCCATCCAAGAACTTTTGAGGAATCCGCTAAGTCGGGGGTGTCAAAGTCCCTCCTCAAGGGCCGCAATGCAGTCAGGTTTTCAGGATTTTCCCCAATGAATATGCATGAGATCTATTTGCATGTATTGCTTTCATTGGATGAAACTTCACATGGAGAAAAATCTGGCGAAATAGCACCCTGAGTTTGAAAATAGGCCAAATCAGAATGTGCTGGTTTTATCTTTTGTAAATCACATAAGACAGCGAGGTATCTGCGGTTCATAAAGTTTTATGTTATGTTATTAACGACTCATAAATAGCAGAAAAGGGAGAACACATGTACCACTGAATGATATGTAATCATGAAAAGTGAATAATCTTAGTGGTGCTCCAGAGTGATTTGCATGTCATCATAAGAACTGGAAGAACAAAATGTTTACTGCTGAGTCACCCAAATTCTGGAAATCATCCATCAAGTTTGGTAAATAAACAGTGAAATCTAGAGCTTCAAACTGAGATTTGGAAGCTGTGGGTATTATGCAGAGTCTGATAAATCCTCTCGACATACCTTTTTAATCTAGGAAGTTCTTTTTTACCCAACGTGTGGTGGACACCTGGAATGCGCTTCTAGAGGGCGTAATAGGGCAGAGTACGGTACTGGGGTTTAAGAAGGGATTGGACAATTTCCTACTGAAAAAAGGGATAGAGGGGTATAGATAGAGGATTACTGCACAGGTCCTGGACCTGTTGGGCCACCGCGTGAGCAGACTGCTGGGCACGATGGACCTCGGGTGTGACCCAGCAGAGGCATTTCTTATGTTCTTATGTAGTCCCACCCAGAAACACATAACTCCTTCCAGGTTCCCCTGTGGTATGCTGGAGTCTCGTTATTTTCCCCTAAATGTGTAGTCACTTTCCTAATGTCTGGGAGGGGACAAGTGACGTGAACATGTTTCCACCATGAGATCAACACCTCGGTTGCTATAAGCCATGAAATATCTATCCATGCCATTTCTCTAACAATGACAAGAAACCTTTAGGTTTGCCTAACGTCTCTGTTACTTTCAAGCACAGTTTCATCATGGCTGAAATTCAAGTCTTGTTTCATGTTCACTGCAGAATCTGCATTGCCTTCAGTCCCTTTGCAACCAGCACTGCACATCGCGGACTCAATTCCCCTTCATGTACAACAGATCTTTAGTTTCACAACTCTGCATCCTACTGTGGAATATCAGGTTAGGACATCGCCACGAGGGGGTGCCGAAAAGTTCTCAGCCCTACCGACCAACCTCCTAAATTCTGCCACTGTAGCTGAAAAGAGTATGATCTTATTTCATTAAGAGCCAATTTACAGAACCAAAATTTTTTCTCTTCTTGGTTGGGCTGAGAACTTTTCATTTTATCTAAGTGAAGGTAAGGGAATAGGGGACGAGTGGCCACCTGAAGACAACTTCTCATCCATCACCTGAAAGACTTTCACTTTGCTCTGCCCCTTCTTAATTCAAAGAGGAAATGAAAATCTTCACAGGAAAATTCAGTCCATTTCCTCCATATGGGGCCTTTGTCTATAGCAAAACTTCCTTGATGGAAACCTCATGTCTTAAAAATGATGAGGATGCTTTATGTCTCTTAGGACTGCAGGTGGAGGAGGAACCTAATGGTTAGTAGGCTGAAAATCTGGTGAACTGGGTTCGTTTTCCACTGTGGCTCTTGGCAAGTCACTGAGCCCCCCCCCCCCCCCAATTCCCTCAGGTACAAAGCTTTGAAAATGAGAGCTATGTGATAGAAGGACATATGAGGGCGAAGGGAGGGGGCATTTTATATCGTAGTAAGTTAGCTGTTCCAGGATAGAGTTTAGGCCAGTCCTGAGACCTGCTTTCAGGGAGTCAAATCAGGGACTACAAATATCATACGGCTTTAGTATGTGAGTTTAAAATCAGCACGGACCAAAAAGTGTCCCTCCTGGAACTGGATAACTTAATCCCACTGCTTTAACCCTGCCCATAGGTCAACATCGGAAATCCAATCTCTGGAGGCTGGAGATTTTGCACAGCACTGGAGGTCTACAGTCCCACTCATGCCTATACTCTCTGTGCTTCCCCTTTCGGCATTTTCCTCTATTTTCCCTTAACCTCCTTTTCCGTTCTCTCCTTTTTTCTCCCTCTTTCCTTCCCTCCTTTTTACCTAACGTGACCATACGTCCCATTTTGAACGGGACCGTCCCGTTTTTAGTTCCCCTGTCCTGTTGTCCCCACACACAGCTTCAGGATGCCGAAATGTCCCGTTTTCAGGGACAGCGTCCCGAAGCTGTGCATGGGGACAACAGGACAGGCGATCGCTTCCTGTCCCTCCCTGCTGCGCCCTGCAGCAATTGGCTGGCCCAGAATGTCCTCTCTGATGTCAGAATTGACGTCAGGAAGAAGGCTTCTGGGCGGCAATTAGCAGCAGCAGGGAGGTAAGGAGAGCAGCGGCGGCGGCGGACCGGGGGGGGGGGTTGACTCGGGCACTGGAGGGAGGCCTTTTTTTTTGTGCGGCAGGGACTAACTTTATGGTTATAGAAACATGATGGCAGATAAAGGCCAAATGGCTCATCAAGAGCATCCACTATCTCCTCCTCTCCCTATTGGCTAAGGCTCTTAATATTTGCATCTCCTCTTCCTATTGGCTAAGGCTCTTTACACCTGCATTATGAGGTCATAGAGCTTTTTGGTTATAGAAACATGATGGCAGGTAAAGGCCAAATGGCCCATCCACAGTATCCACTATCTCCTCCTCTCCCTATTGGCTAAGGCTCTTAACATTTGCATCTCCTCTTCATATTGGCTAAGGCTCTTTACACATGCATTGTAAAGTCATAGAGCTTTAGGGTTATAGAAACATGATGGCAGATAAAGGCCAAATGGCCCATCCGCAGCATCCACTATCTCCTCCTCTCCCTATTGGCTAAGCTTCTTAACATTTGCATCTCCTCTTCCTATTGGCTAAGGCTCTTTACACCTGCATTGTGAGGTCATAGAGCTTTAGGGTTAGAGAAACATGATGGCAGATAAAGGCCAAATGGCCCATCTGCAGCATCTACTATCTCCTCCTCTCTCTATTGGCTAAGGCTCTTAACATTTGCATCTCCTCTTCCTATTGGCTAAGGCTCTTTACACCTGCATTGTGAGGTTATAGAGCTTTAGGGTTAGAGAAACATGATGGCAGATAAAGCCAAGTGGCCCATCCGCAGCATCCACTATCTCCTCCTCTCCCTATTGGCTAAGGCTCTTAACATTTGCATCTCCTCTTCCTATTGGCTAAGGCTCTTTACACATGCATTGTAAAGTCATAGAGCTTTAGGGTTATAGAAACATGATGGCAGATAAAGCCAAGTGGCCCATCCGCAGCATCCACTATCTCCTCCTCTCCCTATTGGCTAAGGCTCTTAACATTTGCATCTCCTCTTCCTATTGGCTAAGGCTCTTTACACATGCATTGTAAAGTCATAGAGCTTTAGGGTTATAGAAACATGATGGCAGATAAAGGCCAAATGGCCCATCCGCAGCATCCACTATCTCCTCCTCTCTCTATTGGCTAAGGCTCTTAACATTTGCATCTCCTCTTCCTATTGGCTAAGACTCTTTACACCTGCATTTTGAGGTCATCGAGCTTTATGGTTATAGAAACATGATGGCAGATAAAGGCCAAATGGCCCATCCACAACATCCACTGCCTCTTCCTCCTCTCCCTATTGGCTAAGGCTCTTAACATTTGCATCTACTCTTCTTATAGGCTAAGGCTCTTTACACCTGCATTGTGAGGTCATAGAGCTTTATGGTGATAGAAATATAGAAGCATGATGGCAGATAAAAGCCACATGGCCCACTAATCTGTCCATCTACAGTATCCACTATCTCCTGCTCTCCCTAGGAGATCCCATGTGCCTAGAAGTGCGTAAGCATTTTTAAGCCCCAATAGCCTTTAAAACTTTAGGCGCACTGCCATTTAGACCTGGGTTTTCTTGGCCTAAATGAGTGTTCCTAAGTTAGGTGCCTACTGGTGCTATATCCAAACTATACCCTGAGTCTGACCCCTAACCACACCTACTTGCCAGTAGGCACCTTGGTGTAGACGCCTACCTCAAAGTTGTAAGCGCCTATTGGCTAATTAATTTTTTTTATTGGTGTTTAATGGCATTTTCAATTATCATCAATGATTTAAGCCAATAAAAAGAAAAGTTAGGCGCTTAGATCAGCTAGGCGTGCCAATCTAGGTGCCAAACTATAGGCTTCTTTTATAGAATTGGAGTCATAATGCCCAGTGCTCTTTGGTTGTTTGTAGAATCTTCTCCCTCGAACAGAGGAGATTGAGAGAGGACATGATCGAAACGTTCAAGGTACTGAAGGGAATAGACTTGGTGGAAAAGGACAGGTTGTTCACCCTCTCCAAGGTAGGGAGAACGAGAGGACACTCTCTAAAGTTGAAAGGGGATAGATTCTGTACAAACGTAAGGAAGTTCTTCTTCACCCAGAGAGTGGGAGAAAACTGGAACGCTCTTCCGGAGTCTGTCATAGGGGAAAACACCCTCCAGGGATTCAAGACAAGGTTAGATAAGTTCCTGCTGAACCGGAACGTATGGAGGTAGGGCTGGTCTCAGTTAGGGCGCTGGGCTTTGACCTAAGGGCCGCCGCGAGAGCGGACTGCTGGGCACGATGGACCACTGGTCTGACCCAGCAGCGGCAATTCTTATGTTCGTATTTCATCACTAGGCTACAGCACTGTTTTCAATACAAACGTTTCTAAAATGATTTACTAACGATATTATAACACTGGCATAGATTTTGTGCTTACCACATGAATGATTATTGCATTAGCATTTGTTGTATTTTTCAGGTCTACTCTTTCCTTATTATTCTTCCCTTCTTCCACTTGTTACTTTTGTTTGTTTGGTGTATGTACGTTTGTTTTTACTGACATATCCCCCATAATGATATGTTCTATTTTTAATCAATTGTTTCCATTGTATTCATTGTATGCTGACAATGAATTTTATTGTACACCGCTTTGAATTTCACATTAAGCGATATAACAAATTTTTTATAAACCTTGAAACCTTGATAATCCTTTTGCCGATCTATCAAAGTTCGTACCGGGGACATAGGAATCAGCAAAAAATTCGAATTTGCACTGCAGATCTGGTCTGTTTTTGAAAGGGCTGTATATGCGAAAGGATGATCGGACAAAAAACCATGGTGAAGCCACACACTGAAACTGCAGATTGAACCTGGCGATTTAGAGATGACATTCACAAGATCCATTGGGGCAGGAATCAAGAGTAGGAAGCATTTATCGTCAACAGTGGACCAGAAGAAAAACATATCTCTAAACTGGCCAGTAACTTCTGTGAATAGTCAGAGATCGTAACAATCACATGAATTTGGAATATCTCTGTGATGACATAAATAACTTCCTAATGGGTTGTTTTAATTCAATATAAAAGCGTGTTGTTTTATTAAACTCATTTTAAACGAGGGGCCAATTCATCTGGGGTCAAATTGGCGGGGCTAGGGTCAAGCCAGTGGGGTCAAATCAGTGGAGTCTTAACAGCGAGGTCAAAATGTCTTGCTTCCTGGTAACTTGGCACCTCTGTGTAATCCCAATTCGAATTCTAGTTCAAATGAGCTTGTTCTTGTTCAAGTTTATTTTCCCATTTCTAGGACTTTGGTCATTTACTTTGGATCAAAAGTGAGATGTTTATCATTGTCTCACTTTGGCAGGGGTTCAAGTTTTCTTGCCCACCCTTCCAGGTAGGGAGATACAGGAAAATATCTCAGGATGAAAACAACCTGAGGGGATTGACAGGAAGCTAATAGAAGTTAGAGGTAGCCATGGTAGGAGGATTACTTTCAGATGCTCAATGAGCCGCACCAAAAGCTCTGAGTGTGTTCAAGTCTCGGCTGGATCTGGAATAATTGAACCATATCACATAGGTTAGGCTTATTTCAAATTCAATTAAACCAAAATTTATTGCAGCTCAAAAAAAAAAAAAAGAATCCTAATACATTCCCAGTTCAGTATGGGCATGAATTTAATCCAAATCAGTTTTCACATACTAGTTTACAAATTTATATGGTAAATCCTGATTTTCAGATTTACAGTCATAGGAACTCATAGATTATAGGAAAAAAAAAGTTATTGCTCTGTTAGTCTTGAATAGCTGAGTATTTAAACCTCTGGTATAGAAAATGCCGGAGCTGCTTAACCTCATCTGGGAAAGGAACATACACACACTCCAGATTTTAAAATCCTGTGATATCCTCCCATAGCACTGTGAAGTGAGATGATGGGCTGCGCTGCATAATTGTGAAAGTTAATTACAAGGCTCCTGAGGCAGGCCGGTGAGGCTGAAACATGGGCGTGTCAAGCCATCACACTCTTAAGCAAAGTTTAGAAATAAAGTTGGGCACAAGGAACTTTTAACATGTCAAAAGCTGTGGGTATGTCTTTCACCATCTTGTTTACCAGGATATATTTGGTACAATCTCATAGGGAAATCTTCAAACTATTGACCTGTATAAAATTGGCCTATACATCCTTCTTCTCAAATGTGTCTAAAACTGGATAACTGTGGGAAAACCATCCTATGTTATTCTTTATTATCTATCTCAACCTTAGTCCTTCTACACCAGCATTCTTCAACGCAAGGCTTGAGGGTCAGTGGCTGGAAACCATCCCGTGTCCTTCTTTAGTGTCTATCTCAACCTTAGTCCTTCTACACCAGCGTTCTTCAATGCAAGGCTTGAGGGTCAGTGGCTGGAAACCATCCCGTGTCCTTCTTTAGTGTCTATCTCAACCTTAGTCCTTCTACACCAGCGTTCTTCAATGCAAGGCTTGAGGGTCAGTGGCTGGAAACCATCCCGTGTCCTTCTTTAGTGTCCATCTCAACCTCAGTCCTTCTACACCAGCGTTCTTCAATGCAAGGCTTGAGGGTCAGTGGCTGGAAACCATCCTTTGTCATTCTTTAGTGTCCATCTCTACCTCAGTCCTTCTACACCAGCGTTCTTCAATGCAAGGCTTGAGGGTCAGTGGCTGGAAACCATCCTTTGTCATTCTTTAGTGTCCATCTCTACCTCAGTCCTTCTACACCAGCGTTCTTCAATGCAAGGCTTGAGGGTCAGTGGCTGGAAACCATCCTTTGTCATTCTTTAGTGTCCATCTCAACCTCAGTCCTTCTACACCAGCGTTCTTCAATGCAAGGCTTGAGGGTCAGTGGCTGGAAACCATCCTTTGTCATTCTTTAGTGTCCATCTCTACCTCAGTCCTTCTACACCAGCATTCTTCAATGCAAAACTTGAGGGTCAGTGGCTGGAAACCATCCTATGCCATTCTGTAGTATCCATTTCAACCTCAGTCTTTCTATACCAGCGTTCTTGAATGCAAGGCTTGAGGGTCAGTGGCTGGAAACCATCCCGTGTCCTTCTTTAGTGTCTATCTCAACCATAGTCCTTCTACACCAGCGTTCTTCAATGCAAGGCTTGAGGATCAGTGGCTGGGCCCATTTATACTCTAATTCTTATGTGAGCTAAGTATAGGATAATGAAGCCATTGTGACATCACTGATGAGTTTGGCTCTTAGGCATTGGTGGAATGAGGCATTATGAAATCACAATATCTGCTCTGGAATGTTGCTACTCTTCGGGTTTTTGTCTGGTACTTGGGATCTGGGTTGGCCACTGCTGGCAATGCTTATGGTCTTATGTTCTAACCATCCCGTACCATTCTTTAGTGTCCATCTCTACCTCAGTCTTTCTACACCAGCGTTTTTCAATGCAAGACTTGAGGATCAGTGGCTGGAAACCATCCCTTGTCATTCTTTAGTGTCTATTTCAACCTCAGCCCTTCTACGCCAGTGTTCTTCAATGCAAGGGTTGAGGATCAGTGACTGGGCCCATTCATACTCTGATTCTTCCCTCTCTCCTTAAAGTATGACATGGGGATGGTTTCTCACAGTTATCCGCAGGGACGGCGATGGTGATCATTTCTGTCACCATGCCATTCTCTAAAAAGTACCTTCAAGTAACATAACACAAATACTTTGGCTCTCATTACAAGGAGATGTCACTCCGAGAGTGTTTAGGTCAGAGTAAGGAAACCATGCATGGTTTTCAAATACATGGCTGCAATTTTATCCCTGTTACTGTCGCTAATTTTCTAGGAGAAATAACAGAAAGTAAAAAGAGTGGCTTAAAACTGCCCATGCAGTTGGTAATGATGTGGGTGGATTTATGATGTCCTGCCACTCATTACTTCTACATTCAGAATATTTTCTTATATCAGTAACCAGTACTGCTAAGTTGAAATGTTTCTACTTGGAACCTTTCCTACCTCATGTCTTCACCACCCAAAATAATTAGAAATACCACATGATAAAACATTTCCTGAAGTACCTTATTACAGTTATAGAATAACTGCCATTATTGTAACCGAGTGAATTTGTTTTATCGTGATCATTATTCTCACAGATTAAGAGCTCCTTTTAGAAAGGTGTGTTAGGGCCTTAATGCGCAAAATCCCGCGTGCACTAGTCGCTACTGCCTCCTCTTGAGCAGGTGGTAGTTTTTCGGCTAGCATGCACTAATCTGGTACGTGTGCTAAAAACGCTAGTGTACCTTAGTAAAAGGAGCCCTAAATTTCTTTTAACATACTCAGGGACAAAAACAGTAGCAGTTTGGAAGAGGGTTTTTATTGAACATGCATGGTTTTTTTTTTAAATCTTGTTACAACTTGAGACAGGCTGTAAGTAAAATCTCCTTAGTAAAGAGGACAGGGAGGGTAACAGCAAAACCAAAAAAGCAGGTGATGCACATTCCACCACTCTCCAAAATAGAAGATTGCCACCTGGTGATTTAAAAATAGATTGCACTCATTAAGATCACAGGCTTTAACTTATGGCTCTTGAATATTTCAATGACTATAACACTTGTAGAGCTGAACTAAACATTCATATAAGCATGATGCATTCAAGCAGCAAGTCATATTGAAATAGTGTTCTGAGTGTAGAATCCAGCACATCTTTATTATCTTCATATCAGAATGAAAGGATAAGAAAGTATCTGCCCAAACCACAATATCGGGGTTGCTAGCCAAAGTATTTTGAAGGCAGTAAGTGAGACCGTGCAGACTGGTCATTGCAAATTATAGTAGCCACAGATAATAGTCCATGAATGTCTGTCTGTGGACAAATACACGTGTTTTCAATCACGCTAGATTTAATAATTCAAGCAATTTTTAACCTAACCCCAGAGACTGTCAGGCAGCCAAATGTGCCACATCTGAAGACGCTGCTCATGGAAACTCAATTAAGTTTAGTGAGCAAAGTGGCTGCTTTGTCCAAATCAATATGAAAAGAATTCTAATCAATGCTGTTGAAATCTTTGGTAAAAAATGTGTTCAGAATTGCAAAATAATATCTTTCTGAAATGTGATAGTGTTGTTTTTTTTTAATATGACTCTTTCCTTAATTTTTTTAAAATTTTATAAGCACATTGACGAAGGATTTGAAATATAGGAACTGTATAAGAAAACCCATGAAGAACATTAGTGATTACCTCAAAGAGGGACTAATTTTAGAAATATTAACTGTAAATCCCTAAAGATACCAGAAACATCCAAAACATCGCCCCCCCCCCCCCCCTTTTGACAAAACTATGCAAGAGGTTTTTAGTGCAGGCCGGAGCGCTGAATGCTTTGTGCTGCTTCGATGCTCATGAACGTCGGAACAGCGCAGCGCATTCAGCACACCGTCCGGCGCTGAAAACCTCTTGCACAGTTTTGTAGAAGGGGGGGAGGAAATTGTCTTTCCACCTCCTCTGTCTAGACTTCTAATGTAAGCTATAATTTGATTTCTGCCTCTTTCGAATAATTCAGAGAATTTCTAGACTTTCAAAACATAATAGTTTTCCCTAGATGAGAAACCTCTGAAGACCTCTGCAGATAGCAAGATCTTGGAACCTGTTTGAAAAAAGCTAATTCATGCCTTAAATTAGATTTTGCATCTCATTTAGATGTACGAGGGGGTGCTGAAAAGTTCTCAGCCCAACCAAGAAGAGAATGATGTGGATATGGTTCAATCAATGTCAAGGTCAAAACAAGGTCAAAACAAAGAATTTCTCTTTTTAGCTACAGTGGCCAAATAACGCTCAGAATTTAGGAAGTTGGTTGCTTGGGCTGAGAACTTTTCAGCACCCCATTGTACTATGTGGGTTTCTACCAGGTACTTGTAACCTGGATTGGTCACAGTTGGAGACAGGATACTGGGCTGGAAGGACCATTGGTCTGACCTAGTTTGCCTGTTCTTATTTGAGCCAAGTATCAGACAATGAAGCCATTGTGACATCACTGCTGAGGTTGGCTCTCAGGCATTGGTGGAATGAGGCATTATGACATCACAATCTCAACTCTGGAATGTTGCTGAAAAGTTCTCAGCCCAACCAAGAAGAGAATGACGTGGATATGGGTCAATCAATGATCTGAAACAAGGTCAAAACAAAGAATTTCTCTTTTTAGCTGCAGTGGCCAAATAACGCTCAGAATTTAGGAAGTTGGTTGCTTGGGATGAGAACTTTTCAGCACCCCCCGATATATACAGTGTCATAACACCCAGCATGCTACAAGGCTACTTAGTGCAATATTTATGTACCTTCCCTTTGGAAGACCTTGCGCTCCAATATAAATGTATAGTATGACATTATTATTATTATTATTAATAATATAAATACACAGATTCCTTTACTTATCAAAGGAAACTCAACTAGTTTTTGGCTCTAATACAGAAAACCTCCATAAGTATGCATAAATAAGAGCCAGTGGTGCCGAATTTCAGTCACACCCTGTCCTTATAACAGAGGAAACCAAAAAGAGAGCTTCCCAAAGGATCTCATATACATAGCTTAATATCCTGCAATAATTCCTAGCAAAACAAGCTTTGTGTACTCAAAACACATTGAAAAAACAATCATAGCAAAATCACCGATTTTAGCTAGAATGAAGAAAACAGAATTGAGGCATCTAGGTTGGGACAACTCAACTTCTGCTAGCATTTTAGAAAACAGATGTGCAGATGAAGGATCTTTTGTAAAACCCATGCAGGAGTGTAGAAACGGAGCTATGAAAACACTTAGGCCCTGGTTCTTTGAACATCGCTAGGTGGCTGGATCAGCAGCGCCTAGCCGAGCTCCACACGGAACTCACATTTTTTTAATTGGCTTAATTGGTGTGGTAATTAATGATTAATTTAAATTCTGCATGGAATTCGGGAAGGGGCCTACCTGAAAAGTGGGTGTGGTTAGGGGAGGAGAATGGGTGTGGAATGACTTAGGCACCACTAACCTCCTCTTCTACGAAACTGCGCTGAATGGCCCCCGCATAGGAACTCTATGAGCATCGGGAGCAGCGCGAGCCATTCAGCGCAGTTTCATAGAAGAGGGGGTAAGTGTCTGTGTTAGGCACCAGTAAATTGGACCAGATGCCGCTAGGCCCAATTCTGGTGCAGTAGGTATTTCTCTGACCCCCCCCCCCCAGGGGGCTTCCAACCTAAGCTTGTATTTGAAGCAATGAAGAATTAGTTATCGAAAATTCAAAGAGAATTCCCAGCAAGGGTTACCAGATTTTCCCGAAGGAAAACCCAGACCCCTGGCCCTGCCCCCAGGCCCGCCCAGTTCTACCCACATCCCATCATCTGTCCCGCCTCCCAGCCCCACCCCCTTAACCTGCACAGCTGCAACGCAATGACGTCGTGCACATGCTCGCATGTGCACGTGTTTGCGGATGCCGTCCTGACGTCAGAAGCTTTTCAGAACCTGGACAAAGGGCCAGGTTTTGAAGAAGCTTTCCGGACCCCCGAAATCCGGTAAGCCTATCCCCACCCCAATGCTAGCTTTCTGAACAACATACAATAGAACAGGTAACCCCTTCCCTGACTTCTCTTGACACCCCCAACACAACACCCTTGTCCGATACCACCCAACCACCCTGAAACATCCTCTTCTCTGACATCCTCCAACCCCCTGAAACAATACTGCCCCTCCCCATCGCATGTCTCCCTGACACATCACCCCTCCCAGACATTATCTGATCTCCCACAACATCCCTCTCCCCATCATCTAACCCATGATAAATTGCCCCTCCCTGACATCACTCAACCCCCCTGATAATGACACTTCACCCCTCCCAGACATCATCTGACTCCCCAATACATCTCTCTCCCCAGCATCACCTGACCGAATCAGAGTAAAGTCACTCCTCCCCAAAGACCTCCATGTGTGGGCAGAAGCTTGATGCATGGTAACCTTTCTCATATCCCCCCCCCCCCCCAGCGCCCAAGTAAAGGATGATGTTGAGAGGTCAGTTGATGTTGTGACCTAACCCCCACTCACTTGCATAGTACCCATGCCTGAGAAGCTCCCTAACCCCCTACTTGTCATGGTTGTTTGATTAGCTTGTAAGCTCTACTGAGCAGGGACTGTATCTTGAAAGTTTTAATGTATAGCGCTATAGAAATGATAAGTAGTAGTAAAAAAAAGTGGTGTTGTGTTGGGGGGGGGGGGAATTGAATGATATCAGGAAGAGGATTGACAGTCAGGTGTGCTGTTGGGGAAACCTGCATCAGAATATGAGCCACATGTATAGATTAGGCCAGGGGTGGGCAACTCCGGTCCTCGAGGGCCGGAATCCAGCCGGGCTTTCAGGATTTCCCCAATGAATATGCATTGAAAGCAGTGCATGCAAATAGATCTCATGCGTATTCATTAGGGAAATCCTGAAAACCCGACTGGATTCCGGCCGTCGAGGACCGGAGTTGCCCACCCCTGGATTAGGCTCTCTTGGCTGCTAATTCAAGTCATCCAATAATAGGTTAATTCTACATGACAATGCAAGTAACAAGTGGTTGTTGAGCAGATGTGAAACTTTGCCAAAGTGTTTGAGGCAGGAGAGAGAAAGGGATAATGGTTACTGCGGATGGGCAGACTGGATGGGCCATTTGGCCTTTATCTGCCGTCATGTTTCTATGTTTCTACCTGAAGTTGCAGAAGAGACTTATAGTGTGTTTATAGTGCATTCTAATGCATTACATTATGGAGTCAGATGTTGAACTTATACCAACCCAATCGCCCTCTGAGATCAGAGGGAACACTGCGATTAATGAGTGATGAATTAACTGCCGTACATTATGCTAGAACAAGATCTTCCGTAATTTCGGTGGCGGGGGTGTCGTGGTGGAACAATCTGACAGGATCACTTAGAGCAATTTCTGATATTCAGAAATTTAAAAAAGTGCGGCTTTTTAGGAAAGATGATTTGTGCTAATTATGAAGGATGAATTTTTATGTTGATTGATTGTTGTATTGTCTTACAATTATGGATGTATCATGTGGACCGCTTAGGTATAAGAGGGGGTACAAGTTTTTAAATAAATAAATAACCCTAAACTAAACTAAACTAAATCTTAGGTTTGTATACCACACCATCTCCATGGTCGTAGAGCTCGGCACGGTTTACAGGGAATTGTGAAGAGAGAGGAACTACAAGGAAAGGGGTTAGATGAAGATGGAGGAAAGAGGAATGTTAAAGAGCTAGGATGTCTGATGAGGGGGGGTGATTAAGTTTTTGAGAAAAGCCAGGTTTTAAGATGTTTGCAGAAGGGTTGGAGAGCACTCAGGTTCCGAAGAGGGGAGGTAAGGTTATTCCAGAGCTCGGTGAATCTGAAGAGGAGGGAAGTCCCCAGTTTTCCTGGGTGGGAAATGCCTTTTAATGAGGGGAAGGATAGTTTTGATTTTTGAGTAGGTCTGGTGGTATTAAGATTCGAGGAATTCCAGGACAGTGGGATTAATGGAGGAAGGATGCCGTGGAGGATCTTGAAAGTTAGGGAGATGCATTTGAAGTGGACTCTGGAAATTATCGGAAGCCAGTGAAGCTTGGAGAGGAGTGGTGAGACATGTTCGAATTTACTTTTTGCAAAGATAAGCTTGGCCGCGGCATTTTGAATCCGCTGGAGTCTGTGGAGGTTTTTCTTCGTTAGGCAGATGAAGATGGAATTGCAATGGTCCAGTCTGGAGAGGATGATGGATTGGACGAGAAAGGCGAAATGTTTTTGATGGAAACAGGATCTTACTGTCCTCAGCATATGAAGGCTGAAGTAGCATTTTTTTACCAGGGAGTTGAGGTGGTCGTTGAAGGACAGTGTAGAGTCAATGATGACGCCCAGGACCTTGCTGGAGAATTCGAGCTGCAGGGTGGAGCCTGAGGACAGTGGGATTGAGGTGGGTAGCTGAGCTAATTTGGGGCCAAGCCAAAGAAGTTTTGTCTTGGATTCATTCAATTTCATTTGGACGGTGTGGGCCCAAGATTGCAGGTTCGAGATACAGGAGGATATGTTCTCTGAGAGATCATTGAGGTTTGAGTCTGTCTCCAGAAGGACAAGGATGTCGTCAGCATAGGTGTAAATTGTTTCAAGGGAGGATAGCTGGAGGAGTTTTAGGGAGGACATATAAATGTTAAAGAGGATAGGAGATAGAGATGAACCTTGCGGGACTCCACAAGAATCCAGGGGGAAGATGAGGTGCCATTCTTGTTGACAGTGTAGGAACGGGAACGAAGGAATTTTGAGAACCAATCAAGGACTGTAGAGGTGATGCCAATCTCGGAGAGTTGGTAAAGTAGAATGTCGTGGTGAACAACGTCGAAAGCGGCAGAAAGGTCAAATTGTAGGAGGACGGCAAACTTGTTGCGGGAGTGAAGTTGTTGGACCTTGGAGATTAGGGAGGTCAGAAGGGATTCGGTGCTGAAATTGGGGCGAAAGCCATATTGGTAGGGTAGGAGAATGGAGAATTTCTCTAGGTAGGATGAGAGTTGGGTCGATATGATGGACTCGAGCATCTTGGTTAGGAGGGGGATATTTGCTATTGGGCGATAGCTGGATGGAGCGGAAGGGTCGAGGTCGGGTTTTTTCAGTAGCGGGGTTAAGGCGATATGGCCCATTTCTGGGGAGAAAAGGCCCGAATGTAGAGCAGAGTTTAGGAGTTTGGTGATGGAAGAAATGGCTTGAGTGGGTATTTTCTCATAGAGGTAGGAGGGGAAAGGGTCTAAAGAACAGTTGCAGGATCTCATTTTGAGACAGAGTTTGAGGGTGAGGGAATCGGATACTTGGTCAAAGGCAGCCCAGAGTCTGTCGGCTGGGAAAGCGCTAGAGGCTAGCAGAGTAGGGTTGGGGTCAGTGAGCACCAGGGAGTTGTAGGAGACTGCAGGTGGGAAGGAGGATCGTAAGGTAGTGACCTTTTCATTGAAGAATTTTGCTAGAACATCAGCTGAGGGGGAGGAGGGGAGAGAGGTGGAGTCTTTTTTGGAGGTTAGGGAGCGCCAGATTTTAAAGAGAGTACTACTCTGGTTGTTGGATCTGGAGATTTTCTGACCGTAGAAGTTCTTTCTAGCGCTGAATTGTAGTGCTTAATATTGGCTCTCCAGGATTGTTTATCGGAAGGGGAGTTAGATTTTTTCCATTTACGCTCCAGAGCTCGACATTTCTGCTTTAGTTCTCTGTGATGAGGGAGGTACCAGGGGGCTTTACGAGGGTAGGAGATGGATTTGGTGGAGAGGGGGGCGAGGGAGTGGTAGGTGGATTCAGAGAGGGTGGTCCAGTTGTGCCAGTTGGATTCAGGGTCTGCAGGCTTAGGAGCGAAGGAGAAATGTTTGAGAAATTTTGTCCAGAATAAGTCGCTTGAGATTTTTTTACGAAAGGTGATGGAATTAGAGGAGAGGGGAGGAGCCCCGAGATGCGACATGAAAATGGGGAGGGAGAAGGTCCCAAGGAAGTGGTCAGACCAGGGGACCTGTTCCCAGCGGGTGTCGCTGGCTAAGGTTTTGTAGGCGGTAAGATCAAGGAAGGTGATGAGGTCTAGAGTGTGTCCCTTTTCGTGGGATGGGGATGAAGAGGGGGGTGAAAAACCGAGAGAGGTGAGGAAGCTCTTCAGTTCGATCGTATCCTTGTTGGTATTGTCGTCAAGGTGGAGATTGATGTCCCCAATGATCAAGAGTCTTTGAAATTTGAGGAAGGCGTTTGAAATAGTTTCGAGAACGAGATCAGAGGATTTGTTCCAGGGGTAGGTGGGCGGTAAAGAAGAACCCCCCCCCTTTTACAAAACCGCAGAAGCGTTTTTAGCGCCAGCTGGCGTGCTAAATGCTTTGCGCTGCTCATAGGAACAAGCATTCAGCAGTCTCTTCATTTGTGAATGTGGGATTGTTATTCACTTTCTACTGGGTTGTCAGCTGAGAGGAATATCAATGTCATATTCAATTAATTTCAAATGGGCTTTTGTCCACCGAGCCCATAATAACATGATAGATGATGGCAGATTAGGTTGGCCGTGTAACCTTCATCTCTGTTTCTCTGACCATACACTAAAAGCAAGATTTTCAATCCTCAACCTCTCAGGCTTCTTCCAATCACTGCACTTGTTATATCTATCCAAAAGCATGTTTAAATTCCACTTCAACGCTGATGTTTTTCCTCCAAAATAGAGATATTTAAGAACCCAGGAGGTCAGCAAAAATGTTTATACTGCAGATGATGTTAAACAATTTTTTTTAAACAGTGAAAGAATTGCTTTTATTCAGTGGTTTCCAGATACAGAAGTCAGCCAGAGTCAACGCTGAACTTCAGACTTTATGCTGCAGGAAAAACGTCTCAGGAAGATGGATCTTGTTCTCCTGAGGATATAGTTTTCCCCAGATGTTAAAAAAGGTGGTGGGTGCTGAAACGCAAATATCCGTGCTCTTTTAAAATGTTATGGCGTCAGTTCTGTAAACATTGTGCCAAAAGAGTTGCACCTGCTTAGGCCAAGATAATGTAGCCCTAGGAGGGCGTGCCTAGATCCTCCAATCAGTGCAAGGATGTGATGGTCATCTACAATCTTAGAAGGTAGCATTTCAATGACTGTTTTTACTTGGCGATCGTGCCAATGGACTATTCACTACGCCTTTTCTCCAAGTTGACCGCTGATCACGTACAATTAAGTTCAAAAACGGCCTCAGAAACACCACTCCAGCGCTCAAAAGAACTTTCATTGTGGCAAGCTTTACGTGTTGAATCTTCACTGGCCTGTCCTACTTTTGAATAAATTATTAAACTTCTTATTTATGCACTCCCACAAATTGCGTTCAATAGTTCCATTTAGTACCCCCTTTTCTACTTATCTTAATGATTATGACTTGGAACATATTTTGCCAAAGCTTTATCAAGGTTCCCCCCTCCCCGAGTCACCGTTGTCATCCAACTCTCTTCAACTTTTCAGTATTGAGCTGAAAGGAACCCCCCACCCTTCTTTCACATTCGGCTGCCTCCCAGGCCTCATAATGACATGTGGGTGAGTCACAGGTTGATGTTCTGGGTGCCCCATGACATACACATATTCTCCTTCATCTTGTTTCAAAATTCCTCATCATCATAATTAAGCCATTTCCACCCGCCAAACCTTTGGTATGTTTCGAGAACCGAATCCGCATATGCCAATAACAAACTGTAATCATGTGGGTGGACACGCCCCCAAACACTCACAAGCCGCATGAAAGACTGCATCCAGTTCACAATGTTCCTCGCTACCGGCAAGGTCTTCGCCACCCCCCCTTCCTTTCTGCTCTTCTTGCCCTTCCTAAGCGCCCTGCCCTCCATCAGACAAAAAATGTCAAGACGAGTCCGCTTCCGAATCTTATGCTGCAACCCTCAGGGGACCTTCTCCCACAACTCCGTCAATGCTGCTAATGTTGGCGCCCATCTGGCCTGCTCGCCCTGCAACGCCATCCTGCCTGTCGCAGATGAAGTCCCTGACCCCACCAAGTGTACATGTGAGGAAGCAATGGATGAAGTGGAAGATGATGACAAAGACAAGGTATGCCCCTTCATCTTAGCCTTTCTGGACCCCGCAGCAGCCCCCGGCATCATGTTAGCCATTGTAGATGCTCCAAGAACTCCAGCAGCTCGACCAGTGACGCCTCCTTCGCCAATGGCCACCTCTTCTAACAAAGCTCCTCTTTGCTCCTCCGCTGCGCCATCGCGCCCGCTGCACCCCCAGAATTTCCGCCTGCCTCTGCACCTTCCTGATCCTGTAGACACTCGGTCACCACTCCTGAGTCATGTGAAGACAAACCCAAAACAGGAGCAGCAACCAGGAATCTACTACCCCTGGTACCCCCCAGTTCTGCCTCCAACCCAACCCCGTCCACGTCCTTCCACGGCTGTCAACTCACTCCTATGAAACTGCCCCACACAAGAACCATGCCACCACACCCATAGGAAGGAAACCCGCTAGCCAAGGGAGCACTCCCTACATGGGACCCCACTGGTCAGGGCACCAAGGACCGGTGGGCCCACCCAGTGGACCCTGACTGGCCCCTACTCCTTCACTCCCAACTTCACTTCTGGCTGCCCCCTGAATGCCTCCCAGGGGGCTCAACAGCCCTCCCAGAGGAAAGCCTTCCTACCTCTCCAACAGCCTCTGCCATCTGTCCACCACTGCAACTGGCCATAACCTGATATGCAGGCCCAGCACGCTCCTCTCCCATCCTAGAGCCGCAGCCTGAAGGCACGCGGGAACTCACTCCACCTGCCCTGCCTCTTCTCCGCCGCACCGGAATTGGCGCTGATGGCCCCATACCTCCCACTGCTTGACTTCAATCTCTCGACGCTCCCAGTCCTGCCCCTACAATCGCAATGGCGGACAAAGCCGCCATTTTGGCTCGGCACGCCGGCCACCTCCCCCCTCACGCAGACCCGCTTCCACCTGAGCTGCGGTGTGTCTGCAATGACCCTGCCGCTGTTTCCCTTGCTGCCATCCTAAATTCGCTTCTCCCACATAAAAAGCCACCTCGGAAGACCCAGGAAGATGCCGGGTTTTCCAAGGTCCCGGCTTTATCACCTCTCCCCACCCCGTTGCCCCGCACCTCCCTACCAATCCTTTTAAATTCCCACGGCGGAAAACCCCCTTAGCCAATTGTCCTGTTCTGACGACCCCTCCCCCCACGTTCACTCGATATGCGACAATGCAGGCCTACCAGCCGCACATTATCTTTGCCCATCGAGACAAGCTCTCGGGCTCACCTAAATTGCTTAGGCTATACAGTCAACAGCCAAATAAACATCCATCTACCACAGTCCTGGGGACCCCCCAGCCAGTCGGGTTTTCAAGATATCCCTAATGAATATGCACGAGAGAGATTTGTTTATAATGGAAGTGACAGGTATGCAAATCTCTCTCATGCATATTCATTAGGGATATCTTGAAAACCCACTGATCTACCACCTTCCATTATATAACTGGGGTTTTGTTCTTAGAGTTGAGGAGCTTTTGAAAGCTGAGGTGTCTGGCCGGTGCTTCTTGAAGGCTGGCTCTGGAGATCCGTCCCACCTAGCTGAGGGGCTGCACTGGGTGTGGGTCAGAGCCTGACACGCTGCAATTCGAGTCGGGGATTCCTCAGGCTGCCTGCTCTGTGTTGACACCAGCAGCCCGTTCAGTGGGGAGGCAACGCGCGTACACAGCCTCCTGCACGCTTAAATTCCATTTGAGCACCTAGTGAAGTCAGGACGTCCCACTTAACAGCCTGAGCTTGATTTCGGAGGATTCCCCGGGAGTCTAAAGCTGCTCAGTTCACACCCAAAGCAAGGACTTGAATTGCTCTGGAACAACAACAAGGTAAGGAGAAATCCACGCGCACTTTTGAATTTCTTTCATTCGTGCAGTTTGAGCTGATGGTTAAATCCCTCATTTTCCTGTGTTGCGTAGAGGTGGCATTTCACGGACATTTCACTGCAGAAAACGTGCGTGTTTGTTGACTGGGGGCACTTTTAGGGCAACAGCCACAGCTTTTCAGAAGCCAGATGAGAGGATGGAAAAGTTTCGTAATCTAACGGGGCACTTTAGTGAAGTTCTGGGTAATCCACTGGGAATTTTCATATCAGAGCTAAGTTGAAAGGAGGAAGGGGATTCTGCTGTATCTATGCAGTGTAAATTTTTCCTAGGCTGGATAAAACTAGTTTTTACTTTTAAATCGCTGCCTTTCAAATAGAGTGATGCTTTCAAAAAAAATCTCACTATAGAGGCGTGGGAGTGTGTTGTGCAGTGGTTAGAGCTACAGCCTCGGCACCCTGAGGTTGTGGGTTCAATACCCACACTGCTCCTTGTGACCTTGGGCAAGTCACTTAATCCCCCCATTGCCCCAGGTACATTAAATAGAGTGGGAGCCCAGCGGGACAGTTAGGGAATAATTTGTAATCCACATAGAATATGAATTGGTGTTTTTTTCTGGATTGCTGGATGTCCCTTTACTCTGTTATGTTATGTGTGTACTGGTTTGCTCAATAAAGAAATATTATATATAAAAAAAATAAAAAACAAAACAACACCTAGGTATTTAAAGCTTGATGTGCTCCCGTCCAAAGCATTTCACGTGAGCTTGTGTGGCACACATGTGAGGGATAGGTAAGATGAAAACCTTTGCTGATAACACGTCCCATCTCTGAGGGGTGTATCATGAAATTTAGCAGGAAAGGGATTTCAGGATGAATGCACCGGGGAAAAGAAACAAGTGACGTTTACCCTGCCTTCACTTCAGACAAAGTTTGCGGTTTTCCTATGCAATTCTTCCTAAACAATGGCAAGACTTGAGACCAAAAGTAAGCTGAGCATCAGTGAGAATCTTTCATGGACTTTTGGCACAGTTACAATTTTATTTTCCCCAGAAAAGGAGGCATTATTGTGCCATTACATCAAGGATATGGCAAAATGCAACACAATTATTCAGAAGCAAAATGCATTTCCTGGTTCTAGAAATTCCTTTTACTACAGGGCATTTTTTTTTGAAATTTATTTAGCAGGATTTATTTACTGCAAAAATAAGATGAACATAAGCAAGAGACGATGACAGCAGAGAAATGATTCCAAGGACAGTTCAGAGTACAGCATCGCGTGCCACTTCACTTATCTGCCTTGCCCTGCGCTTACGCACTTTTCACAGTCTTTCGTCTGCCTTGCGTCCTCCACGCTCCCTGTCATTGCAGCATCTGTGTACGTCTTCAGTGAATGAGGACTAGACTTAATGGTTAGTGCGGTGAGCTGAAAACTTGGGAAACTGGGTTCAATTATTCAAGTGTCAAATCCTCCGCTAAAATGTGGTAATAGCGGATAGCGTAGCTGGTTGTAAGAAAGGTTTGGACAAATTCCTGGAGGAAAAGTCCATAGCCTATTATTAAGACAAGGGGGAAGCCAGTGCTTGCCCTGGACTGGTGGCATGGAATGTTACTGGTCTTTGAGATTCTAGAATCTTGTTACTCCTTGGGGTTCCGGAATCTTGCTATTCCTTGGGTTTTGCCAAGGAACTAGGGACCTGGATTGGCCACCGTGAGGATGGGCTACTGGGCCGGATGGACCTTTGGTCTGACCCATTTAGATTCTGGTCTCTGTCCTTGCAATATACTTGGTGCTCAGCAGTGAAGGATGGAGTCCAGCATCTAAATCACATACGCCTCCCCCCTCCTTTATGAAGCTGCGTTAATATTTTTTATGGCCGTCCGTAGCAGTAAAATTTCCGACACTCATAGGACTTCTATGAGTGTCAGAGCTTTTATCACCGCAGCCTGTGATAAAAAACGCTAATGCAACTTCATAAAAGGAAGGGGGTGGGGGGTGGGGGGAGAATAGTGTCTTGATGCCCTGAAGCAGCTTACTGGCCACTGTTAATAATAGGACTGGCAGGGAACTTCTAAAGATAAATTTCCCCTTTATGTATTTATTTTTGTGAAGTTTTTCAGGATTTCATTTTTTATTATGAGGGTTTTTGGTTTTTTTTGCCAATGAAGTAGATACATAAGTTGATTCAATGTTCTTGATGAGCACTTCAAAGACTTCAGAATTAGATGCTTGGATATTGTAATATGCTCCTTTCCTCCGTATTTGTGGGTGAACTGGGTTCAATTCCCACTGCGGATTCTGTGACCCTGGACACTTCACCTAACGCTCCACTGCGCCAGGGACAGAGAAAGTGCTTGCGTATCAGAAATGGTTATGGTACAGAAAGGCGGAATATCAAATCTGTGACCTCCCATAGGGTGTTCCATATATCTGCTGTACAATAAGTCTGTAGGTAGCCCATTGTAGTATGCTGGGCAGACAATGAGCATGCCCGGCTATAGACCAGGGTTATCCAATGTCGGTCCTCGAAGGCCACAATCCAGTAGGGCTTTCAGGATTTCCCCAATGAATTTGCAAGAGATCTATTCACATGCATTGCTTTCATTGTATGCAAACAGATCTCATGCATATTCTTTTGGGAAGTCCTGAAATTCCAACCCGGCAAGGGCCGAGGTTGGACACCCTTGCTTCAGACATTGGTGGGCACAGGGTAAGCAAGACACGCTATGGGCTACATTCAGTAAATGGTGCTCAGAATTTGGCAATGGAAAAAAAAATCAGTGCTGAACGGTATTCTATAATGGGTATTTCAGTTGTGGTATCTTTTTAAAGAATAACACCCAGATTTGGGCATGAGGATTTATACCAATTGAAACCTGGTGTGTACGTTAGGTACGGATCCACAGGAATCAGTAACTCTGCATACATCTTTAGTGAATGCCCCTGGCCCCTCCCATGGCCACACCCCCTTTTGCTCTACGATTTGCATAAAGATGCAAGATGTGCACCTGAATATTCAATGCCGTTTGCCAGCAATAGCTTGACATTGAATATTTGGGGGTCAGTGCCAGTAGCAGGCAATCACTGCACTGCCCACCGGACGGAACGTAGACTTCTAAATGCCATAAAGGTAACCAAACGTAGCAGATATCCACTGGAGGAATCAAGTAATGGTCACTAACCCCCTCCTACCCCATGAAGATTGATTGAAATAGTAGACCCCCGTCTCTAGAACAGCAACACTTGGTATGGAAAAGCCTAGAAGATCACGGAACTCACTTAGGTGTTAAGCAGGTGAGACACTTTAAAAAGAAATAAAATTGTTGCCAATAATTGATTAGCATCCAATCATTAGTGCCAATTGGCTCGTTAGCCAATATATTTTTATTCCGCTCTATCAATATTTCTAGGTGGATTTCAAAAACATACATAATTTATAACAAACAAATTAATTAAAACAGCAACTACTTAATAAGCTTCAAAACACGTGGAGGGGCATAATAAAAGAAAGTCTAAGTCCCCTTTTGGCCTAAGGCCCTAAACGTTGAAAGTAGAAGCAGGGAAAATGTCCATTATCAAAAAAAATATCAAAAAAGAGTTTTTTTTGATAATGGCCTGCCTCTTCGTTCAGCTGTTTAAACGCCCAGACCACCACTATGTCTAAACTTACACCATATCATCAACCTAAACGCCCAAAACAAGGGCTTTTAGGCGAAGGAGGAGCTAGTCCTTCGCCTAAAAGCTGGATTCTGTTACTGGTGTCTGTCAAAAACAACAATGGTTACAGAATCCAAACTCCCCCTCTACAACAATCGGGCCAGGAGAGAGCCCAAGCCCTCCTGGCCCCGCTGACAATGATCGGGCAAGAGGGAGCCCAAGCCCTCTTGCCCCAGCGGCACCTCCGACTCGATCAGGGCAAGAGGGAGCCCAAGCCTTCTTGCCCCCGCAGCACCCCCGACTCAATCGGGCCAGGAGAGAGTCCAAACCATCCTGGCCATGCGACCCCACCCCTTACAAGATCAGGCAGGAGGGATCCCAGGCCCTCCAACCCTCGACGCACCCCCCTCCCATGCTTGCCCCCCCGAACCCCCGATCGGCCCCCCGCCAACCCGTGAGACCCCCCCTGCCGACCCCTCGATCCCTCCCCACCTCCAATACCCCCCTGTACTTTGAAATCGTTGGCCAGATGGACAGGTGCCAAGCCCACCCATCCAGCAAGCCAGCCATCCCAGGAATGGGGCCGGATTGGCCCAGGTGGCTCAAACCCCACCCACAGGTGGGGCCTGAGGCGCCTGGGCCAGCCGGAATAGACCCAGAAGCTTTTAGGCCCCTCCTGTGTGCCTAAGGCATGCCATCACTGTACAATGGCTTTAGCATGTTCTAATGTCTGTAGTACGCTATCCACCATCACTATGCAATATCTGAGCTTGTCATAATATATCGCCTATCAAAGTTATCTAAATGGTTTATAATCCGGTATTCAAGCGTTTTTCCCCATCTGTCCTGGTGGGCTCACAATCTATCTAACGTCCCTGGGGTGATAGAGGATTGAGTGACTTGCCCAAGGTCACAAGGAGCAGTGCAGGATTTGAACCCACAACCTCAGCTCTAACCACTAGGCCACTCTTTCCTAAAGATATGTGCTGAATGTAAGCCCAGGATGGGACTGATTTTCATATGCAGGGAGGCATGGTCAGCGCGGACTGCATATAGTTAATGCCAGGCCATGTCCAGTGAACAGCAATGAATATCCTGGGTTTTTATGGACACTAAAGTCGATATTGAGTGCTGGCTGGTTAAGTTTACAGTGGCCAAAGATAGGTCTGCTATTTACGCTCCGCTTTGAAAATTGCCAGTTATCGTGCGATATAGCTGGTTAACGTTCTGCTAACCATAAACATTTAGCTGGCTAAGCACTTTTTAACCAGTTAAATAGCGTTGAATGTCGGGGGGGGGGGGGGGGGGAATTGTGCAGTTATGGTGGTAAAAGTAAGTGGGTTATACTGTGGACATCTTTTTAAAAGACAAAATATTTCTAATTTCCAGAGAGGTTGTCACCTGTGCTCCAGAGGTCAGCAGAGAGTAAAGTACCTGTATAATTAAAAAAAAATCCAAAGCAAAGTTGGGTTATACAATCATCATGGGGAATGTGGGGGGCAGTAGTTAGAGCTATAGCCTCAGCACCCTGAAGTTGTGGGTTCAACTCCTACACTGCTCCTTATGACCCTGGGTAAGTCACTTAACCCCCCATTGTCCCAGCTCCATTAGATAGAGTGTGAGATAGAGACAAACGCTTGAATACCTGAATGTAAACACTTAGGTCAGTGGTCTCCAACTCAAACCCTTTGCAGGGCCGCATTTTGGATTTGTAGGTACTTGGAGGACTTCAGAAAAAAAATAGGTCATGTCTTATTAAAGAAATGAGGTCAAACTCTTTCTAGTTTATAAATCTTTCCTTTTGGCTAAGTCGTAATAATAATATTGTCATTTATAGCTAAAGAGACATATTTTACTTTTGTGATTATGATAAACATACCGAGGGCCTCAAATTAGTACCTGGTGGGCCGCATGTGGCCCCCGGGCCGTGAGTTTGAGACCACTGACTTAGGTTTTAAGTGGTATATAAATAAATAAATAAAACAAATTACTTCAATTACTAAGAATGATCTGCCAAAGAAAAACAGGAGGGTCAATTCCACAAGACAACAACAAGAAGCCGTCCAAGAAAGTCAAGGTGCTTTTTCCTTTCAAATCTCTGCTTTTATTTTTGTATTGGCTCGACACGTGTTTCGGCCTGTTCGGCCTACCTCAGGAGCCTTGAGATTAACAGAATATATTGTGTAGCAATCAGGGCAGGATTTACCAATAGGCTAAGTAGACACGGGCCTAGGGCCCGAAATGGTCAGGGGGGCCCTATGAAGGAGGGCATCAACATTGTTTTTTCCAAATGTCGATGGGCCCCTCCAGCCTCGATCGGCAACGTGGGCCCCACCCTGATTGGCAACGCAGCCCCCTCCCCATCGACTGAAAGTAAGACAAGCAAGTAACACGGGTAAGAAAGGCAACGGGAACTGTAATTGTGCAAGCTTCCTGGGCACATGGTGGGGTGGGGCGGGGCAGGGGGCCCAGTGTACTTGGGTGCCTAGGAGCCCTCGACCAATTAATCCTGCCCTGGTAGCAATTAACAAATCTATGAGGCGCTATGGGCGTTGTCCTGCACATCTGCACATTCCAGCGCTTTGCTTAATGACGCCTAGGAAATGAAAAGTGCGGAATTTAGTGCTGACGTCAGACACACATTCAAGGCACTGTTGAAGTGCTCTCTAGAGCCGGTTGACGGCTCTTTGCTCTTTAGCAGATGTACAAGACAACGCACATGGGGTCCTTTCATTAAGACACACGAAATGCTAAGATGCCCCTAGGAATATAATGGATGCCTTAGCGGTTAGCACACCTTAATAAAAGGACCCCATAGTGTCTCATAGATGTTTTAATTGCTCTGCAACAAATACATTCTGTTAATCTCAAGGCTCCTGTGGTAGGCCGGACAGGCCGAAACACCTGTCGAGCCAATACAGTGTTCCCCTGCAAATTCGTGATTCATGATTTGCGGACTCAGTTATTCAAGGTATTTTCTGACTGCCTCTTCCGCTCAGAAAATACAGGGAATGAGTCTGCGAATCACACAGCCGATTCCTCCTCCTCTCCCCCCCCCCCAGTCAGCCAATCAGCCTTCTGCACAGCCGATTCCTCCTCCTCTCCCCCCCCCTGGCCAGCCAATCAGCCTTCTGAACAGCCGATTCCTCCTCCTCTCCCCCCTCCCCAGTCAGCCAATCAGCCCTCTGCACAGCTGATTCCTTCTCCTCTCCCCCCCTCCCCCGGCCAGCCAATCAGCCTTCTACACTGCCGATTCCTCCTCCTCTCCCCCCCCCCCGGCCAGCCAATCAGCCCTCTGCACAGCTGATTCCTCCTCCTCCTCTCCCCCCCCCCCCCCCCGGCCAGCCAATCAGCCTTCTGCACTGCCGATTCCTCCTCCTCTCGCGCCCGGTCAGCCAATCAGCCTTCTGCACAGTCGATTCTTCCTCCCAGCTGCCCTCTCCTGCTTTTTTACAGACTCAAAACCACATTCGCGGTTTTTCAAAATTTGCGGGTGTTCCTGGAATGGAATCCCTGCGAATTTCGGGGAAGTACTGTACATGAATAAAAGCAGGGATTTGAAATAAAAAAGCCCCTTGACTTTCTTGGACTGTTTGTCTTCTTGGAAATAAGAATGAGAAATGATTGTTCTGATCTAAAGGGTGACTAATTCTAAATTGTACACCATACTGAGCTCATGGTGCTTAGATACGCCTCTAATAAGATGACGGGTCTCGTCATGGTCTTCTGTGAGTATTTACTAAAATCCATTGCTGAACCAAGATTCATTTGATACATGTTAAAGTTCCTCTAGGGAGGTTTCTACAGGATGGTCTCCAGAATTATTTGTACATTTCACTGTAATGTTCCAGCTAATTGATTCGTCACTGAGGGTGGTTTTGTTGCTTTTGGACTAAAGGGCGGACATTACGAATAATTCTGAAAGAATGTAGATAGCACTGAAGTCTAGGGAAAATGAGCGTGGATGATCCCGACAACTATGACATGAGGGTGTAGCCTTCAGTTGAGGGTGAGTTGGAAAGGGAGATACTTCTTTTGGCTATTTGAAAATAAACAACTGGTCAGCCTTCCCACCCAACTAATTACACATCTGAAAAGCAGCTTCTTTTTTTTTTTCCAAATAAAACCCATGTTGACGGTGAGAATAGCGGTAACCTGCGATCTGCTGAAGATTTGATACTTTTAGGTTCACCGGGCAGGTGAACTAATGACTCTATGACATGTTGGGGATAAGGAAGTGGTTCCTTTACCCCTCTTCCACAGTCTGAGTGCCTTTTGCCCTTGCTCTAGGTCTACAGTATGAGAAAGGACTTATCTATTCCTCTTTCTATCCCGTCTTCCCCAAAGAGCTCAGAATAGGTTACAGTTTACATTCACAGTGTCACAATATAGGGTTTACATATAGTGAATTGCAAACTATCTTCATATAGGATTACTTAGTGATGCTGGTGAAGGGTTGAGGAAGTGACTAGGCGAAGAGGTAGGTTTTTACAGCTTAGTATTAGTTCTATGAGATTCCAAAATGCACTGGATGGCAGCCAAACACATCTTCCATTTTGACAATGAGTTTGTACACATTGTATGCTTAAAGTCTGAATTCAGCAGAATTCTGAGGATGTTACGTGCCGTTAGAGGACTTTCATACATGATTATGACATGTTTAGTGGCCAAATGAGACACAACTCAAGTGTAACAAACAACATTAAGGGGGAACTTTATCAATGTGGACTACTGTTCAGTTAGTTTATTATATCACAGAGTTCCATTGTATGTAATGAGACGGTTTGTTTTAAAATAACCCAACTTGAGGTAAAATAACATGACTTATTCCATCTTGCTGTAACATAATACACAGACATATCTGGCAATCAATTTTCTCAGTACATGGCCCCCAGCTATAATGCCAAGATCACAGACATCCCTAAAAACATTCCTCTTTCGAGATGCCTACTCATAGTTTTCTCTATAATACCCCAACGTCATCCTTGAGTTCTTCCCTTCCCTCTGTTCTTTTGCAAATTGTAGTTCTATCCCCTAGCCTCACTCCCATGTTGGCGTTGCATTCACAAAACCCTTTCCCATTTCCTAATTTTTAGATTGTAAGACGCTCAGAAGGTCTATACCATTTTGTGAGTGACTAAGGGGCTCATTTTGAAAGCACTTAGACATACAATGTATCATAGGTTTCAAAGGTACTTTGTGTGTCTGAGTGTTTTGATAATGAGCCTCTAAGTCTTTAATAAACTTGAAACTTGAAATAACTTGACATAACAGTAGTCCACATTAATAACTTAACTCCTAAAAGACTAATTTTCTAAGGCTTTTCACTCATTATATATGTATGAGAAAAATGGAGGTGTGCATATGTTGGTACATGGATTAAAATAGCAGTAGTGACCCCTAGAGGTATTATATAAGTACCATGAGATTACCACGAGGGGTCATTTTGAACCCAGAGCCAATAAGGGGCAGGATCAAGTGTAGACTAGACACCAAGGGTGTTCCCAGGACAGAGAGGTCATTGGGGGTCTTCAGGAAGGAGCTCGGATGAGGGAGGGCATCTGGAGGCCTTGGATTGGGGAAGGTCTTTAGGAGGAGGAATTTGTTTCTGATTGGGTAGAACTTCTTTGCCATTTGGCGGACTTGCTTAAAAAGAGGCCAGGATCATTGGACCACAGCTTGTGGCTCAATGCTCCTGGCCAAGAAAAATAATGCCAATTTTTTACTGGTGGTGTTTTTCCAGGAATATATCAGCTTCCGATATTCATACATGCTGTATTTAATTACATGGGGGGGTGGGGGGGGGGGTAGAGTGTGTGGCACAGTGGTCAGAGCTACAGCCTCAGCACCCTGAGGCTGTGAGTTCAAATCCCATGCTGCTCCCTGAAACCCTGAGCAAACCACTCAATTCCCCATTGCCCCAGGTACATTAGAGCATGAGCCCACCAGGACAGATAGGGAAAAGTGCCTGTATGTAAACCACATGAGGCTATAAGTGGTATATAAATAAATAAAATAAATAGGTGTTTTGCAAGAATTTACATGCTGTGAATCTCATTACTGTTTATTTCACAGTACCTTAATTGAACATGTGTTATGGAAATATAATGCATGCTAACTTGCATCAAAAGGCAGCTAATGCATGTTATGGCTATGGCTTATTTGAATAATCAGAGATGCCTTTACAAGGGACGGACAATGCAGCAGTTGCCCTGAGGGTCAAAGATTAGAGCTTTTTTTTTTTTTTTTTTTTTTTGGGAGGGGGAGGCTGTGTTATGAATCTGCTCTTTTGAGTCCCATTGAGTATGAGGAAGGTGGAACTGAAAGCAACCTTTGCCCTGAGCATTGTTCTGACCATCGACTACCCTGGATACCTTTCACTGAGTGAACAAACGGAGGTCGTGTTGTAATGTCGTGGACCCCTTTAGGGCAATAGTGCGGGCAAATAATGGATTTTGGAATTCAGTTTGAAAAATTAGCACCACTTAAAATTGCAAAATTGTTTGTTGGAATTCTTTAAAAGGGGAGAGAAAGAATTTAAATGGAGATGCTTTTGGAGACAAGGTAGAGCCTGTCATTGAAGATAGATTAGCCGTAGCCCTTCGTAATAACAATCAGATGCTGAATTGGAAAGTAGAAGAGTGGGAATGGAGAAGGGTTTCTCGTGATCCACTCGTTCGCTAATCCCTCTCCCTCTCTTCTGTTTATTCTCAGCACATACTGGGGTTTACTCACTTGAAGATTAGTGTGTGGTGGGTTGGGACTGGGATTTACTCAGGAACTGCCATGGAGGTGATAGAAATGAGTATTAGCTGGCACGTGGTAACGGTAACACTAGGACTTGTCTCGTCTGAATTTCTCTTTCTCTTCACCACTTCTCCAATTCCCTCTTCTCTGTCAGCAGGTACTTTTACCTCTGTCAGTCAGGATTTCATTATGTCCCCCCCATCCCCCCTCCTTCACCCTCTCCCTTCTGTCCAAGTTCTTTCCTGCAATGCCCCCTTTCTCTTTCCTGTGCTGGTCTTTGCTCTGAAGGGCAGTGCTGGTGACAATGATTTCTGGATCCTATAAAGTACTATGAGATTCTGGGGACTGTGTGGTGCACTGGTTAGAACTACAGCCTCTGCATCCTGAGGTTGTGGGCTCAAATCCCATGCTGTTCCCTGCGACTCCAAGCAAATCACTTAATCCCCCACTGCATCCAGGTACATTAGGTAGAGTATGAGTCCACCAGGATGGACAGGGAAAAATGCTTAAGTAGGCTATAAGTGGTATTTAAATACTAAAATATATTAGGGTTCATTTATGTTTTCTTGATTTCAGTGGACCAACAACATGTGGTGAAGTATTTTCACTGAATATACTGTATCTTTGTATGATTGTGAGCTAATTTCAGTTCGTGATGGAAGAGTATTAAATTCCCCCCCCCCCCCCACTTTCATGAAAAGTGAAAAGAAAACATAGATCATAATACAAACAATACAAAATAATTACTTTTCTTCTTAGACCACAAAATGTGAGGGAAGGTCAGCCCCAAAAAACACCTAAATAAAAAATTAAAACAGAAAAAAGTTAAATAAAGATACAAATCAATAGACTAGGCTTAGCGGAACAACACCCATTATCCAGTAGAGATCTCCTTCAAATCTAGAAATGCTTTCAACCGGTCTGGGGCATAAAAAGTATATTTTACCCCAGCCAAACGAACAAAACATTTGCAAAGTAGCCCCTAAATTCTTTGTCTCTTGTCTCCTAGCGAGAAAGGCCTTTCTCTTTTCAACCCCAGGACTGCAAGCTGGGGATCAAAATCGAAAAACATGACATATAAGATCTCATCTAGCCTGAGGCTCTTCCACCTCTGGGTCCGATGCAGGCAGGGCTAGTGGGCCATCTGCTCTCTGAGCCTATGTGGGCCTTTGCTTTGTCGATCTTCTTTCTAGTTCCCATAGACCACACTCACCGATTCCTCCTACCTCTCCACCTGCGAGGGGCGAAGGGCAAATGGCACCCCTTCTAATCCTGGAATGACCTGGCACCAGGCAAGTTCATTTTGTTAGCGTTTGGAGCAGTGTTCCAGTTCATCCCATTATCTGATAGCTTTAGTGTCATCCTCTTAAATCTTTTTGAATATCTACTACTGTACTATTATTTATCACTTCTGTTGCGTTGAAAGGCATATGCAGAGCTGCATATTTGACATTTAATAGACAGTTCCTTCTCAGAAGAGCTTACAATCTAACTTGGACAGACAGCCATGACATATAGGGCTGGGGATACACATAGAACCCAACATGAAAGGAGTTAGGAGTTGAAAGTAGTCTTGAAGAGGTAGGCTTTTAACTTAGACTTGAAGACTATCAGAGACAGAGCCTGCCGTAGGGATTCAGGAAGTTTGTTCCAGACATTCGATGTAGCAAGATAGAAGGGATAGAGTTGGCAGAGGAAGAGAATGGCACAGATAGGAGGGCTTACTAGATGAGCAGAGCTCGTGTGTGTGTGTGGGGGGGGGGGGGGGGGGGGGGACCTAAGGGGAGATAAGTGAGGAGAGATGGGGCGGCCGAGTGAATACATTGTAGGCCAATAAGAGGAGTTTCAATTGTATTCAGAAATGGATGGGAAGCCAGTGAAGTGTCTTTAGGAGAGGAGGGTGCAAAGATGACTGAGCGGAAGACCTGAGAGCGGGTTGCAGTAATCTAAGCGTGATGTGATTAGGGCATGGATAAAGGTTTTGGTAGGGTTCTCGGAGAGGAAAGGTCAGAGTTTGGTGATATTATAGAGGAAGAAGCAGCAGCTTTTAGCACTATGTTGTATGTGGATGGAGAGAAAGGAGTCAAAGATGACCCCGAGATTGCGAGCAGACAAGACAGGGAGGTTGAGAGTGTCCATAGAGACAGAGAACGGGGGGAAGCGGTATGTGGTTTTAGGCGGGAAGATGAGCATCTCCATTGTGGCCATATTCAGTTTTCGATGGCGGTGAAACATCCGGGTGGCGTCAGTCAAGGCGGCTGAGACTCGTGTCTGGGTTGCAGTAGAGATATCTGATGCGGAGATCTGGGAGTCGTCAGCATTCCAAGTGAGCAGGTGTAGATAGAGAAAAGGCGCGGTCCCAGGACAGAGCCTTGAGGTACACCAATCGATAGGGGGAAGGCTGTGGAGGGGGAACCACCATTCCGTGCACTGGGAGAGAGAGGAAGAAAAGCAGGAGAGAGCAGCGCCCTGGAATCCCAACGAGGACATCGTATCTTTACCTCTTTCAACATCACGACCTGCATAAATTATTTACGTTAAAAGCTCAGTAACCTTTAACTTGCCATTTTGATATCTGTCAGAACATTCTGCAGTCAGGAGGATAGCAGACGGGGAAATATTCTGGATTGCAGAGCCAATAGTTTTTCAAATAGTGCTGCCTTTCATTGCTACCTGCATAACTTTATTAGAATGCAATCACGTATTCAGCATTTTTACTTAGATAAAGGGACTGAAGTTCGGGTGAAACCCACCCACTGAGCAATGGTCTGAAAAGGTTTATTTTAGGACACTGAATTTCATGTGGTAATGAAATAACACCAAAACCCAGTGGAAGAACATTTTAAAATTCCTGACTTAGTCATGCGGGTCACGGTGCATTGCTACAGTACAAACCGCATAGACAGAGCTGAGACGACCGATTTGGAAAATCGATCTGATCGGTTAATGCGTAGCGAGGCTGAAAGTGCTTTTATGTCGACTCATCTTTCATGGGCAGCTGTTAACAGGCAGAGAACTGTGGAAAATGCATTCTAAGGTGGTTCCTGGCACAAAAGGGAAAGGAGAGACTCGACTGCTATCTGATTGGCATTGAGCTGATCTAACGCCACACCATTTTAATCCGCTGTACAGCTTACAGCAACATTTTAGGGTATCAGAGCTCACTCCAGCTGTCGATGACTTGACTTGTCTTGCTCCGAGCTGTCAGAACACAGTTGCACGCTCCACCTTTACTAGGCTTGATCTTTGTCAAGAAAATTACTTGTTTACTCATTTCTGGCACCGTGGTATCTTTCTTACCCTGTAGCCCAGTGGAAAGACCAGACCTTGTTAGCTAGGTGGACTGATGGAAAGGGAAAGAAGTTTGAATTTACATTACTTGGAAATGGTATTTACCAAAATACCTGTCATAAAAGTATTTATTTATGTAACAGAGTGCAAGATTCCACATATAATACTCCCCTGATATTCACGGGGGTTACGTTCCAGGAACCCCCACGAATTCCAAAAAACCGCAAATACGGTTTTTCACCTGTCAAAAGGCAGGAGAGGGCAGCTGGAGCTCCGGCGAGTGAAGAAAATCACTCGCGGTATTCTCCGACCGCCTCTTCCTGTTACTAAAGTAAGGCTTTGACACGCAGCTCCTGATTGGTGTAGCCCGACTCTAGTACAGAAAGAGGCAGTTGGAGAATAGCGCGAATTAGTGAGTCTGCGAATGGTGATTTCACGGAGGAACACTGTAAAACAGTGATGTAGTAAGGAGGGGGGACAGTCCGCCCCAAGCGCCATCTTGGTGAGGGCATCGGCACCCCTGCCTTCCACCCCACCCCCACTCCTTCCCACTTCTCCCCTCGCCACACGTGCGCCTTCACTCCCCCCTCCCCCACTGTACCTCTATCTTTGCCGGCGTGAGCAGCAACTACAACCTGCTGCTTGCACCAGCGTTGGCTCTCCCTCTGACATCACTTCCGTTCCTAGGAAGTGGCATCAGAGGGAGAGCCGACGCCAATGCGGGCAGTGACTTGGTGATGCCGCTTGCGCAGGGATATTAAAAGAATACTATAACACACAAATCAGCTGTTATTTCTTACTAAAACACTTTTTCACTTTTAATTAGTTTAATAACTTCAACACCATCAAACACCCTATCGTTAATCAATTATAAATATTACCTCATTTTTCACAATTTATACATATTTTGCAGTTGGTGAACCATCCTTCCATCTACCGACTCGTACGCCGTTCACACACATACAATCACTCAAACGCCTCGCAAGTGGCGAAAGACAGTCTTTTAAAGTGATGGAAAGTTGAGAAGAAAGAGGGCAGCAGCGGGTGGTGATCGATGAACGCTTACTTTTTGCCATACAGTTGTCAGACTGTCTGATACCCCTCGAGACGTTTACGGAACTAAAATCCTTTATTGGATAACTGCGACTACACAGAATGCTGCTATTGGCTTTTGAGTGATTGTATGTGTGTGAACGGCGTACGAGTCGGTAGATGGAAGGAAGCTTCACCAACTGCAAAATATGTATAAATTATGAAAAATTAGGTAATATTTATAATTGATTAGTGATATAGGGTGTTTGATGGTGTTGAAGTTATTAAACTAATTAAATTGTATATCCCAAAAGTTTTGGGTTTTGGGGTGTTAAAAGAAGTACAGGGTAGGGAAGTGGAACATTCATGGAAACTCTGCGGTCCCACTCATCCAGCTCTTCTCAATAGCGTGGTCTACTTCCCGCAGAACTCTCAACCGGATGCTTCTAAATCTCCCATCCACTCCAAACGAGTTTTCCACTCCATGCTCACCTTCCTAGGAGTCAAAACTTGGAATGGCCTTACAGAAAGGACCAGAACTGAACCTTGCCACATCATCTTCCGAAGAAAACTGAAAACCCATCTGTTGGACACCTAATCTCCTTTACCATTTCCTCTCTCCCTCCCTCCCCATCCTCTCCCTTCTGGCCTCTCTTTACAGTTATCTTGAGCCTGTATAGGTATGAGCGACGCACAAATAGAAGATTAGATTAGATTAGACACGTGTGCATCAGGGGTTGCAGGAAAGGGGGGGAGGGGAAGGCACCACCTCCCCGAGTGCCTTTCACTCTTGCTACATCACTGCTGTGAAACCTATTTTGGTCTAGTTTCAAGAACTGGCATCCAAATTTGGGCACCCTCAAAAATCCATGCTGAGTGCTTTTCTCTAAACAGCGCTGAGTCACACACCGTTTATAGCAAGCAGCATCAGATCCAAATTAGTGCTAATTTACTGCAGCAATTGGTGGCCAGCAGCCAATCATTGCTAGTTCATGGCTCATTACTCAGGATGCTCGTGTAACTTGGGTAGGTCTGGGTGTGAAATTATGGGCACCATATTCAGAATCTGGGGGGTTTATGACTTGTCTTACTGCTCCCATATCCTGCTGCTTGCAATATAACCATCTACTCAGGCAAAAGACCTTCACTTCTGGTGAGATTCAAATCTTTCCAGGTATTACAGCTGTGGGCTCAGCCGACCAGTAAATTCTTGCGAAGGGCTTGTGGGATCGGCTATTTAGGCCTGCAGGAAGTTCAATGGATAGTGATGAATAGATTGGAGAAGGATACAGTGCCAACCAGGATGTCACCTCTATCAGACAGCACTTTGGAAAAACTGACCACTGCCCCAATGATTTTATGGTGAGATTACTAAAAGGAAATTTTAAGACAATACAAGAACGTAAGACCTTTCTCAAATCAAAATGATACAATATTTTGATATCTACCAGACTGGATGCAACAAGGACCTTGGCTTTCTTTCCCACTACCAAGAAATTCAAACTGCTTTGTCACTTCTTTGTCTCCAACTACTACTGAAATGCTTTCATGTTTCTCATATATATATATATATATATATATATAAATATATATATATTGCCAGCATTTGATTATTTCTGACCCGAGGAAGAAGGAGTTACTTTCAAAAGCTAATCATTAACCTCCTCCTTTCGCGCTGACAGAGGCGGTAACTGTTCGACACGTATAAGAATTCTATGACCATCGGAGCAGTTGTCGCCTCTGCCAGCGCTAAAACCCACACTACACTTTAGTGAAGGAGGGGGTAAGTTAGTCCAATAAAAAAGGTATTATTTTATTTTCCATTATGTTTTTGTTTCATTTTTACATATTATCTTAGACAAAATGAAACATCTTTTCTTTATAAATGTTATTACTGGTATAATTTTTTAAAAGTGATCATAAAGTTTTCGAAGCTTCTTACTTCCTCTTTGGATGCCTCAAAAATTCCTGAAGTCCATCTGGTCATTCTTTGAAAGGTGCCATCATCTACTACTTTCAAATATATTTATTGCTTTGCTTGAAAGCAATCAATTGCCTGATGAAAATACTTACTGAAAATCACAGCCAGCCCTCAATGTCTTTACCCATGAGTAGGTTGGGGGAGAGAGAGTATGCAGGGATTTTGTTGTGAAAGCCTTCCATGGGTGCATCCTCATGTGTGGGGTTTCCCTTTGAAAATAGCTTTGCACTTCCTTGAGGACAGTGTTTCTGTAGTTCTGCAAGCCCCTGTGATGTCTGAAAATGGCCCAATTGAGGTATTTTCTGTACTAGATTATTTATTTACTAGTCTTTAAGCCCGTTACATTAATGGGTGCTAGAATAGATGTGTCTGTCTGTCTTTCTTTCTGTCTCTCTGTCTCCTTAGCCGCTGTCTCTTTCTTTTTTTCTTTCTGTCTCTCTTTATCTCTCCTTGGCCGCTTTCTGTCTGTCTTTCTTTCTGTCTCTCTCTCTCTCTCCTTGGCCACTGGCTGTTTGTCTTTTTTTTTTTGCCTCTCTTTCTTTGGCCGCTGTCTGTCTGTCTCTCTGGCCCCCTATCTGTAATTCTTTCTGTCTGTGTCTCTCCCTGGCCCCTTGTCTGTCTGTCTTTCTGTCTGTCTGTCTCTCTCCCTGGCCCCCCGAGGAAATCAAGATTGCTGTCTGCCCCCCCAGCACACCCCTCCCCCCAAAGCAGCCCTTTTTCCTTCTCCCCTCCACTTCCCTGTGCAGCAGTAGCAGCCGGACACCTCACAGCACCTCAAAGGACACCCTCCTGCCATTGCTCTCACCTCTGCACGCACCGCAAGCCACAAATGGAACATGGCACGGAAGCAGAAATCACGGCGGCAGGGATCACGCCATTTCAACAGCGCATGCGCGGGTAAGGGTTTTATTATAGAGGATTTACATGTGGCTTCGTAGCATGTACCTCTGTAGCCATGTTAAGAAGCAGTTCTGTGGGGAACTAAATTTCATCTGCAGACTCCGATATTGTTCTGGATTTAGCTCATAACCTTTCATGTTTTAGAAAGGATATCCTACTCAGAATATGGATGTCCATCGCACAGGTACCTTAGAATAGGATACAGCCTGATCTAAAATCCATGTGATCATTGTAAAATAGATTGTGCTGGAAACATCCAGCATGAACATCCATAAGAACGTAAGAAACATATTGGGGCAGACTGAAGGTCCATTAAACCCAGTATCCTTTTTCTAACAGTGGCCAACTGAGGTCCCAAGTCCCTAGTTAGATCCCAAAGGAGTAAAACAGATTTCTCATCCTAGAAAAAAGCAGTGGATTTCCCCAAGTCCATCTCAAGAATGGCCTATGGACTTCTCTTTTAGGAAATTATCCAAACCTTTCTTAAACCCTGCTAAGCTAACTGATTTCACCACATTCTCCGGCAATGAATTCCAGAATTTGATTACATGTTGTGTGAAGAAATATTTTCTCCGGTTTGTTTTAAATCTACTACTTAGTAGCTTCCTCACATGTCCTCTACTCCTAGTGTTTTTGGAAAAAGTAAACAAGTAATTCGCATCTACCCTTTCCACTCCACTCCATATTTTATAGACCTCTATCATCTATCTTACAAACTGAATAATCCAAATTTTGAATGGGGAAAACAGGATACATGAATGACTGAGCTCTAGTGGTTGCTAGTTCAAGTCTCACTCCTGCTTTTTCTAATTGTGAGCACTCTGGGGCAAAGAAATACCTTTATCTCCATTCGGTGGAAAACTGCTCAGTCAGAGCACTTTTCTGTCACCTGGACATGCCAAGTACCAGGTCTAAATAAGAACATCCATCTTTTTAGACTTGAACGTCCCTTCCCTTTCTATGATCAGAGCTGGACGTCTATTTTGGGACCTCCCCAGTCCTACTTAAAGCACATCCATCTCATGACCCTTGCAATATGGACATACTGCAGTGTCAGATGTCCATATCCTGCCTTGGACAGACTTGTATGGTTTGTGTCCCATATGTGGTGATTCTGTGTAGGATGGGCTGGGGAGGGCATCAATGGGAATTTCAGTAACTTGGAACATGAAGATGTTACTGGCCAGACTTTACAGTAAATATCCTGCAAACAACGGGATGGTTGGATGGGATGGAGTTAGCAGTTGGAACCAGGTGGACTTTAGTCTATGGCCCAGAAATATCAAAGAAGAGACAAGTTAACTTAATCGTGAATTTCTATTGAGAATAACTAATGGGCTTGAATGGATGGACCGTTCAGGTCTTTATCTGCCGTACTCAGGTAGGGCTGACCTCAGGGCGCTGGTCTTTGACCTGAGGGCTGCCGCGAGAGCAGACTGCTGGCCAAGATGGACCACTGGTCTGACCCAGCAGCGGCAGTTCATATGTTCTTATTTACTATGTAACTATGCTACTAAATAACAGTTTTCAAACATCCAAAACAAGAATAGAGCTTCTAAAATAACCTTTTACAAAAGTGTAACAGTTTTTAGTGCTGGCCGGGATGATAACAGCTCTGAGCATAGAAGCCATTCTTACCACAGCCGGCAATAAAAACCACGCTTGCTTTTGTAAATGGGGGGGATAGAGTCGGATTTATTTATGGCTTGATATACCGACCATCACATGTATCTGGACGGTTTATAATATTAAAAATTGGAAAAATCTAATATAGAAATTTGCTTAAAATAAAATAAAGAGGGGGGTTAAACTAGGACTAAGACAAAATTAGACTTATTAGAAACGAAAGGAACTGGGGAATAGGGAAGTTTTAATTACAATATGAAAATAAATGGAAGGCTAGAGGGATAGGAAGTTAATTGTTTGCATGCGGTCTGTGAGGTCTAATTACTAATAATGCACATGATTTGCATTTGGAAACCTTAATAAGAATAATAATAACTTTATTTTTCTATACCGCCATAGTCAGACGACTTCTAGGTGGTTCACATTGAAAGAAGGCTGGACATTCACTAACTTGTGTTGAACTCTTAAAGCATTTTCCTCTTTCTGCGAGCATCTGTGGGTAGAATTCATGTAGTTTACAGCTATGTGAGATATTTGAAAATGACTCCCACAGGTTGAAACTCTTATCTCTTATTAAAACTTTAATGACTGCAGAAAACCCTGAAATACAGATAAGGCAGCTGCAGAGCTCAGTTGAGTTCCTGGTACCTTGCCATAAATTCCAGAAGCGACTTGGTTTTAATCTTACTTTTCCCTGCTAGAGATCCTCTGTGGTTATCGTGTTAAAACTTTTGGAGGCAGTTCCACAGGAAAGGTCCAGAAAAATGGGAGAAAGGCTAGTGGATCGGCGCCGGAGCAAAAGCCAATAATATGACTTGGAGACCTAAAGGTTAGGAATGTGCATGGAGGGATTTTGCTTCATTTTGGGTCTATGCTCAGACTCGTAGATGTTGTTTTTGCTTTATTTCGCAGAGATGTTGTAATAAAAACATTTACATTACATTACATTACATTAGGGATTTCTATTCCGCCATTACCTTGCGGTTCAAGGTGGCTTACAAAAGATTTATAAACAGGGTTACAATGAGATAACAATAGAATTGCTAGAGTGGTAGAGAGTAGATCTTTTGACATTTCTTTGGTAGTTAAGAACAGGGAGGTTTAACAGAAGATTTATAAACTACAATTGTCCTTGCTATGAAAGTAAAGGGTAGATCCTTTGTCTATTTTAGTGTTGTTGAGAGTACGTGAGGTTAGGGCTGTTTCAGGAATTTCTTGAAAAGTATAGTTTTTAGTTCTTTTCTGAATGTCTTGTAGTCTGGGGTAGACATCAGAAGGTTGGAGATCTGACCGTCCAGTCTTGCTGCTTGAGTGGCCAGGAGGCCGCCGTGTAGTTTTGATCATTTTACTTCTTTGATTGGGGGGGGGGGGGGGGAATGAATGGGGAGTGTGTTTTTCTGTGTCTAGTTGTGGATGCTGGGATGAGGCGGTTGTTCAGGTAGGACGGGCTGTCTCCGTTAAGAGTTTTAAATAACATGCAGTAGAATTTGAATTGTATTCTTTCTTGGATTGGTAGCCAATGTGAGTTGATGTAGGCTTCTGTGATATGGTCATGTTTTCTCAATGAGTAGATGAGTCTTAAAGCTGTATTTTGGATTGTTTGTAGTTGTTTGGTCATAAAGGTTGGGAGGTAGAGGATGTTGCAATAGTCTAGTAGTCCTAGGATTAGGGATTGTACTATAAGCTGGAATTGTGTTCTTTCAAAGAATTTCCGAATTTGTCTGAGGTTTCTCATGATAGCGAAGGATTTCTGTATTGTGTTGTTTATTTGCGGTTGCATGGTACAGCATCTGTCTATGGTTATTCCTAGTAGTTTTATGGTGGTGTGGATGGGGTAGTTGATTGAGTTGAGTTCTAGGTTGGCTATGGTTTGGATTTTGTTATTTTCGAAGAGAATGAATTTGGTTTTATCTGGATTGAGTTTAAGTTTGTGATCTTTCATCCAGGTCGTAATGGAGTCTAGTGTTAGTTGTAGTGTTTTGGTCAGGGAGGACATTGATTGGTCATATGGTAATAGAATGGTAATGTCATCCGCGTAACTGTAGGTGGTTATGCCCATATTGTCCAGATGTGTTCCGAGAGAGGCAGTGTATAGGTTGAAGAGGGTAGGGGATAGTGGGGATCCCTGTGGAACTCCGCAGGGGTTTGACCATGGTTTTGATTTTTCTTTATTAGATTTTACACTGTAGGTTCTGGATTTTTGGAAACCTTCAAACCAAGAGTATACTTTGTCTGAGATACCTATTGTATCTAATATTTGCAGAAGAATATTGTGGTCTACTTAAGAACATAAGAACATAAGCAATGCCTCTGCCGGGTCAGACCGGAGGTCCATCGCGCCCAGCAGTCCGCTCACGCGGCGGCCCAACAGGTCCAGGACCTGTGCAGCAATCCTCTATCTATACCCCTCTATCCCCTTTTTCAACAGAAAATTGTCCAATCCTTTCTTAAACCCCATTACCGTACTCTGCCCTATTACGTCCTCTGGAAGCGCATTCCAGGTATCCACCACCCGCTGAGTAAAGAAAAACTTCCTAGCATTTGTTTTGAATCTATCCCCTTCCAATTTTTCCGAATGCCCTCTTGTTCTTTTATGTTTTGAAAATTTGAAGAATCTATCTCTCTCTACTTTCTCTATGCCCTTCATGATCTTGTAGGTTTCTATCATGTCTCCTCTGAGTCTCCGCTTTTCCAAGGAGAAGAGCTCTAGCCTCTCCAGTCTTTCAGTGTATGAAAGGTTTTCCATGCCCTTAATCATTCGTGTCGCTCTTCTCTGGACCCTCTCAAGTATTGCCATATCCTTCTTGAGGTACGGTGACCAATACTGAACACAGTACTCCAGGTGCGGGCGCACCATTGCCCGATACAACGGCAGGATGACTTCTTTTGTTCTGGTCATAATACCATTTTTAATAATACCCAACATTCTGTTTGCCTTCTTCGCGGCTGCTGCGCATTGCGCCGTTGACTTCATTGTTGTATCCACCAATACACCCAAATCTCTTTCAAGGTTACTTCCCTCTAATACTAATCCCCCCATTTGGTAGCTGAACATCAGGTTTTTTCTCCCTATATGCATGACCTTGCATTTCCCTACATTGAATTTCATCTGCCATTTATTCGCCCACTCCTCCAGTTTGTTTAGGTCCCTTTGTAGGTCCTCACACTCTTCCGTAGTTCTAACCCTTCTACAGAGTTTAGTGTCGTCCGCAAATTTTATAACTTCACATTTCGTCCCCGTTTCCAGGTCATTTATAAATATATTGAACAGCAGCGGTCCAAGTACAGACCCCTGCGGAACTCCGCTCGTGACTTTCCTCCAGCCCGAGTAGTGACCCTTTACTCCAACCCTCTGTCTCCTGCCTGCCAACCAGTGTTTAATCCATCTGTATACGTCCCCTTCCACCCCGTGGTTCCATAGCTTCCTAAGCAGCCGCTCATGGGGTACCTTGTCAAAGGCCTTTTGGAAGTCAAGGTAAATGATGTCTACAGGTTCCCCTTTGTCCAACTGGCTGTTTACCCCCTCAAAGAAGTGCAGTAAGTTTGTTTGGCACGATCTTCCCTTGCAGAAGCCATGTTGGCTCGCTTTCATCAGCCCATTTTTTTCGATGTGCTCACAGATGCTATCCTTTATCAGTGCTTCTACCATCTTGCCTGGAACCGATGTCAAACTTACCGGCCTATAGTTTCCCGGGTCTCCTCTTGACCCCTTTTTAAAGATAGGTGTAACATTTGCTATCTTCCAGTCCTCCGGAATCTCTCCAGTTTTCAGGGATAGGTTGCAAACTATTTGGAGTATTTCCGCTATCTCATTTCTTAGTTCTTTTAGTACCCTAGGGTGGATTCCGTCCGGGCCTGGTGATTTGTCACTTTTCAATCTATCTATCTGTTGGAGGACATCCTCATGGCTCACCTCTATTGCTGACAGTTTTTCTTCTTGGTCACCATGGAAGATCACGTCGGGTTCCGGTACACTGGATGTGTCCTCGCTTGTGAAGACTGACGAGAAGAATTTGTTTAACCTGTCGGCTACCTCTTTTTGCTCCTTTATCACTCCCTTTTCGTCTCCATCATCCAACGGTCCTACTTCCTCCCTCGCTGGTTTCTTCCCCTTAACATATCTGAAGAATGATTTGAAGTTTTTTGCCTCCCTGGCCAGTTTCTCTTCGTATTCTCTTTTCGCTCTCCTAACCACTTGATGACATTCTCTTTGGTGTTTCCTGTGTTCATTCCAGTTTTCCCCAGTTTGGTCCTTTTTCCATTTCCGGAATGATTTTTTCTTGTCTCCTATCGCTTTCTTCACCTCGTCGTTTATCCATGCGGGGTTTTTTGTTCGGTTTTTTTTTGCACCCTTTTCTAAATCTGGGGATGTACATATGTTGTGCTTCTTGCACTGTGCCCTTGAATAGAGACCAGGCTTGCTCTACAGTTTCTGTTTTCCTTGAGCTGTTTCTAAGTTTTTTTTTAACCATTGCTCTCATAGCATCATAGTTTCCTTTCTTGAAGTTGAACGTTGTCACTGTGGTTCTCTTCCCTTTTGCTGTACTTACTCCTAATTTGTACTGGATCATGTTGTGATCGCTGTTTCCTAGTGGTCCTACTACTTCCACTTCTTTTGCAGGTCCCCCTATTCCGTTTAGGATTAGGTCAAGAGTGGCATATCCTCTTGTTGGTTCCTTGACAAGCTGCTCCATAAAGCAGTCCCTCACAGCCTCTAAGAATTCTGTTTCCCTCGCACAGTTTGAGTTTCCAATATTCCAGTTTATCCCGGGGTAGTTAAAGTCTCCCATTACTGTCACATTCCTGTTGTTGCCTTCCCGCCTCAGTTCTGCTGCCAGATCTTTGTCGTTTGCTTCCGTTTGTCCAGGTGGACGATAGTATAGACCCAATCTTATGTCAAGGCCACTTTTTCCTGGTAATTTTACCCATAATGACTCCAGTCCTTCCGCCTTTGGTTCTATATCCACTCTGGACGAGGGAATGGTGTCTTTTATGTATAGTGCTATTCCTCCACCCTTCTTGTGGGTCCTGTCTCTTCTATAGAGTTTGTACCCTGGCAGCACTACGTCCCACTGGTTATCTTCATTCCACCATGTTTCCGTGATTCCAATGATGTCTAGGTTTTCTTTTTTGGCTATGGCTTCTAATTCTCCCATTTTGGTCTTTAGGCTCCTTGCATTAGCGTACAAGCAATTTAAGTCCTGGTCTTTTCTTTTCTCTGCTGGTTTTACATGTGTTTTGCTCCTCTTACCATCCCCTAGTTGGGCTGCCAGTCCCTCATTTCTGTTCCTTTCTTCCTCATTTTTTGGTGTATCTTTTCTGATCTTTTCTTCCTCATGTTTTGGTGTATCTTTATTGTCTGCAACCTGATTTCCTGATCTCTCCTGTTCCTCTAATTTTATCTGTTTGCCCTTTTTGTTGGTCAACAGCTTCTGTTGTTCGTCTCTTGCCTGTTCCCAGCATTTTTCCCGCTCAGTATCTTCTTTGGATACTCTTGTCCGAACCGTCGACGTCAGGTCGATTATCGGCTTTCCCCTTCTTCTCAGTTTAAAGCCTGCTCAATTCCTCTCTTGACGTTGTTTGCTAGCAGTCTCGTTCCTGCCTTGCTCAGGTGTAGTCCGTCCCTCCTGAAGAGCTTGTTCTTCCCCCAAAAAGTTGTCCAGTTTCTTACAAAAAGGAATCCTTCTTCTTCGCACCATCTCCTCAACCAAGCGTTTATTGCTTGTAGCTCGGTCTGCCTCTTCACGTCTGCCCTCGGTACTGGCAGAATCTCTGAGAATGCTATCTTCTGTGTCCTCAGCTTCAGTCTACTAGATCGAATGCTGCAGTTAGGTCCAGTTGTATGAGAAGTATTTTTTTTCCTGTGCTTAGTTGTTGTCTGATTGTATCCATGAGGGAGCCAAGTAGTGTCTCTGTGCTGTAGTTTGTTCTGAAGCCGGATTGCATAGGGTGGAGTAGGTTATGGTCATCCAGATAGTTGGTGAGGAGTTTGGCTACTAGGCCTTCTCTGAGTTTGACATATAGTGGTATTGAGGCAATAGGTCTGAAGTTGGATGGTTGATCTGGTGGACCTTTTGGGTCTTTTTGGATTGGGGTGATGATGATTTCGCTGAGGACCGAGGGGAAAATGCCGTCTTTGAGCGTGGCTTGAATCCATTGTAGAAGTAGAGTACGGAACTTTACACTGGAGGTAGTAAGGAGATATGAGGGGCAGTGGTTGAGGTCACAAGAGGCGTGGCTGTATTTTTTGTAGAGATAGTTGAGTTCGGACCATTGTATATTGGGGAAATGTGACCAAGTTCTGTCTGCTGCAGTTGAATCTTTGTCTGTGGGGTGAGTTGTGATTATGTTTAGGAGGGATGGGGTAGCATTGAGGGAGGAGGGGTATTAGTAGTGGTTGTGTAGGGTTTGGTATCTGTGAGGTCTTTTAAGATTTGAAATAATTTTTTGGAGTCTTGGGTTTCTGTGCCTATAAGATTTGTGTAATGAGTTTTTCTCTTATCCTTTAGTAGAAGTTTAAACATGTTAAAAGTTTTAAATGCATATTAATTGACTTATCTTGCATTAGTTTTTAGGTTAAACCCGCCAAAATATTCAGATCCTACAGCACAGATAATCAACCTCAGTCCTTCAAGCGGGTTTCAGGACTTCCGCACTGCCTCCACTGTATGCAAATAGATCTCATGCATATTCATTGGGGAAATCCTGAAAACCTGACTGGGTTGCAGCCCTTGAGGACCCAGGTCACCCACCCCTGTCCAAGAGGAAGGAAGTGACAGAGAATATGACATTTTAGTGCCAGAAAGGGTTGAACCGGGTACCGTTTTTCAAAAGAAAACATGCTTTAAAGCAGCTTTTCTCAAACATTCTGTGGCAACAAAACCGATATTGGGGCTACAGAACGCACCACTCCTGAAAGCATGTGCCGAAGATGTTTCAGGGTAAAGCCCTCCCAAGCCATAGTTTGGAGACCCTGTTCTAAAGCATGAAATCATGACATAAGGCTCTAAGGCACTGAATCACAAACTGTGTGCTACGGCAAGAGATTCCAGGTAGAGAATGATACGGGGTCAAATTTTTCCCTGTCCCGTCCCCGTGAGTTTTGTCACTGGCCCTGCCCCATTCCTGTAAGCTCTGCCTTAACCGCACAAACCTCGAACACGTATGATTTTCAAGTGTTTGAGGCTTGTGCAAATGAGGACGGAGCTTAGGCATTGGTGGATTGAGGCATTATGACATCACAATCTGAGCTCTAGAATGTTGCTACTTAGGATTTTAAAGGGTTTGAGGCATGTGCAGATGAGGACGGAGCTTAGGCATTGGTGGAATGAGGCATTATGGCATCACAATCTGAGTTCTAGAATGTTGCTACTTAGGATTTTAAAGCGTCTGAGGCTTGTGCAGATGAGGACGGAGCTTAGGCATTGGTGGAATGAGACATTATGACATCACAATCTCAGCTCTAGAATGTTGCTACTTAGGATTTTAAAGCGTTTGAGGCTCGTGCAGATGAGGATGGAGCTTAGGCATTGGTGGATTGAGGCAATATGACATCACAATCTGAGCTCTAGAATGTTGCTACTTAGGATTTTAAAGGGTTTGAGGCTTGTGCGGATGAGGACGGAGCTTAGGCATTGGTGGAATGAGGCATTATGGCATCACAATCTGAGTTCTAGAATGTTGCTACTTAGGATTTTAAAGGGTTTGAGGCTTGTGCGGATGAGAACGGAGCTTGCAGGAATTTTGAGCCCACCGGGACAGATAGGGGAAAATGCTTGAGCAGCTGAATGTAAAACCGCTTAGATAACCTTGATAGGCGGTATATAAAAAAAACCTAATAAACTTGAAGCTTAATAAACTTGTAAAGAGGTACAGGAGAAGGGGTGAGCGCACGTGGCAGGAGAGGGCGGAGAAGAGGCGAGGGGGGGGGGGGAGATGCCACCACCCCGGACACATCTCACCCTAGCTACGTCCCTGATACCAACAAGGCTTAAACAGTTTAGAACAGCATTTGACAAGATAGAGGAGATTGTATCCCATACGCAGTGGTTAAAGCTATAGTCTCAGCACTCTGAGGTTGTGGGCTGAAATCTTGCCTTGCTCCTTGTGACCCTGGGCAAGTCACTTAATCCCCTCCCCAATAGCCTCAAGTACATTTGATAGATTGTGAGCCCACCAGGATAGACAGGGAAAAATGCTTGGGAACCTGAATAAATTCATGTAAACTGTTCTGAGCTCCACTGGAAGAACAGTAGAGAAAATTGAATGAATAAATAATGTGATAAACAGAGTTGGTATTGTGACATCATAATGTCTCATTCCACCAATAAGAGCCAACCTCATCAGTGAAGTCACAATGGCTGGATTGTCCTAGACTTGGTTCCCTTTTACATTTTGATTTCTAGAGTGGTGCAGTGGTTAAAGCTACAGCCTAAGCACCCTGAGGTTGTGGGTTCTAATCCCATGCTGCTCCTTGTGACCTTGAGCAAGTCACTTAATCCCCCCATTGCCCCAGGGACATTAGGTAGATTGTGAGCCCACCAGGACAGACAGGGAAAAATACTTGAGTACCTGAAGAAATTCATGTAAACCGTTCTGGGAGAACGGTAGAGAAAATTGACTTGTTAATCAATCGGTTGTGTTTTCTGTAACTTTTCTTACTTTTTCAATCTAGCTTTTCCTCTTTCATGAAGTTTCAGGGTAAATGCCTACATCCAGTCACTTAATCACTTAGTAGAAGAAATATCCACAGCTGCCAGTGGACTGCTATGGACACTGAAGCCGAAAGAGCTATTTCTTGTCAATAATTCACCAGGGAGGAGCTGTCACTTTCTGGCTTTTTTCCACTCCTGAGGATTAAAGTCTTTCTAGATCTTTAGCTGTCCACATTTGTTAAGTTTGAAATCTGTCTGGGATCTGCTTGCTGGACACACCTGCTCCCTAGCCTTCAAGGCAGTGCGAGGGTGGAAGGAAAAGCAGGAGGGAGAGCTCTGAAGGGACTCTTGACTTCTGCCCCGCTGCTCAGACAAGTGATTCATGTCTTGGCTGGATCCCACCCTTGCCCAGGGAGCAGGACTGACTGGACCCAGCTAGAGATTCTGCTTTCATTTCCTGGTTCTTGACTTCTGTTGCACTGAGGTTTTTGATGATAAGAATTTCTATAAATAGGCCTTTCTTCCTACACACTGTGGTAAGATTTAACTCTGGCTGAAACTCATTTTGTCACTGGACCAGACGCCCAGTCTCACATTGTGATCATGTTGGGTCTATAAACCAAAAAGCATTTCTAATGACCGGACACTGTTTTTCTTGCACAGATAAGGAACACAAGACATCCCATCAGAACCATCATTCCTTCTTGATGTGGTCATTTAAAAAAATAGATTCAACTTTTCTCAGAAATTCTTGCATCTGTAGCGGTACTTCTGAGAGTAAGCAGATGCCGAACGAGATAGCGCTTGCTCACATTCTGATATGATGTCATATTTTCAGGACTTGCTTTACAAAAGTGCCTTTTTGGAGAGCTGGTTTAATACGTGGACACCCTAACCCAGCGTTTTTCAACTTCTTCAAGCCAAGTACCCACCTGGTAATGCAATTTGTAATTGTAATGCAATTTCTTCCAACCATTTTTCATATACACACAATATAAGCTTATTAATATATAATGGTAACCACTAAATTAAAAAACAACAACAAAGTACACTGTACGCAGAGAAAATGCTATTCAGGGTTTTTTTCTCAAAGAGGTCAAGGCAGATGACTTTAAAATATGCAATGTCTCTAGAAAAATATAGTCAGCAGATATAAATGCTCAAAACGGACACATTTTGATCACTAAATTGAAAACAAAATCATTTTTCCTACCTTTGATGGCTGGTGATTTCAGGAGTCTCTGGTTGCACTTCCTTCTAACTGTGCATCCAATATTTCTTTCTTTCTGCCTCCTGCACGCTTCCGGACCTCATTCCCTTCCACAACCAACATCTCTCTCCATGAGTCCACCATTTCTCCCTCTTATCCCCTGGATCATGTGCAGCATTTTTCACCACTGCCCACTAGTCCCATGCCCATTTCTCCTTCTATCACCCCTCTCTAGCACATGCCACATCTCTCCCTCCATCACTATGTCCAATATTCCTCCCCCTTGCATCCCCCTCAATCTGTTCTTTCTCTACCACCACCATATCCAACATTTCTCCCTCTCATCCCCATGCATCTCTCCCTCTCTCCTTTCTCTCTCTCTCTGCCCAATTTTCCTCTTTCTTCCTTTCCCCATGTGCCACCATCTCCCTCTCAGGCGCTACTTCTACTGAGGCAGCCATTCAGAAGTGGCGCCCACCCACACAGCAACGTGCTTGTGTGCCGCTGGCCCCGACGTGCTGGTAATCAGCAGGCAGCAGCCCTGGGAAGCACCAGCGACTGGCCCAATTAGGGAAGTGTCTGGGCCCAGGCATTAGCGTGCTTGTGCGCAGCGGGCCCCGACAAGCAGCAGATAGACGTCCACTGACCTTCAACATTAAAAGGTACCACCAGGAGTGGGTGGGTGGGGGGAGCTGGGACAGAATTTAATGGTGCTGGGGGTTGGGATTGAATTTAATGGTGCTGGGGGGTATGTAAAAATGATGATTGATTGGGGGGTACTGAGTCGGAATTTAAAGGTGGTGGGGGCTGGGATTAAATTTAAATGTGCTGGGGGTATATAAAAGTGATGATTGATTGGGGGACTGGGATGGAATTTAAAGGTACTGGGGGTACATGGGGGATGATTTATGGTACTGGGGAGCATGTGGTTGTATGTTCTCCCTTCCCTTAAGTTCTCTCAACTTGTACTTCACTAAGATTCTGTAAACCGCATAGAACTTAACGGTACTGCGGTATATAAACTGTTATTATTATTATTTAAGGTACTGGGGGCACGTGGAGGTATGGGGGATAATTTAAGGGATATGGGGGATGATTAAAGGTACTGGGGGGCATGTGGTTGTATGGGGGCATGATTTAAGGTACATGGGGGGATGATTTAAGATACATGGAGGGCCTGCCTTCCTGCCTGCCACTAGACCTGCCTGCCTGTCACTAGGCCACTAGGCCTGCCTGCTCTGTGCCCTGCCCTGGCCTCCCACTTGACCACTGACGGTGGGGGGGGGGAGGGGAACAGGTTACAGAGCCTGGCAGGGAGGGGGGACAGGATGCAGAGCCTGGCAGGGAGAATTTAGTTCAGAATGGTTTTTTTCTTGTTTTCCTCCTCTAAATCTAGGGTGCATCTTATGGTCAGGTGCATCTTATGGAGCGAAAAATACGGTAACTATAAATGCGCACACATTTCATGAAATGTGCGTCATGTCTCTGTTTCAAAATTACCCTGTTCGGAGGTAACGCTTAAAGTCATTTCCATGTGTTTGTGGCTGAATATTGGATTTAACAACCTCTGCTAGAGTGCGGACTGTGTCGAAAAACGCCCTTTGGCATCAAGAGTGTCACGTCGCTGCTGGGCGGAGCACGGATTCTTCATGCAAGCACACATGCAAACTTGGAACAGATATGAATGGACACTGATACTAGGTCCAGGACCGGGATAAAGGCCCATGCCGTCAATTAAGTACATAAGTAAGTACATAAGTAGTCGCCTCCGCCGGGGCAGACCAGAGGTCCATCCAGCCCAGCGGTCCGCTCACGCGGCGGCCCATCAGGCATATTGCCTGGTCAGCGGTCCCTGACTAATTTTATTGCCTACCTCTACACTTATCTCTAAACCTTCCACTGCTCTTATCTGTACCCCTCAATCCCTTTGTCTTCCAGGAATTGGTGGCGTAATAAGGGTGAGCGGTGCCAGGCGCAGTGGAGCTCTTCCCCCACCCTCTTCCCTGCCCCCCCTCCGCTGTTCTTCCCTTTCCTCATACCTTTTTAACTTCTTTGGCGTAAGCAGCGTGCCCATACCGGTGTCGGAGTGAGTGCCGATGCCAATGCAGGCAGCAACCTCGCGCTGGGGAAGTAAAGAAAGGTATGAAGGAAGGCAAAGGGTGCACATGCGCATCAAGGAAATGAGCGGGGGAGGGGGGAGAAGGGCACACCTTTAGCAAGATGGTGCCAGGGGCAGACCACCCCTCGTCTCCCTTTACTGCGCCAGTGCTGTCAATGTAGCCCCCGTTAGGCAACTTACACGAGTATTTTTTCTTTATAAATAGCGCTTCCATAGCCCCTTCCCCTGCTTTATAAAATGATCCTCCGCTGTCATGTGTAAAATGGACGCAATCTCAAAGGCTTCTTTCATTATTCTAAATGAACACGGAAGATTTCTGTTTACAGGTTGAAGGGTAAACACTGGGTCCAGACAGTCATCTCCCAAATGAAATGTTTGTTTGGTTTGAAGTATGCATAGCCTGGAGGCGCTGGGATCTTGCTCCAATTATCTAATCATTTGAAAAGAATGTACGCTGGAAAATCAAAACGATGGGTGAGCCAAGGCCACACCTGAAGGGAGCTGCATCAAAGGTGATTGCCACAATGTGTATGCTTCCACCCACCATCCGTAACCTGTTTCCCATAGACGGTTCTCCAGATACCAATTTTGCCCAAATAATGCCTCCAACCGTAAGGTCAAGTATGTGGAAGATGGTCCTTTATCTCCATGAGATGCAGCATCTTCTAACGGCCACCTGTATTTAGGGAAGGATTCAAGTGTAGACAAACTAGGCACAAGAAGGGACCTTTTCAAGTATCTAATTCAATTACTGTGAAATGTCAGCTTCTAAGTGTGTGTGTGTGTGGTGGGGGGGGGGGAGAAATATTTTTAATTTCCACTCCACCCACGTGCCTTCTTTTCCAGTTGGCTGGAGTCATCGAGCATCACTTCTTACTTGCATTCAACGATCAGCTTGTGGGAGCTTTAGACTGGGTCACTGAAGGGTTAAACCTGCCCTGCCTGCATTTAACCCTTTCACTTCTACTTATGTCTATAGCACTGTGGAAACGTATGCAGCACGATACACTAAACACGTTTGAAATGGTGCCTTCTCGACAAACTTCACGATCCTTATGAGACAAACAGAACAAATAAGGGATTAGGGAATTCTTTTTGTGGGAATGATTAAAACAGATCTGGGTAGTGAACAGGAATTAAAAGCAGCCTGATGACAGTCCGTGGGAGCCCTGAGTAGCAGGAATGGATTCCCTGTGTGGATCGGGGGAAGACCTGAGAGTCACTCTGGAGAATGCTGGGAGGATTATGCATCTGGCTGGTGGTTGGTGGGAGCACATTTACTGTATCTCCACCCTACCCTGTCTATTCCCTGTCATCTTTATACTCAGTTTTTGACTGAGAAGTCTAAGGCATTCACTAACCTTCCCGATCCTGTACGATCCGTGGCAGGCCGACTGATCCACAACACGTCCTCATGCAAATGGGGGCGATCGGAGGCATGTGCCTGTAGATGGTCTCCGCATGCTTTCCATGCAAGGAAGAGCTGGAAACTTTTTTTTAACAGAGCTGAAAAATTTCCCGAGCCTGTGGTTTTAACCCACTGGTTTAAAGCGGGGCTGCACTGTAGAATGATCTGGAACTTAACAGAACACGCCTTGGTGCAGCCCTGCTGTAAACCCGCGGGTTAAAACCACATAGTTGTGGCAGCAAGAGCAGGAGAGTCGGGGCAGAGAGCAAACACGATTGGTGGGCTTAGTGAGTCTAAAATAAAGCAAAAGGTTATGAAAAAGGTCTCATGAAAGGCAGTGGAGATTTCTGTACAGTGGAGAAAAAAGCCTCTGATGCAATTCACGGCAGCACTTTCTATTCAGTAAAACTAAGCTGCCTTGTGCCTATCATTGATAATATATGAACTGACTTCACATTCAACACGAACCCGTCTATGAAGTGTGATCAATATGTTTTAAGTTGCTCAGAAATGTGAAACTCAACAAGGAGGGAACGCACCCCCCTAGAGTGGAAACAGAGTTTACCTCCCAGTCATTGCAACGGTTTCTGTAGAGATCACACTTCAAGTTTCAAGTCAAGTTTCAAGTTCAAGTTTCAAGTTTATTAGGACATTTGATGAATCGCCTATTAAAATTGCTAAGCGATGTACAAAATCCAATAAAAAATAATAAAAAGAAACTAACATTTAACAATGTGGTTACATAAAATACAGACATGAGTCGGGAAGGAAAAAATTAAAAGTTACAATCTTGAATTTTGGTGGAAAAAGGAAAGAACAAAAGGTAAGGGGTAATTAATCCATTTCTAAAAAGTATAAAGGTTTCAGGTATTAAAAGCATCATTAAATAGATAGGATACAAGTTAATAAAAAAATGTTACAGTCCTTGAAATAATTTAAAGTATTGGATTTCCTTCTTTCTTCTTATACTTGTCAGAACATCACTTAAGCATGATTGATAAGATCATAACTTAGCTGAATGAGGGGTTTGGGGTCCCGACGTGTCCTTCGTCAGGAGACCCACTCACGATTGCTGGAAAACTGGCTGTAGTCTTTTAAACTTCAGTGATGATATGACAACATTTCAAAACTGAAAAACGCTCTCACTCCACAAAGTGTATTCAAACTGCCAGACAGTAGTAACATCCCCGCTATTTCATAAGGAAATTTATTTGTGCCTATCATTGGCAGAAAAACTCCACTGCTCAGATCTCCAACGATCACACAACGAGCAGCCGACTTATTGGTTGTAGTCCAAAATTGTCGCCCACTCATCCATCAACTGGTGCTGAAAACACTTAGTAGGGCTTCCAAATACTCCGGACGAAGACCTCTGTTTCATTGTAGATAACAGCTGCTTCAGGGGAACGTAGGCCTCGCTGTGGCCCAACGCTGATTACATGGCGGCTCGGAGTAGTGGGCCGGGACTGGAACATAAATCACCCATCAGATGGCATAAGCCTGCCACCTAAATTTAGCACAGGAATCATCACTAAGGGGGGAGTGGGGGGAGATTCATCAACGGGCACCAAGCGATAATGCCAGACACCCATACGAATAGAATGGGCATCTTATGCTGGATTTTACTAAGTAAATGCTCCGACACCAGCGTTGGGGCATTTACCTCGCTCACCTGGTTTAGTAAAAGGAGCCCTTAGTGTTCAAAGCACGCTATAATTTTTTATCGCCTGTTGATCAAATCCCCCCTCAGTGTGATTCAGAATCACGCCTAGCCCTGATTATTTTTTTCTGGGGAAATATTTTCAGCACCATGTATAGAAACCCCTCCCCCCCCCCTTTTATATAGAGCTAATGAAATCCAGAGTTAATCTTGCAACTGGGATATATCACAGCCGCTTCTGCTCATTCAGAGTTCTTGGATTTTTTTTTTTTTTTAATTCTTATTATTGTCCTTTAAAAGCAGTTTAATAGACCAATTTGATAGCCCTTATAAATTTTGTTGGGTCTGCAATATTATTTTGTACAAAAAGAAGGAGTAACAAACAAAATGGGTTCCTTTTTTTATTGGGCTTCATTGGAGTCCAAGTGTCAACACCATTTTCCCTCTAGGGTTCTATGCCTGCCATTCAGGGCTCCTCTGGACCATACAGGGATGCTTATTAAATATTTGATATACAGTACTTGCATTCTGAGGGCAATTTCCAAAAGCCATTTAAGACGTTAATTGGATTTTTATTAAAATAAGAGCTTTAAAAAAAAAAAAAAGTCAGCCACCCTTCCCTTAAGTTCAAGCACACATATGGGTAATTCCAAAAGGAGCTGCCAGCTGAAACACCCCAGCGGCTAATTTTGGGTGGTCCTATCTGTTTGTCTAGCTTTGTGGGTGCCAGTATTGGATTTCAGCTGACACCCATATAGCCTCCGAGTTTACAGCCGATCCTAGCATTGAAAATCCAGGCTTACTTCTGCCCATGGCGTTCAGTGAGCTGGATATTAACCCCTTCTTCTCCCCCAAATGCATGATGGTTTTCCTCGTGGCTGGAGGCAAAGATAGGGTGGCAGGTGGAAAAATCACCTCATTTTGCATAGTTTGACTTGAAAAAAGGACGCACAGAATGAAGAAACGCAAATGGCTCTGGGTGCGTTTTCACTGCAAACCTTTGTAATCAGTCTAGACATGTAGTATGTGTGGGTGGCACATTAAAAAAAAAACAAACACGCTGCAGAATCCACAGGCTAACATACCCACACTGCCTTTGCAAGTGCCCGTGACTTCTGAAAATTGCCCTCCTTATATTCTGCATAAGGTGCTCACATACTAATTAGCCTCCTTGTAGAATTGAATTGGAATGACATTTGCAGTGGCTGCTTTTTCAAACCTAAAACAAACATTGCAATTCCTATTGTTTTTGTTTTTATTTTATTATTTAAATTTCATTTAAATTTCCCCAGAATTCTATAGTTTCAATGGTTCTCCCTTCTGCTTCTATTTCCTATCTCCCCTCTTTTCAACCTTTCAAAGTCCTTTAGATCATTGTAGTCTTATTAGAATGTTTATTTTCTTATTTTTCTCATCTATCTCTATTTTTATTTCTTCATTACTCTACTAATTGTCATTTTCCCAGGTACTTTAGTTAGATTGTGAGCCTTCGGGACAGTAAGGGAATTTCTAAGTACCTATCTTACTTATAATTTTAATGCACCCTATTGTCTATTTTCTGTAAACCGCTTAGAATCCTAACGGAATTTAGCGGTATATAAGAAATAAATTACATTACATTACATTACATTAAACCCACGCATTTACCAGTTCAAATTAGTCCAGGACTGTTCTGTAAAATGCTAATTGATTTGTTAGCTTTTAAACACCGCCCCTGAAAGACGATGAGAACTTTGCGTAAATGAAATGGCTTAACTGCTGACTACTCAGGTCTCATGCTCAAAAACTGCCAGTAAAATCCCTCAATGTATTGTAGTGCCATATATATCGACCTAGATCTTTCTAAATACTGAAATGCTTTGTCTCGTAACTGCAGTAATTTCTTCAGGCTTCCTAGGGAGAGACACAGTATTCCACCCGCATTCACAGACAAGACTTCATGGGTCTTTCCACAAAGACAATATTGACTGCACAGCTATGACTGTTAGTAACCCCCTCTTCTACGAAACTGCGCTAGCAGTTTCTAGCGCGAGGAACCGCGCTGAATGTCCCGCGCTGCTCCCGACACTCATAGGAACTCTGAGCATCGGGAGCAGCATGGGCCATTCAGTGCGGGGGTAAGTCAAATAGCTTATCTCAGTGGTTCTTAAACCTGTCCAGGTGGACCCCCAGCCAGTTGGGTTTTCAAAATATCCCTAATGAATATGCATTCATTAGTTCAAGTTGAATTTATTTAATATACGGCAAATATAAAACCAAAGGTAAATCTAAGTGGTTTATGATAAAAAGTTTAACTGTATTTTATGTTTTCTTTATTTTTTGTTCCCTATTTAATTTTTACATTTATTTATTTTAAAGAGTCAAACCATCAAAGAAATATGAGGAAAGGAGGGAGTCTGTAGGTTGGGGGAAGGGAAGGAATGAACAATATGGTAGGGGAGAAAACAAAAGTTTGTTCCGCCCACATTAGTTGAGATAAAGCCAAAGATGAAACTTTAAAGAAAGGTTACCTAGAAAATCAAGAACAGAAAGCCAAGGAGAAGTAATGTGCCTTTAATTGTGTCTTGAAATTTGCGAATGATTTTTCTGAACGGAGATAAAAAGGCAGAGAATTCCAGAGAGTGGGAGCCATGACAGAGAATGAAGAATTCCTGTGAAAATCGAGGAAGAATTATCAGAATGAGGGAACAAATAAGAACTGTGGTTGTGAAGATCGTAGAGTTCTTTGTGGCGAGTATGGAACCAGGAAATCTGCTTTATGCAAATTGATTTATTTAGATTCCTATCCCGTTCTCCCGGGAGCTCAGAACGGGTTACAATTGACACTCACAGTAAAGTTACAGGACAAAAAAAATTATAGGCAATCAAAGAAGAGGCAGGTGAGGGGACGTAGAGAGAAAAGGGGAGGAGAAGCAGGGGGAGCATGGCAAGGGAAGATGAGCAGAGATGGGGGAACGATAGTGTAGCAAGATGTTAGAGGAAGGGGAGCAGGGAGCAGGAGAGGGAGGAGAGAGGAGAAAGGAAGGGGGAGCTAGGATATCTTAAAAATCCGACTGGCTACGGATTTAAGAACTATTGGCTTAGCCTGCTCCTTACTTAATAAATAAGATAAAGCGACTGATCGCAACAAGACAACGTTATCATTGAGATCAATTGTGATTTACTTTTAAAAAAAAACACCTTTCCTTTTAATTAGAAATGTCAACACATTTTAAAACGTGTAATGAGGAGAAAGCCAGTGTTCAAAATATCACATCAAACGAAATATTAACCAGTGAACACTCGAAAAAGATGTTAAAACAAGGAAAAGACCTCAACATTTTAATATTACACCTTTGTGTCAACACATTAGGACATATTTTCTTATCATAGCTCAAAAACCTCGTGTTAATGCAGTTTCATAATTTTGACATTTTCTGTGATGCTTTCGTATTTCTTTCTTTTTGCTTTCAAAATCGAGAATAAAATGATATCTGTAAGCAAGTTCGTAACTGAAGAAAAGAGCACTTATCTTTTACGGAAAATAGGACAGCTCCAGAACAAATAAGTAGGAAGAAAGAAAGAAGACTGAAAGAAGAAAGATATCCCCAAGGTCTCCTCACAATTGAGGAGATCCATCAGAAATTACAGGAGGATCTCCACCATCCGGAAGGGGAACCTGATGATCAAGAAACAATTTTAGCTGTATAGGGGGAAAAAGAAAAAAGTTGCCCTCATGAGCAGAGAACCAGGAAGTTCTTCGGATGCTCCTGGGCCTCTCCACCCACATCAGGAAAGTATCATCATTGTACAGTACAAGGTACGCACAATTCCTAAAAAAAACATTTTCAAAATCACATCCTTATCCGGTTCAAACACGAATGATACCACCAGCATTATACCAAATTTCCATTGGATTTAAACTCTCTGCAGACACAGCGGTCCTTTTAGTAAGGTGCGCTGACCGATTTAGCGCGCACAAAACGCTAATGCACCCATTATATCCTATGGACACGTTAGCGTTTGCTAATATTTACCACATGCTAAATCGGCTAGTGCACCTTAGTAAAAGAGGGAGCAGATTCCAAACCTACATTTGATGCCATTCCTGTCTTTTTATTGATTCAATTTTCTATACCATTCTCCCAGGGGAGCTCAGGTACTCAAAGTATTTTTCCCTGTCTGTCCCGGTGGGCTCCCAATCTATTGGAGGATTCAGTTTAAATGTGTTGCTATGATATTTAAAATCTTGTGTGGGATCTTTTCCCTCTTGGTTCCTGTTTCCTTTAATTCTCGTAAATCATCTCAGAAATATAAACTTGGTTTTCCCACTGTTAAGAGAATTAAAACTATGTCTATTTTTTGCTGATCCTTTACTTTCTTATTTGCAAAGATTTGGAATGAGCTTCTTTCTTTCTCATTTATCAATCTTTCAGAAAGTGCTGAAAACTTACTTATTTCAGAAATTTCTGACTGATTCCTCTGCTTCTTACTATTGATTAGAAACTGAGGTCTTGTCCACGTGGGATCTCTTGGAGAGAGAAAGAGATAATGCTTACTGCGGATGGGCAGACTAGATGGGCCATTTGGTCTTTATCTGCCATCGTGTTTCTATAACCAGAAAACTCTATGACCTCACAATGCAGGTGTAAAGAGCCTTAGCCTATAGGAAGAGGAGATGCAAATATTAAGAGTCATAAGCCAATAGGGAGAGGAGGAGATAGTGGATGTTCTGGATGGACCATTTGGCCTTTATCTGCCATCATGTTTCTCTAACCATAAAGCTCAATGACCTCACAATGCAAATGTTAAGAGCCTTAGCCAATAGGGAGGGGAGGAGATAGTGGATGCTGTGGATGGGCCACTTGGCTTTTATCTGCCATAAAGCTCTATGACCTCACAATGCAGGTGTAAAGAGCCTTAGCCAATAGGGAGGGGAGGAGATAGTGGATGCTGTGGATGGGCCACTTGGCTTTTATCTGCCATAAAGCTCTATGTCCTCACAACCCAGGTGTAAAGAGCCTTAGCCAATAGGGAGGGGAGGAGGTAGTGGATGCTGTGGATGGGCCACTTGGCTTTTATCTGCCATAAAGCTCTATGACCTCACAATGCAGGTGTAAAGAGCCTTAGCCAAGAGGAAGAGGAGATGCAAATGTTAAGAACCTTAGCTAATAGGGAGAGGAGGAGCTAGTGGATACTGTGGATGGGCAGACTGGATGGGCCATTTGGCCTTATCTGCCATCATGTTTCTATAACCATAAACCTCTATGTCCTCACAACCCAGGTGTAAAGAGCCTTAGCCAATAGGGAGGGGAGGAGGTAGCGGATGCTGCGGATGGGCCATTTGGCCATCATGTTTCTAAGTTTCTGAATATTTTGTTAACCGAGTTGAGCCCTGTTGAAGGGATGAATCGATATATAAAGCCAAAAATTGGATTGGATTGGGCAATGGGGGGATTAAGTGTCTTGCCCAGGGTCACATGAAGCAGTGTGGGTTTGAACCCCCAACTTAAGGGGGCTGAGGCTGTTGCTTTATCTACTGTATCACATTCTCCCTTATGTATAGGTGGTAGAGATTCCTTAGATATCTTCAAGATCTCTATTAAATATTTCTGAACTATCTCTCTTGGTCACAATCAATCAACCTTGGAAAACTTCAAAAATCTAAGGTCGCATGATCTGAAGTGATTTTCCACTTGATTCAGCTTGTACTGAATGTTCAAAGAGCGTTTAATTAATTTAACTTCAGTCTCACTTTGTTCTTTCACATTGTTCTATCAGTGTGAACTACTAAGGAATTTATAATTCTGTCCCATACGGGTTCCCAAAATTGTTTTAAATTCATACAGGCAAACATCAAATGAGAGAGAGAATTCCCACTGCAGACCCACACGACCAGCTTCAAATTTTGCAACTTTGGAAGGAGCCCAGAAGGCTCTGAGCCAAATAATACAGAGACTGAGCGTCTGGTGCTGATAGCAATAGCCTGCAAGCTCCCAGTGTGGCTTGGGAGGACCCATTAGCAAACTACTCCCAGGAAATTGATTAGGGTTAGCAGACGTGCGTGAAAGGACTTTCCAAAACCCAGCATCGGTCCGGGCTTTTGAAAGCTCTGGCCATGTCTGGAGCAGGCGCGGATGACGTCACATGCATTCGCGCATGCTCGGAGGTCTCCGGACACGGCCGAGGTCAGAAATAAAAAAACGTGGGGGGAGGCAGGGTTTAGGGCAGAATGGGGTGGGGCTGGGGCAGAACGAGCCGGGCAGGGGGGGAGATATAGGGTAGGGCCATGCGTCCGGGATTTTATTGATCAAAATAGGGTAACCCTAAAATGGATTCATCATTGTCTTCGCCAATTGCAACCACCTAGGCTCCTCCCATCTACCCAATCCGCAAGCCATGTCACAGCAGAATTGCCTTGATCAGTGATGTAGTAAGGGGGGAGCGGTCTGCGTCCTCCTCTCCACCCCCATTCTTTCTCAATGCCCCTTCCCTTCCCCCACACCTTTTTAACGTTCTGGGCATGAGCAGCAATCCGAACTGCTGCTTGCGCCAGTGTTGGCTCTTCCTCTGACATCACTTCCTGGACCTGTGCCCAGGAAGTGATGTCAGAGGAAGAGCCAACGCTGATGTGAGCAGCGGGTTGGGGTTGCTGCTCGTGCCCGGAATGTAAAAGAGGTGTGGCAGAAGGAAAGGGCATGCATGTGTGGCAGGAGGGTTTAGGGAGGGCGCAGATGGGGGTGGGGCGGAGAAGAGGCAACGCCTCTCACCCTCGCTAAGCCACTGACCCCGATTCTATAAAAGATGTCTACAGTTAGGCGTCTAGGTCGATGCGTTGGCCAATCTAGGCGCCTAACTTAGGGTTCCTTTTATTAAGCCATGGTAGTGGTTTCTACTGCGGTTCGACAAGGAATTCTATGAGTGTTGGAGCAGTTTCTTCGCCAGGCTGCAGTAGAAACCTCTAACACAGCTTAGTAAAACCTAGTCTTAATATTTTAACTGGTCCAATCGGTGCTGTTAATTGAAAATAATTGAAAAAATAATTGGCTGGTAGGCGCCTACTCAGAAAGTAGGCATGCTTAGGGGGCGGAGTTTGGGCATGGATTGAGTTAGGTGCTGGTATTTTAAGCCAAGAAAACCCTGGCCTAATATACCGGTGCCTGAATATTCCTATGAGCGGTAGAGCCATTACCTTGCCGAACCGCGGTAGAAACCACTACCATGGCTTAATAAAAGGAACCCTAAGTTAGGCACCTAGATTGGCCAACGCGTTGATCTAGATTTCGGCATCACTGGATGTGAATCTAGAAACGGCAGCTAACTGGGAATGACATGCGATAGGTGGACCAGGCGCCCAATGATATAACTTAAAATCTCAAACATGAGCACCTCCTTTACAGTGGCGTAGCAGGAGTGAGCGGCGCCCGGTGGCGGTGGTGCCCCTCTCCCGCCCTCTTCCCCTCCCCCCTGCCACACACGCACACCCCTTTCCCGTACCTTTTCAATGCGAGCAGCCATGAACTGATTGCTTGTGTCGGCCTCGATGCCGTCTCTGATGTCACTTCCTTGGCGCAGGTCCCAGAAGTGACGTCAGAGAGAGCACCAAAGCAGACGCAAGCAGCAAATTCATGTTTATTAAAAAACTTTATATACTGCGCCAGTTAAAAAGGGATGGGGCGAACGCGGCAGGGGGAGGAGTAGGGGGCAGAAAGCAGGAGAGGTGCCGGCGCCCTGAGGAAGACCGTGCCCGGGGCAAGCCCCACCTTACTATGCCCCTGCCCCCTTTACTTTTGACCAATTTTAGGACTCCTTCTACAAAGTGATTTATTTAACGGGTGTCGGAGCAGTCGCTGCTGTGGCTTTCTAAAATGGGGGGTTAATTTCCTCATACCAATTCTTGGTATTTTCTTTTCTAACATTTTCTGAAAGGAATCAGGGCCATCCTGGCTTGGTTCCAATCCAGTCTACAGCTAGATCTGTGTGTTTCCTTCTGCAAAGAAACCATTGCCAGTACATTGAATATTTGATGGTTGAAACAGAGAAATGTAAAAAGTAGAGGGAGATGAAGCCCCCATGGACTGGAGGAAAAGTCCATAGTCTGTTATTGAGAAAGACATGGGGGAAGCCACTGGATCAGTAGCAGGGAATATTGGTACTCCTTGGATTTAGCCAGGTACTAGTGACCTGTATTGACCACCATGGGAATGGGCTAATGGGCTTGATGGACCTTTAGACTGACCCAGTAAGGCTATTCTTATGTTCTTATGCCCAGTCTGCCATCTACAATCCCGTCATCTCCCTTAGAGATTCTATGCACTTGTCTCAAACTTGCTTGAAGTCAGTTTTCAACTTCAACTCCTCCACTGGATAATGTGGTAACAGTGGTGAATGTAGATCCAAATTTCAAGTTTCCATGTTTATTTCCAACTTAATATAGTGCTTAGGGACAACCATCAAAGCAGTTTACATCTATAATATATGCAACTTAAGAAAAGAAACTACAATAATAACATAGAGGAGAAAACCAGCAATAAAAAGTTTTGGACAAGTTCCTGGAGGAAAAGCCCATAGTCTGTTATTGAGAAAGAAATGGGGGAAGCCACTGCTTGCCCTGGATCGTTAGCATGGAATGTTGCCACTCCTTGGGTTTTGGACAGGTACTTGGGACCTGGGTTTGCCACTGTTCGAAACAGAATACTGGGCTTGATGGATCTGTCGAAGTACAACAATTCTTATGTTCTTATGTGAGCCAAGTATAGGACAATCAAGCCATTGTGACATCACTGATGAGATTGGCTCTTAGGCATTGGTGGAATGAGGCATTATGACATTACAATATCAGATCTGGAATGTTGCTACTCTTTGGGTTTCTGTCTGGTACTTGGGACCTGGGTTGGCCACTGTTGGTAACAGGATATTGGATTTGATGGATCTTCAGTCCATCCTAGTATGGCTATTCTTGTATTCTTGTGGGATACAATTCCATGAATTTACCACCTTTTCTTGGAGAAATATTTCCTCAGGTTATTTCTGAGCCATGGAAATAGCTAAATATCTCTTTCATTTCTCCTGTTTTCCGTTCTTCCAAAGTACGTATACATATTGAGATCTTTAAATCTGCTCCCTTGAACTTTATGACAAAGACCACTTACCATGTTTATCACCACCCTCTTGTCTGACTCCATGCAATTTGTAATGTTTTGAAAGTGTGGTCTCCTGAATTGTACACAATATTTTAACTTTTTAATACATCTTTTTATTTAAAAAAAAAAAAAAAAATCCAACCTACGTACAGTACAATGTTTGCAAAAGAAGAAAGTGCTATGGAGAACGTGTTTTGTTGCTTTTTGGTGGTCTTCTTGTAGCCAGAGGCCATGAAAGCTTTATCAGCGTTATATCAGTGAGTGGAATGAGATTTGCAGCAGTCATGTCGGGGTCACACTTTTTGCCATAATACAGTGATAAACTGCACACTAAATCATATTAAGTGTTGGTTGAAAAACTCAACAGAAATGTTTTTGTTTTTTTTCTTTTTGATAACTTGTTTTTCTTTACTAGAAATTAAAAAAATGAATTTTAAAGGGTGGGGCACACTTTTTCTAATGATGTTAGAGTAATTTTGTTTGGAAACCCTACAGGCATGAATCTTGCAGGAAGAATAAACTGATTTCATGTGTTGGCATGTGGGGCAAGATTAGCTGTTAGAAATCCAGAGCCCTCTTTTCCAGGGGAAAACTTTGACTGTGTGGCTGGAAAACACTGGAAAATGGGCTTAGAAAAAGTTTGGAACATCCCAGGATCCTTGCGCGTCTCTTATTTAAACTCTTCCCTTATTTTCACAAACCAGGAAGATTGCAACAGATACAAATATTTACTAAGGCAGGGGTGACAAAGTCCCTCCTTGAGGGCCGCAATCCAGTCGGGTTTTCAGGATTCCCTCAATGAATATGCATGCGATTTATTTGCATGCATTTGCTTTCATTGTATGCTAATAGATCTCATGCATATTCATTGGGGAAATCCTGAAAACCCGACTGGATTGCGGCCCTCGAGGAGGGACTTTGACACCCCTGTTCTAAGGGATTTAAATGGCCAGAAATGGCTCTTGGGGAGGAAGTTGATCGAATATCTCCTCCACTTAGACCGTCAGGTTATGGCACCCTTAAACTTGTTGCACTTGGTCAATCAAAGGAAGCAAAAGTTGACTGAGAGTTTCTGATGTGAAATCCCACCCACTCCTTGCCATGTTCTGCAGGTCACTTAACCCTCTGCTGCCTGGATGTACCTCACTTTGAACTATGGTTGAAAAGTATGAGTGATGGACCTGTAGCTTAGTTATTGTTAAGAAATTCATAAACCAGGACTAACTTAACCTGATTCATAGAGCCAGACACGGTCTCAAAGGTTTCTGTGGATTCACTAGAATGTGCCAAAGCTGTTAAGTTACCCAGTGTAGGAGGGTTATTTCAGTCTAGTCCTGAATTTCTAAAAGGAGGTAGAAGATGTTTCTTTATAGCAAGATTGCTGGCTATTTGGAATGGCCTTGGGCGATGACAAGATTGTGGAGCTTAGGACTTGGTATGGATAATGGACAGGGTTTTCCCTGCATTCAGGCTCCTGTTTTTATATTTTATTTATTTAAAAAATTTATTTACTCGCTATATCCTACAATTTTATGCAAGTTACAAAAACCACTCATAATTTAAAACTATACAAAAAAAAAACAACCTAAAACAAACCACTTTCAAATAGCTGCAGTATTAGAATCAAGTGTAAAAAACACAACAATCCTATTCATCATTACATCAGCTCGCCTCTTCTAATTGCATGGATAACGTTGCTTGAACAGTACCGTTTTAATCAATTTCCTGAAATTTATTAAAGAGGTAGCCCGTCTAACTTCTAGCGGTAGGGCGTTCCAACACAAAACCCTGCACTGTTATCATCTCGAGAGGATGACACCGCTGATGTCACTTTTTTCAGACGATGACACGCTGATGTCACTGTTTTTCAGACGATGACACACTGATGTCACTTTTTTCAGACGATGACACGCTGATGTCACTGTTTTTCAGACAATGACACACTGATGTCACTTTTTTCAGACGATGACACGCTGATGTCACTGTTTTTCAGACGATGACACGCTGATGTCACTTTTTTCAGACGATGACACGCTGATGTCACTTTTTTCAGACGATGACACGCTGATGTCACTTTTTTCAGACGATGACACGCTGATGTCACTGTTTTTCAGACAATGACACACTGATGTCACTTTTTTCAGACGATGACACGCTGATGTCACTTTTTTCAGACGATGACACGCTGATGTCACTTTTTTCAGACGATGACACGCTGATGTCACTGTTTTTCAGACAATGACACGCTGATGTCACTTTTTTCAGACGATGACACACTGATGTCACTGTTTTTCAGACAATGACACGCTGATGTCACTTTTTTCAGACGATGACACGCTGATGTCACTTTTTTCAGACAATGACACGCTGATGTCACTGTTTTTCAGACGATGACACGCTGATGTCACTTTTTTCAGACGATGACATGCTGATGTCACTGTTTTTCAGATGATGACACGCTGACGTCACTTTTTTCAGACGATGACACGCTGATGTCACTTTTTTCAGACAATGACACGCTGATGTCACTGTTTTTCAGACGATGACACGCTGATGTCACTTTTTTCAGATGATGACACACTGATGTCACTGTTTTTCAGACAATGACACACTGATGTCACTTTTTTCAGACAATGACACGCTGATGTCACTGTTTTTCAGACGATGACACGCTGATGTCACTTTTTTCAGATGATGACACGCTGATGTCACTTTTTTTTCCTAGGTGGATCTGTTCATCTGAACATAATGTGGAGGAGAGTGTGGCGCAGTGGTTAACGCTATAGCCTCATCACCCTGAGATTGTGGGTTCAAACCCTGCACTGCTCCCTGTGACCCTAGCCAAGTCACTTAATCCTCCACTTCCCCAGGTACATTAGATAGTTTGTGAGCCACCTGGACAAACAGGGAAAATGCTTGAAGCGCCTGTTTGTAAAACCACTTGGAGTGTGGTTGTATAACTACCAAAAGGCAGTATTCAAGTCCCAACATAATGGCCTGTTATATGTTTCTGAATTTATGCTTACGGCTCAAGCAACATTGATTTCAAGTGTAGAAATGGACTGAAAAGACCACAAAGAATTGAGATGCAAGTTCAGAAACCAGGAGTGATCCAAACATCGCCTGCCAGTTTTAATGCTGGGCAGCCTGGATGGACCATGCAGGTCTATATCTGCCATCATCTACTGTGTTAAGTCCATTGGATATGCCAAAGTAATGGCATGCAGAATATAGCCAGATGTAAGATAACACAGGCTTTGCAGTACCTATGGGATTTTCCAAAACTTAACTGTCCCCAAGAACACGATTAGTTAACTCAAGGAAACCTCCCCCCTTCCCCCCCCGCAATGTGTTCAGGCCTGTGAACCTATGACTCTCCCACATCCCCTCCCCCAGAGTATGTTCAGGCCGCATCATGATCCCCAATAGAGTCTTCAGACTGCTTCTTACTATTTTCTTTCCTTAGTATAGAAGGAAATCATGACATCAAGAGATTCTGCCAGGTTCTTGGGACCTGGGTTGGCCACTGTTGGGCTTGATGGACCTCCACTCTGTCCTAGTACAACAATTCATATGTTGTTATGTGAGCCAAGTCTAGGACAATCGAGCCATTGTGACATCACTGGTGAGGTTGGCTCTTAGGCATTGGTGGAATGAGGCATTATGACGTCACCATCAGCTCTGGAATCTTGCGAGTCTTTGGGTTTCTGCCTTGGGACTGTTGGAAACAGGATACTGAGCCTGATGGACCTTTAATCTGTCCCAGTATAATAATAATAATAATAACAGTTTATATACCGCAGGACCGTGAAGCTCTATGCGATTTACAATGATTAAAGAGGTTACAGGTTGAGTGGAATAAACAGAGTTCAAAATTAGTGATTAACAGATCATTTGTTGGGAACTAAGGTTGTATAGGTCGGTTACCTAAGTATTTCAGGAACAGATGTGTTTTTAGGCGCTTCCTGAATCCCCTATAAGTTCCCCAGGAACTGCATCTTTGAAGCCCATGATTCCCCTCCACCCACCACCTACCCCAAATTCTCACTTACTTTCTGTGATTGTCTTGGACTCACTGATCTGAACACCAAACAGATCCCTTTGCCACTGAGTCTCGCTCTGGAAAGATGAAGAAAGGTGAACATAACACCCAAGCATTGAATATAGAGGGAAGAGTCTCGTCACATAACAAGTCAAGTTTTCTGTTCAAACAATCTGGTGTGAAGGAGTGAGGTCAAGATGCCAGAGAGAGAGAAATGAAAAGAATGTACACTATACTACTCAGAGTAATTTCGCACAACTATATATATCACTGAGGTATATATAAGAGTCAAGATGAGGTATTATAGTATCTTGAAAAAGGTGGGTGGACAGATTTAGACTCTGATCTGCGAAGTTAGTGGTTTTCAAGCCTCTCCTGGAAACACTCTTAGTCAGTCAGGTTTTCGGAATTACCAGGATGGATATGCATGCAATGGATTTCTACTGTATGCAAATGTATTTCATGCATATTCATAGTGATTAGGTGTGTCCCAGAGCTGAGAAACACTGTTTTCCCCATAGACACATGAGAGAAGCTTCAGTCACATCTAGTGACTGTAAGTGCTAAAATGTGATAGGTGCTTGATGAGAGCCAGAGGAATGTCAAGCTATTTAAGGAAAGTGGTATGCAAATGAGAAAAAGATAGTCGTTCTTTAGAGGTCATTAGTGAGAACTCAACTAGACCACTGTGTCCTGTTCTGGAGTAGAGACAATCCACAGAGAGACCACAGAAAATGTTACAGGGGCTGCATAAGTACCATCAGTGAAGCGAGCCTTAGACCTCAATATAGCCTCGGAATGTTCAAATGCAGCATTTCTAGAGAATGGACCAGAAAAGGAAATTCTAGAACAAGGTAGGAGATAAGCACAAAGGAGTCACAGTGGTGGCGAAGTGAGGATAAAGCCCGACATCAGATAGCGTGTGTGATCCTACAGCATAAAGGAGCAACGAGCAGACTAATGTTTCCATTTCAGAAGTATATCACAGAGGGGCAAAGCCACAGACGGGCCTGGGTCACTATGGTCCCACCAGTTTGGAGTCAAGCCAACTCAATGGCAGCAGGACAGGGGAATGAGAGGAGGACTGGAGGTGGCTCAACATCTGCGTTCCCTACTGTCCACCCACGTCAACCGCAGACCCCACCAAAAGATCAGTCCTAGCTAGGCCATTGGCCTTTGGACATGGCTTTTTCCCAGTCTCGGGCAGCTGGAAAAACTTTATATAAACGGACACGTGTTATAAATTTTAGTGCTTGTAATAAGCAAGATAAGGAGGTCACTCTATAGGTTGGCAGATAGATGTATACACCACTTCTAGGTGTGATGGGCACCAGTCTATAAGGTGCCACCTATGTAACTGCAGATGAGAGCACATACATGGAGAGGCAATGGGCGTGTATCCATGTGATGCATGTAACTAGGATTATCAGATTTGATTTCATAAAATGTGGACCCATAGACTTGCCCCAGGCCCGCCCAGTTCCACCCATCCCCACCCCGTTACGCTATGCCATGCCCCAGCCTTGCCCCTCGCCCCATCCCCCTCAGCCTATTTTCATCAGTTGGGAGGACATCCATGATGATGTCACATGCACACGAGCATTCAAACAGGGATTGGACAGATTCCTGACGGATAAAGGGATCGTGGGATACTGAGGGAGGAGCTGGGATGTAACACAAGTATAGAATGTTAACCAGGTAATGAGTATAAACCAACCAGGTCGTGCATGTGCAAGACTGGAGGGCTAGGACTTCAATAGGAAGGCAGGACTTAAACGAGATACCAAGGTGGCAAGGGAGCCCCTTCTAGTGATTCAGACAGGTCGTGACCTGTTTGGGCCGCCGCGGGAGCGGACTGCTGGGCAGGATGGACCTATGGTCTGGCCGGCAGAGACACTGCTTATGTTCTTATGTTCTTATCACCGCATTGCATCACGCATGTGCGGATATCCTTTCCCGACGCGATCTGCTTTTCAAAACCTCGACAAAGTGCCGGGTTTTAAAAAGCCATCCGGATGCCCAGACATGCCCTCTAAAAAGAGAACATGTCCGGGTAAATCCGGACGACTGGTTACCCTACGTGTAACTTACAGAAAGCTCTCAGTTAATGCACAACTTGACACATATAGGTGCATCCATTTAATCCAGCTATTAACATGAAGCAAATATACCTAGTTATTTTCTTGACCACTTTGAATTTGTTAATAGAAAACGCCCTACACGGGGTTCGTGGATATTTGACTTTCCATCTAGAAAGGGATGTGTTTACGAACGATTCTTTGGCAGAATTCTCTCTTATCAGGCCAGTATACGGGATAAACATCTTGGTAACTTTACATTAAGTTCCAACGCCTATCTGGCATTGAGAAAATTATTAAAAACATTCTTGTTTGGTAAATTTTTTAACTAATGGATTGTAATTCACTGTGAATGTCCAGAACTGAGAGATAGCTGCGCTATACAAGCGTTATGTTATTCACTCTGAAACTGAGGCATGCCCATGCCAACGTATGCCTCTGTTCTAAAAGACCATATTAGTGAATAATGCCTATACAGAACAGGCGCCCATCGCATGGCCTCTTAGCACCTAGATAGAGGCAACGGTATATACAATTGGCTTCTCAATGAATCTCTCCACCAAGTTCTACATAGTAACATAGTAGATGACGGCAGGTAAAGACCCGAATGGTCCATCCAGTCTGCCCAACCTGATTCAATTTAAATTTTTTTTTATTTTTTTTCTTCTTAGCTATTTCTGGGCTAGAATCCAAAGCTTTACCCGGTACTGTGCTTGGGTTCCAACAGCCAAAATCTCTGTTAAGACTTACTCCAGCCCATCTACAACCTCCCAGCCATTGAAGCCCTCCCCTGCCCATCCTCCCCCAAATGGCCATATACAGACACAGACCGTGCAAGTCTGCCCAGTACTGGCCTTAGTTCAATATTTAATATTATTTTCTGATTCTAGATCCTCTGTGTTCATCCCACGCTTCTTTGAACTCCGTCACCGTTTTCCTTTCCACCACCTCTCTCGGGAGCACATTCCAGGCATCCACCACCCTCTCCGTAAAGTAGAACTTCCTAACTTTGCCTTTGAATCTACCACCCCTCAACCTCAAATTATGTCCTCTGGTTTTACCATTTTCCTTTCTCTGGAAAAGATTATGTTCTACGTTAATACCCTTCAAGTATTTGAACGTCTGAATCATATCTCCCCTGTCTCTCCTTTCCTCTAGGGTAGACAGGGGAGATATGATTCAGACGTTCAAATACTTAAAGGGTATTAACTTAGAACATAATCTTTTCCAGAGTTCTAATAAATATCACAAAAGTTGGGATCTTCAGAAACGTTAATAAATCTAATTCACTCCAGAGTGCTTTCATAGGACTCCTCACTCCTTTCTTTGAGTGGAACAGTTGTACTATTCATGCCATCTCCTCATGCAATGGGCTCTTCCATGGTTTTGTTTTTATATGCCGCCTATCAAGGTTATCTAAGTGGTTTTACAATCAGGTACTCAAGCATTTTCTCTATCTCTTCTGTCTAAAGTACCTGGGGCTATGGAGGACTTTGTGACTACTCCTTCTCTCACCAGGGCAGCGTCACATCGACTCCACATCTGAACCTGAAGAACAGATTCCTGGTTCTGCAGGAAGAGACTACCGACGTAGAGCAGAAAGAGACCACCGACGTAGAGCAGGACCAGGATCAACACACATCCCCATCCCCATCTCCACAGACAACGGATCAACGCCCCCAAAAGAAGCGCAGAGTGATAGCCATCGGGGATTCCATGTTGAGGGGCACCGAGGGACCAATATGCAGACCGGATATGCAGTCGAGGGAGGTCTGCTGTCTACCCGGAGCCAGAATACGAGATGTGACCACCTGTCTTGATCGACTTCTCAGACCCCAGGATCACTTCCCAATGCTGCTCATCCACGTCGGAACGAATGACACTGCGAAGAACACCATGGAGGATATAGCTAGAGATTTCGGAGCTCTGGGAAGGAGGCTGAAGCAGACGGATGCACAGGTAGTATTCTCTTCAATTCTTCCTGTTAGAGGCAGAGGAAGGGACAGGGACGAACGTATCCTGAAGACGAACGAGTGGCTACAACGATGGTGCTGGGAAATGAACTTCGGATTCCTGAATCACGGTGAGGCACTACAGGGACTACAGGGACCAGACGGACTCCACCTGACCAACAGAGGTAGGAACGTCTTCGGACACCGACTAGCCCGCCTACTTCGAAGGGCTTTAAACTAGGTAAGTCGGGGGTGGGTACCCACTTTTACACCAGAGCAGTAAGTAACAATCCAGAGGTGGCGAACCAAAACTCCGCTTCCAAGTCCGAGGTAAGTACCCTTAATACAAGAGATTCGCTAGGAGACACTTTAACTCATCAGGACCTCAGTAAACACCAAGAGTGGAGAGCTATGTATGTTAACGCACACAGCCTAGGGAACAAACTTCTAGAACTGGAAACAGAAATGGTTAATGCAGACTTAGACATGGTGGCTGTGTCCGAAACATGGTTCACAAACTCTCATGGGTGGGATATGACTATACCAGGATACAACCTGCTTCGCAAAGACAGAGAGGGTAAGTTAGGAGGTGGGGTAGCACTTTACGTCAAAGAGCACATCAAGACAACCAGGATCACGGATGTTAGGTATACCGGGGAATCCATCTGGGTAAACCTGGCCAGAGGCGGAGAAAAATGCCTGTACCTCGGTGTGGTATACAGACCTCCTAGACAATCGGAGGACAAAGACGCAGAATTAATTGAAGATATTGAGAATATCACCTTGCGGGGGGATGTTGTTCTATTAGGAGACTTCAATATGCCTGACGTAGACTGGAACACACTCTCAGCGACAAATTGTGACAGCAGGAGGATATTAGCATCTATGAAGGGAGTACAGCTCAAACAAATGGTGCTAGAGCCTACAAGGGCCCAGGCCATCCTAGACCTAGTACTTACGAATGGGGAAAGTGTCTCGGAGGTCTCGGTGGGAGAAACGCTAGCCACCAGTGACCATAACATGGTATGGTTTAACCTTAGGAAAGGCTTCCCTAGATCTCAAACAAGAACAAGGGTACTCAATTTCCGGGGCGCTGACTTCGAACGCATGGGAGATTTCGTTCATCAGACACTACAGGTTCAAGAAGTAACCGACAATGTGGAAGCTATGTGGTCAACCTTGAAATCGACCGTTCAGGAGGCAACTGTCCGCTACATTAAATCGGTAAATAAACAACAAAGAAACAGGAGACCCAAATGGTTCACTGAAGAGGTCTCATACCGCGTCAAGGAGAAGAAAAGAGCATTTCTCTCATACAAGCGCACCGGGGAGAAAGAAGCGAACATTGAATACAAGACAAAGTCCGCAGTGGTCAAAACAGCAGTCAGGGAGGCCAAACTTCGAATGGAAGAAACTCTAGCGAGGAATATTAAGAAAGGGGACAAATCCTTCTTCAGGTACATTAGCGACAGGAAGAAGAACACAAATGGGATAGTACGCCTTAGAACTCCAGATGGGAGTTATGTGGAAAAAGATTCAGATAAAGCTAAACTGCTAAATGATTACTTCTGCTCTGTCTTTACCTGTGAGGCACCGGGGAATGGGCCTCAGTTGGAAACAAAGCAATGCATGGAAGATCCATTTCAGAATTTTGAGTTCACAACTGCTGATGTTTACAGAGAACTGTCAAGACTCAAGGTGAACAAGGCCATGGGGCCGGACAATTTACACCCACGAGTGCTCAGAGAGCTATGCGATGTTCTAGCGAAACCGTTAGCCATGCTCTTCAATCTCTCCCTAAGTACGGGGAGAGTCCCCCTGGACTGGAAAACAGCTAACGTCGTTCCTCTGCACAAAAAGGGATGCAGAGCAGAGACTGGGAACTACCGACCAGTGAGTCTCACATCAATTGTGTGTAAACTCATGGAAACTCTACTTAAAGGAAAATTAGACACGATTTTGGATGAAGGAGACCTAAGGGATCCCCGTCAACATGGATTCACTAGGGGTAGGTCTTGCCAATCCAATCTTATCAGCTTCTTCGATTGGGTGACGGGAAAGCTGGACCTGGGAGTGTCTCTGGACATAGTGTACTTGGATTTCAGCAAAGCGTTTGACAGTGTCCCGCACCGCAGACTATTAAACAAGATGAAGTCGATGGGTCTAGGCGAGAAGCTAACTGCATGGGTCAATGATTGGCTGAGTGGAAGACTTCAGAGAGTGGTGGTCAACGGCACCCTCTCTGAGACATCGGAGGTAACTAGCGGAGTGCCGCAGGGCTCGGTCCTGGGACCATCTCTTTTCAACATATTCATAAGAGACTTGACCCAAGGGCTTCGGGGTAAAGTAACACTGTTCGCCGATGACGCCAAACTGTGTAATATAGTAAGTGAAAACAATCTTAAGGATAGTATGATGCAGGATCTGATCACGTTGGAAAACTGGTCCTCGACATGGCAGCTGGGCTTCAACGCTAAGAAATGTAAGGTCATGCATCTCGGCTGCGGAAATCCATGCAAAACTTACACCTTGAATGGAGAAACACTAGCTAAGACTTCAGAAGAACGGGACTTGGGTGTGATCGTCAGTTCAGACATGAAGGCTGCCAAACAAGTGGAGCAGGCCTCATCCAAGGCAAGGCAAATGTTGGGATGTATCAATAGAGGCTTCATCAGCCGTCAACCTGAAGTCATAATGCCGCTCTACAGAACCATGGTGAGACCTCACCTGGAATACTGTGTGCAATTTTGGAGACCACACTACCAAAAAGACGTGCTTCGAGCTGAGTCGGTCCAGCGAATGGCCACTAGAATGGTCTCCGGACTCAGGAGTCTCCCATACGAGGAAAGACTGAACAAACTGCAGCTCTACACTCTTGAGGAGCGTAGAGAAAGGGGAGACATGATTGAGACGTTTAAGTACATCACAGGTCGTGTCGAGGCGGAAAGCGATATATTCTGCCCCAAGGGATCCTCGATCACAAGGGGACACCCGTTCAAACTCAGAGGAGGGAAATTTAATGGTGACACCAGGAAGTATTTCTTTACAGAAAGGGTAGTAGATCACTGGAACAAACTTCCGGTGCAAGTGGTCGAGGCCACCAGTGTACTCGACTTTAAAAATAAATGGGACATCCACGTGGGATCCCTACGGGGGTCGAGCTAAGGAGCTGGGTCATTAGTACTTGGACTCGATGGGGTGGGACAGAAGAGTGGGCAGACTTGGTGGGCTGTGGCCCTTTTCTGCCGTCATCTTTCTATGTTTCTATGTTCTATGTTTCTATCCCAACAGTCTAGACGCATCATTGGTAGTGTTTCTTTAGTGGACTGATGGCTCTCAATTACAGTGATTTGAACAGTGTGGCGCCTTTTGCATCCTGTCGTTACGCCACTATCTAAATCCATGAAATCAGTAGAGGGCTTAGAGCAGACACCAAATCATCAAAGCCTTTGCCGGCTGAGAGGAGATTCCCAATCAGCATTCTTATTCTTTTCTAAGATTTGCTGGTGTTTTGCTTCTAAATGAGAGACCCAAATGATGAGCCATTCATGCTGAAGAGCGCCTCCAGAAGCAAATGTCCTTTCACTCTTTTTCCTGTTTCAAAGTGCCCTTGTAGTCGACAGAGGGCTGTTCACAGGGTTTCTGTCTGATTGGGAGAAAAGGATGCAATGCAAAGATACTGTGCTGCTAATACATGAGTTGAATAACACCAGGTACAGTATTTTGTGCGGACTTTGGACAGGGTGGCATTAGGCCTCTTTTAGCTTCATTGATCCCTGTTGCCTGGTCCCATCCCTTTCCCAATCACTAGTCCCGGATTGAACACAAAACCTACAAAATGATGCCCAATTTTGATTGCACCTGGAATCTTTTATTTTAAAAATAAAGCTGGATATGTAACACCTGTTCTTGGGGGGGGTCTATAGATCAGCAATGCAACTGTGGATATTCTGAAAATTAGAGCCATCTATAGTCTTGGAACACCTGATTTCTTTCAACCCTGTCTTAAGAGACTCATAAGAACATAAGCGTTGCCTCTGCCGGGTCAGACCAGGGGTCCATCGTGCCCGGCAGTCCGCTCCCGTGGCGGCCCCCCAGGTCCATGACCTGAAAGTGTTCCCTACCTAACCTAAAATATCCATACCCTATTCGCTCAATGTCCTGTAAGGTAAACCTCTATCTGTACCCTGTTATTCCCTTTGCTTCCAGGAAGTCATCCAGTCCCTTTTTGAACCCCAGAATTGTACTCTGTCCTATCACCTCTCCGGGAAGCGCGTTCCAGGTGTCCACCACCCTCTGAGTGAAGAAGAACCTCCTTGCATTCGTTATGAATCTGTCTCCTCTCAGTTTTTCTGAATGACCTCTTGTTTTAGTTGTCCCTGCTAGTCTAAAGAATCTGTCCCTCTCCACCTTCTCTATGCCTTTCAGAATATTACTTAACCCAGACTTCCTCCCCATTAACTCTGACTAGTCCATTAACTGGCAGAGAAAAAACACACCAAGGGCAGAGCTCTGTTTAATTTCACCAGCACCATACTTAACAATAACACTGACATTTCTTAATCGCCTGCAGTCCAAATCTGCTGCCATATTGAAATTGAGTGAAAAGGGGGCTTGGTTTCTGAAGGGACATCGCTGTCCCTTCTAAGTCCAAGTCCCCCTGATTTGTGCATCCCACCAAGTCTCTTTAGCACATCTTAAAGCAACCTCCGCTGTGCTGAAGTGCTGATTTAAAGATGTCCATTTAGAAAATATATTCTATATACTTACTGTCAATTTAGACAAGAATTATGATACACAAACTTTTCACTGAAATTTCTGGTCGTAAACTATAGCATAACAACAAAGATTTAACAGCTGTGATTTCCCTTAAGCAAAAGCAGTTGAGCAGTAATTGGACTCAACAAAGCTCCCCCTAAGGGGACAGTAAAATCTCTTTAGAGATCTGCTGTGACTGCTACAGTTGCAGTTTGCTTTCTCGGTGCTTGTAAAAAGGTTAGGGCTCTTCAGCTTGGAAAAGAGATGGCTGAGGGGAGATATGATTGAAGTCTACAAAATCCTGCGTGGAGTAGAACGGGTACAAGTGGATCGATTTTTCACTCCGTCAAGACTAGGGGACACTCGATTAAATTTCAGGGAAATACTTTTAAAACCAATAGGAGGAAATATTTTTTCACTCAGAGAATAGTTAACACATTACCAGAGGTTGTGGTAAGAGCAGATAGCGTAGCTGGTTTAAGAAAGGTTTGGACAAGTTCCTGGAGGAAAAGTTCATATTCTGTTATTGAGAAAGACATGGGAACAGCCACTGCTTGGCCTGGATTGGTACCATGGAATATTGCTACTTTTTGGGTTTTGGCCAGGTACTAGTTACCTGGATTAGCCACCTTTAGAATGGGCTACTGGGCTTGATGGACTTTGGTCTGACCCAGTTAGACTATTCGTATATTCTTAAGTAAAGAGTTGCCTAGCTGCATTCATTTTTGCAAAGTGCTTCATCATGTGTGTTTAATTCTTCATTCTACATCTTGTCAGGTGAGATAAGTAAAGTCTCTGCAATTAGGAGATGAAGGTTCCAGATACAAACACGATAAAATCAGGGCAAATATTAAGGAATTCTGGAGTAGGGATCAAGAATTTGCACTTCATGGACTGATACGTAAAATTCTTGGTGAAATGAGCTAGAGATATTGTGCATCAGGAAATGGTACCTTCCCACTCCTAGGTTCTCACTAGGATCAATATTCAGCCGTCTGGGCCAGCAACATCCTGTGTAATTGTCATTAAAAAATATTAGAGTTCACATTTTGCAAGTTCTGGCAGTTACACACTTAACTGACAGTATGCTATAACTTAGCTTCTAATTGCTTGACACATCCCTGACCCTGCCTATACACCTCCCAAATACACCCCCCCCCCCCGTTGGATTAGCACACCATAGAAATACGAGCTCTTAGAAAAGGGGCACAAGTCACATACATGTTGAGTTACAAATTAGTGCCACGTACTGCTAGATGACACCAGCTTTTTGGTACTTAATGCCAATTTAGGGCTAGATTCTCTAAAATTTGCAGTAAAATCTGATGCGCTGCTTTCAAGGCCGCTATTGTAACAATTTCAAAAAGACCCTGCATGCAAATGAGGTTCACGGATGTTCGTGAAGTGGCCTGGGCCAATCAGAGACTTACGCCCCTCTCTGGCTTATCCCAGGATGCACCGGGAAGGGGCCTAAGTCGCTGATTGGTCCAGACACCTAAGGCCCATCCCAGGCCAGTTCAGAGACTTAGGCCCCGCCCTGACATATCCGAGGATGCACCAGAAAGGAGAAGGCTTTCCATTTTGAAGAGGGGGGGGGTCTGCTGGCCGGAGGGAGTAGACATCCCTCTGGCTGGCTTCATGCCAAAAGTATAGGGGGGCAGGGAGTTGTCAGGAGTACAGGGGGGGGGGTGTTAAGGGTGCAGTGGAGGCAGGAGGGAAAGGGCATCCCTGCTGCCGATCTTCGATTTGGAGGGTGCTTTTTTCTTTAATTTGAGGGGGGTGGGGGGAGGGTCTGAGCTGTCAAGCCTACTTTTTTGTCAGTGCCTGAGGCAGTCAGTGAGAAGCACTTTTCACAGAGCCGGCACCCCCCGGACTATCTGCTGATTATTGGTTGCCAAAAGACGCCGCCGCGCTTAGAGACTCACTCGTGATGACGAAGAATTGCCCGGAGCGCTCATTTAAACTGATGAGCCTATTTGCATGGCAGAATTGGAGATTGCTAGGAAGCTCGGAAAAGATTGTGGTAAGCCGTTTTGATAATCCGCCGCTGAAATACATGTCCGCTAAACCAGCTAGAGCAGGTTTAGTGGCTGCGTTAAAGGCAACGTTGTGGGTCCTTTTACGAAGGCACGCTAATGCATCCATTATATCCTATGGATGCGTTAGCATTTACCGTGCACTAATTTTTAGCGTGCGCTAAGACGCACTAGCGCACCTTAGTAAAAGGACTCCTAAGTTTTGAGAATCTTCTCCTTAGTGTCAATTAGCTAATTGAATGTCCCATACCGAATTTGGGGGTGTCTAGGTGCCTATGCTGTCATTTTGTTGGTGAAATTTTGGAGTGGATCCAGGATGCTCATGCAATTAAATTAGTTAACGAGCAATTAACTATAATAATTCGCCTTAACAATTATTCTTTTTTAAATTTAGTAATGTCAGTCAGGACAGGATCAATTGGTCGAGGGCCCTTAGGCATCCAAGAACACTGGGCCCCCTCCCCCGCCCCACCCCACCATGCGCCCAGGCGGAAACAGGAAACTGCGTCAGAGGGAAGCTTTGGGCAAGCAGCACCGCTTGCGCAATGACAGTTCCCGTTGACATTCTTACCCGCGTTGCTTGTTTGTCTTACTTTCCGTTGATGGGGAGGAGAGGGGCCCTTGTTGCCGATCGGGGGGGCCCGTGTTGCCAATTGATGCTGGAGGGGCCAACGCTGTTTGGAAAAAACAATGTTGATGCCCTCCTTCATCGGCCCCCCCCTGACCATTTCGGACCCTAGGCACGTGCCTACTTGGCCTCTTGGTTAATCCTGCCCTGATGTCAGTTATACATAAGAATACCATTGATAAAACATATTTTACAAGAAGTATTACAAATAGAAAGAAAGTAATTCTAAAGTCCACATCAAGGAGAGATTTGCGAGGATAAGCTAAAAGTAAATAATTCCTGATGGAAATCCAGTTAGCATCCAAACTATAGGAGATCCATTTTCTATTTTAATTACCCTTTTTTCTCATGTTCCAATAGAAATTTTTCCAAATGGAAATGATCAAAAAATATAAATTGTTTACCCTGATAATGTAAAATGCAAATGCAGGAGAAAAGTTGCAAAGTCCTGGATTTCAGGGCCAAGAACTGTTTCCTACGTTCCTGAGTGGCTCTTGTGACAAGTGGAAAATTTTGAATTGGCTGCTTGCAAAAAAAAAAAAAAACCCAAAACAAAACACGTTTTTAAACATTTCAAGTAATTCTTTAAAACTAGCAATTTATCTCTTTCTGACAAGAGAGTTACCTACAGAGTGGAAATTATGGGCTCCTTTTACAAAGTGCGCTAGCGTTTTTAGTTCGCGCACGAAATTACCGCGCGGTACATTTCTAGAATAACGCCAGCTCAATGGTGGCGTTAAGGTCTAGCGTGCAGGGCAATTTAGCACGCGCTATTCCACACGTTAAGGTCCTATGCTGATGCTGGGGCTCCATCCACCGTTCCTCTCACTGACTTTGCTAGTGATGTTGGCAGCTACATAACCTTCAGAAATACAATTGACTCCGATATTTCCAGTTTTAACATTTCCCTAAAATACTTCAGGGAAATTTAAAAAGTGTAGATTATTAACATCAAACAATTTTCCAATTGTTCCAATTTATGATGCAAAATCAGACTTCATCTCCTCACGAGCAGATTTAATTTTTGTAACATCATCTTGTAATACAGAGATAGAAGACACAACTTGACTGGAAAAAATACATAATTGTATCACTTTCCCTTTAAGCAAATTCTCAGTCCGTGTGACAACTTGACAAATATCACCCTCAGGAACATCGTGAGGGGAAACCATCTCGGCCGTATCAAAACTGACCGGTTGCAATTTAGCTAAGTTATCAGTTCCTTGAGATGTTACAATGGGATTTTGCACTGTTTCAGGTTTGTTCTGCAACCCATTAGGTACGGACTCCACCTGAATCCTGGAGGGGATCCAGTGTCGGGACTCAGAGATGATCCATCCAAAGAGAGAGAGGACGAAAAAGTACTTACTGTTTGAGTAATTCCAGAGGCTGTTATAGGGGAACGCACCCTTCAGGAATTTAATGAAAGGTTAGATAAGTTCCTGCTGGACCAGACCATACGCAGGTAAGGCTAGACTCTAGTAGAGCACTGGTCTTTGACCTAAGGGCCGCTGCGTGAGCGGACTGCTGGGCACGATGGACCACTGGTCTGACCCAGCAGCAGCAAATCTTATGTTCTAAATGTTTGTCCTTAGGATAATTATATGTGAAAAAACTTGCTTCATCTACACCAGTGATTAATTATAATTAATCACTAATGTAGATGCACCGTTTTTTCACATATCCCTTTTGTTTTCCCATAATTCACTCACTATATAGCACAGTTGGCAAATATACCTCACTCTACAATAGAGCTGGGTGATGTACCGAGTGAGGGAAGTTAAAATCTGTAAACACTGCAGGCAGAGATGGGAAGCTCTTTTCTCCAATTCCAACACTCTCTAGAACCTCCTGTCGCTCTGAAACGGAGCTGGCTGATACGGAGGGAGAGAGGGGTGAAGTCTGTAAACACTGCAGGCAGAGAAGGAAGGCTCTTTTTTCTCCAATTCCAACACTGTCCTCCCATTCTCTCAACAATCAATTCAAGCTAGTTGGAAGTGATTTGGATCTGTGAGTTCATCTACCCACATTCTATTGTATATCATGGGGCACCTAATTTGTCTGTCTAATTTCAAACCTTTTGAATATCTACCCCTTAGATTTTGGAATCCAAAATTTAGGTGAATTTTCAACCAGAAATGGAGGCATCTAAGTTAGGAAGTGAACAGTTTTGAAAAATTAACCCTTACTGAACTTTGATGCCTGCTAAGCCTTCTGGGTTCGCAGAGAGAACTTTTTCTGAGGTAATATCTGATCGGTGTGTTTTTTGTGAGCTCCATGGGGCTTTCTGATTTCTTCTCTGTACAGAGCATTGTGATCTCCTGACAGGTTAAACCTCAACCTGACGTGTAGCAGACAGTGGATGAGCAGTAAACTAAGAACTAGTGAATCAAGAATTCATATCCAGGGCCAGCTCAACCTATGAATCAGGTGAGGCTCTGGCCCAGAGTGCCAAAATCCTGGTCCAACCTACCATCAAACTCTAGTAGAGGGATGGAGGTCAGACTGCGATTTTGGCACCCTTTATCATCAGGGCCCAGAGCCAGTGCCTCACTTGGTCCAGTAGAAGGGGGAGACTTGAGAGAGAAGGGGAGATACTGGATCACATGGGTGGGGGGGGGAGGGAGGAGTGGGAAGGAGGGAAGTATGAGAGTAAGTTGGGAGGGGGGGGGACAAACCAATGAAAAAGTACAGACCCTTGAGTTGATCCTTTCCATATCCTTCTCCCTCGCACAAGTCACTTCGACCTTCGTTGCCTCTGGTATAAGCTCTCTGGGCAGGGCTATGCCAGCATTAGGTGGATTTTAACTAACCCTGAGCTAAGATTAGGAAAAACAAGAAATTAAATGCTAGAACACAGATCAACCCTACAGAATGAGGATGCAGGAAAGTACTTGTCTGTCTGAAGAAAACGTATTTGTTGAACCGCAGAACCATATTAAGAACTGCTGACAGGCTATCTGGAACTCTTCCAGCGCTAGACAGATACCATTACCGTGGCTTTAAAGCCTTGAATTTATTGACTTCTGAAAGTACATCTTTCAGTGGATAGGTAGCAATTCTTTGGCATCTCACAGAGCTCTCTAATTCATCCAACCTCAGTCACATCTGTAATGCATGCTTCTGCTCCTCAGTCTTTAATGCTTGCCACATATCTACTGGGGGTCTCTTAATAGCGCATATTTTGCTAGCTTAGTTAATATATTAATTCCATATGCCTTTACATGGAAGATGTATATTAAAAAAACCTTCTGGAGAACCTGGTGCATCTGTGAAGTCTCAGGAGGCTTCATCTTCTAAAAGCTTTCTCCTGAAGAACAGAGCCAGGGTAGCATTTTTCCACACGTATTCTCAGATGAACTCCTTTCCCTGGTGCATTCTACTATCCGACATTTCTACGGCCAACAAAATGCCAGAAAAATTAAAATAAGTTTACTCTAACAATTGCAAAATGTAACTTCTCTATATCAAAGTGTGACATATTCTCATAATCTGTATTTTTTCACTCAGAGAATAGTTAAGCTCTGGAACACATTGACAGAGCTTGTGGTAAGAGTCGATGGCGTAGCTGGTTTTAAGAAAGGTTTGGACAATTTCCTGGAGGAAAAGTCCATAGTCTGTTATTGAGAAAGACATGGGGGAAGCCACTGCTTGCCCTTGTTTGGTAGAATGGAATCTTGCTTCTATTTGGGGATTCCACATGGAATCTTGCTTCTATTTGGGGATTCCGCATGGAATGTTGCTACTATTTGAGGATTCTGCATGGAATGTTGTTACTATATGGGGATTCCACATGGAATGTTGCATCTATTTGGGGATTCTGCATGGAATCTTGCTTCTATTTGGGGATTCCACATGGAATATTGCTATTATTTGGAGATTCTGCATGGAATCTTGCTTCTATTTGGGGATTCCGCATGGAATCTTGCTTCTATTTGGGGATTCCACATGGAATGTTGCTACTATATGGGGATTCCACATGGAATGTTGCATCTATTTGGGGATTCCGCATGGAATCTTGTTTCTATTTGGGGATTCCGCATGGAATCTTGCTTCTATTTGGGGATTCCGCATGGAATATTGCTACTATATAGGGATTCCACATGGAATGTTGCATCTATTTGGGGATTCCACATGGAATCTTGCTTCTATTTGGGGATTCCACATGGAATATTGCTATTATTTGGGGATTCCATATGGAATGTTGCATCTATTTGGGGATTCTGCATGGAATCTTGCTTCTATTTGGGGATTCCACATGGAATGTTGCTACTATGGGGATTCCGCATGGAATATTGCTACTATATGGGGATTCCACATGGAATGTTGCATCTATTTGGGGATTCCGCATGGAATCTTGCTTCTATTTGTGGATTATGCATGGAATATTGCTACTATCTGAAAATTCCATTGGTCTGACCCAGTAAGGCTATTCTTATGTATCAGAAACTTGTAAAATGCACAAGCCAGATGCTAAGTGTATAACCCTCGATGGAGACTGCCCCGACTTTGTTGATTGGGCTGAGAACTTTTCAGCTCCTCCCCTCATATACAGCCCCACTTTAAACAACAGCCACTTTGATACTAAGCTTAAAACCTCTGCTTCCTTTCTTGACCATTACAAGACGTAGAGACTGTCCACTATGGACAGGAAGGCAGGGCTCAAGCAGAAAGGAAGTTAAAACCCTTTGACTGGAATAGAATAAGAACATAAGACCGAAGGTCCATCAAGCCCAGTATCCTGTTTCCAACAGTAGCCAACCGAGTCCCAAGTACCTAGGAAGATCCCAAGTAGTACAACAAATTTCATGCGGCTTATCCTAGGAATAAGCAGTGGATTTTCCCAAACCATCTCAATAATGGCCTATGGACTTCTCTTTTAGGAAATTATCCAAACCTTTTTAAAACCCTGCTAAGCTAACTGATTTCACAACATTCTCCAGCAACAAATTCTAGAGTTTAATTACATGCTGTGTGAAGAAATATTTTCTCTGGTTTGTTTTAAATCTACTACTTAGTAGCTTCATCACCCTGAGTGAAGATCCTCCCAAGGTGCTCTGGAATATCAGAGGAGAGTTAAAGGGGGAAGCAATGGCTCTTTTGTTGTGAAGAAACCTAAAATTCTGCACCTCCAGGGATTGAGTGAAAGGTAACTGAAACTAGCCAAGAAAGGCCAATTACGTCTTGGCTGTTGGGACTGTGAATCCATGTCTGTGACAAGCTATTGATTATGTTTGAGAAACAATTCCATAGTGAATTGTGGAGCCGTGTCAGGGACAGACTGTTGGAATTGTGATTGTGTTTGAAGAGACTTTATTAGAAGTACCAGGTCATTTTGCTATGCATGTTTAAACTTGAAAGCAAAAGAAGAGAATAGCTGCAGATTTTGAGTGGTTGCTTACAAAATAGGTAATTTTTGCATCACTGAGGTAGCATAGGGGGGGAAAAGCCAGTAATACCTCAGTATAAGTCATTGCTGATGTCCCACTTGCAAACTGGACTTGTTAATGTTCATAAAAAGTGTAAAGATTGTAGAAAGTGAAGCTTCTAAAATATTACAAAATCCACCCTAAAACCTTATGAAATGAAATCTGAAGTACTAAACATGTATATCCTACAGGAGAAAAGATATAAATAGCAGAGAAAAATCATTTTTCATTGGAAAAGACAGTCTAGAAGATGTGATCTTGATATGGTGCTCAAGGGATGCAGGTTGAGGAGGAATTGTAGGAAATATTTCTTCATGGAAATCATAAGAGAAGAACAGAACAGGCTCCCAGCGGAGGAGAGAGAGAGAGAAAAACAAAAGCAGATTTCAACCAAGCCTGGGATAAGTACAAAGGGTCCTTCAAAGACAGCCAAGAGCAAAATTACCCTGGCAGGGAACTAGACAGATTAGATGGGTTGATGGTCCTTATCAGCCATCTTGGTCTCCGTTTCTATGGAAACACATTAGGTGCATCAGGCAATGGCCGCCTTTTTTCCCTTTCTTCTCTCTTCAGTACAATGATACTCCCTTTTGATTTCATCTTGATACTGGAAAATTTTATGTGCACCACAAGAGCTAAATTAGCCCATCAACTGATTTAATTAGCTGTTCCAAACTTTTCCAGGATATGAAGCTTGCATTTAGCTAGGGAATATATCCTGAAAAAGAAAAAGGAATCAAACAGTTCATGTCCTATGTTAACTGATTTAGCAGCAAATTTATTGATTTCTCACTACTTTCTATAATACCTTTAACTGCCACATTGCAGATCAAAGCGGTTTACAATCTAAAATCCACATAAAAAGAAAGAAACTCCAAGATCTGTAACAGAAAAGTATAATCAATCATCCAGCAATAGAGATCAGACAGAAACATACAGTACTCGAGAAAGGAAAAGAGATTTGAAATAGAGAATGACACGGGGACAAATTTTTCCCTGTCCCCATGGGAACTCATTTTCTTGTCCCATCCCGGAGAGTGCTTTCCCTGTCCCTGCCACATTCCTTCAAGCTCCGCCCTCATCTGCCCAAGCCTCAAACCCTTTAAAATCCTAAGTAGCGACATTCTAGAGCTGAGATTGTGATGTCATAATGCCTCATTCCACCAATGCCTAAGCTCCGTCCTCATCTGCCCAAGCCTCAAACCCTTTAAAATCCTAAGTGGCAACATTCTAGAGCTCAGATTGTGATGTCATAATGCCTCATTCCACCAATGCCTAAGCTCCGTCCTCACCTGCGCAAGCCTCAAACGCTTTAAAATTCTAAGTAGCAACATTCTAGAGCTGAGATTGTGATGTCATAATGCCTCATTCCACCAATGCCTAAGCTCCGTCCTCATCTGCGCAAGCCTCAAACGCTTTAAAATCCTAAGTGGCAACATTCTAGAGCTGAGATTGTGATGTCATAATGCCTCATTCCACCAATGCCTAAGCTCCGTCCTCACCTGCGCAAGCCTCAAACGCTTTAAAGTCATAAGTGTTCGAGGTTTGTGCGGTTAAGGCTGAGCTTACAGGAATGGGGCAGGAACGGCGACAAAACTCAAAGGGACGGGATGGAGAAATTGAGTTTCTGCGGGGACGTGGAAAAATTTGTCCCCGCATCATTCTCTGATTTGAAACTTTGTATCTTTACTTCCCCTCCCCCCTTTTTATAAAACCACGATAGCGGTTCTTTGCACAGGCTGGCGCACTGAATGCTCTGCGCTGCTCTCTACACGCTGGGCTAAAAAACACTACTGCGGTTTTGTAAAAAGAGGGGGGAGGGGTAAATGTTTCCTAGCCTTGTTCAAGGGTCTAATTAGAGCAAACTAATGGAAACTCTAATCAAACACCAATTAGATAAGATCCTGGATGAAGAGAATCTACGGGATCCCCGACAACATGGATTTACTAAGGGGAGATCCTGCCAATCCAACCTGATCAGCTTCTTTGACTGGGTAACGGGGAAGCTGGATATTGGGGAGTCCCTGGACATCGTGTACCTGGACTTTAGCAAAGCATTCGATAGCGTACCACACCGCAGGTTACTGAGCAAGATGAGTTCTATAGGATTAGGTAACACATTGACGAAATGGGTTGGGAGCTGGCTTGGAGGTAGGCTCCAAAGGGTGGTGGTGAACGGCACCCCCTCCGAAATGACGGAGGTGATTAGTGGAGTACCACAGGGCTCAGTCTTGGGCCCAATCCTATTCAACATCTTTATAAGAGACTTGGCAGAAGGGCTTCGAGGTAAAATAACATTATTCGCCGATGACGCCAAACTGAGTAATGTAGTGGGCAAATGCACAACAGACGAAGATTCAGTGCCCGACAACATAATGCATGACCTACTCCTACTGGAGCAATGGTCTAGGACATGGCAACTCAACTTCAATGCCAAAAAATGCAAAATTATGCACCTGGGCAGCCAGAATCCATGCAAGTCTTATACCCTTAATGGCGAGATCCTAGCAAAAACGGTAGCAGAACGAGACTTGGGGGTAATAGTCAGTGAGGACATGAAGTCTGCCAATCAAGTGGAGCAGGCTTCGTCCAAGGCAAGACAAATCATGGGCTGCATACGAAGGGGTTTCGTCAGTCGTAAGGCGGAAGTCATTATGCCATTGTATAGATCCATGGTGAGGCCCCACCTGGAATACTGTGTGCAATTCTGGAGGCCGCATTATCGCAAGGATGTGCTGAGACTGGAGTCGGTGCAAAGAATGGCCATCCGGATGGTCTCGGGACTCAAGGATCTACCATACGAAAAACGGCTTGACAAATTACAGCTATACTCGCTCGAGGAGTGCAGAGAGAGGGGGGACATGATCGAGACGTTCAAGTATCTTACGGGCCGCATCGAGGCGGAGGAAGATATCTTCTTTTTCAAGGGTCCCAAGACAACAAGAGGGCATCCGTTGAAAATCAGGGGCGGGAAACTACGAGGTGACACCAGGAAATTCTTTTTCACTGAAAGAGTGGTTGATCGCTGGAATAGTCTTCCACTACAGGTGATTGAGGCCAGCAGCGTGCCTGATTTTAAGGCCAAATGGGATCGGCACATGGGATCTCTTCACAGGGCAAAGGTAGGGGAGGGACATTAAGGTGGGCAGACTGGATGGGCCGTGGGCCCTTATTTGCCGTCTATTTCTATGTTTCTATGTTTCTAATGTCTGCTGTATACGAACTCTAGAGAGTGCCAGAAATATTTAGAGATGGGCAGCCAAAAATACGTGTGTAAATATCCGGTTTCTCTAGTGTTCTATAAAGGAAGTAGGCACCTATTTGCCGATAGAGATTAAACTCCAAATATGAGGGAGTGCTGAAAGTTTCTCAGCCCAACCAAGAAGAGAATGATGTGGATATGGGTCAATCAATGATCTCAACAATGTCAAAACGGAGAATTTCACTTCTGCTAATTGGCACTGAACGAAATAAGATGGCAAAATAACATTCAGAATTTAGGAAGCTGGTTGGTTGGCCGGAGAACTTTTGGAGATAGGGTACTGGGCTAGATGGACTGGGCTATTCTTATGTTCTTATGTGAGCCAAGTATCAGACAATGAAGCCATTGTGACATCACTGCTGAGGTTGGCTCTCAGGCATTGGTGGAATGAGGCCTTATGACATCACAATGTCAGCTCTGGAATGTTGCTGAAAAGTTCTCAGCCCAACCAAGAAGAGAATGACGTGGATATGGGTCAATCAATGATCTGAAACAAGGTCAAAACATAGAATTTTATTTCTGCAAATTGGCATTTAACAAAATAAGATAAGACTCTCTTTTCAGTTACAGCGGCAAAATATTGCTCAGAATTTAGGAAGTTGGTTGGTCTATAAATTGCTGGCCTATATTTAAGGCGTCTGTAGAAGAAAATAGACGCGGTTCTGGACGTGGCACTTACCAGCGCCATTTGCAGAATCAGGCCCTTTGGACAGGCAGCATGAAAGAATAGCTCATAGGCAGGTAAGTCAAATTTAGGGGTCCTTTCAGTAAGGTGCGCTAACCGATTTAGCACGCACTAAAGATTAGTGCACGCTAAATGCTAAGGCGCCCATTATATTCTATGGGCGCCTTAGCATTTAGCATAGACTAAATTGGTTAGTGCGCTTTAATAAAAGAACCTCTTAGTACCAATTAACACCAATAATTTACTGTTAATGGCTCATAAACTATTTAATTTGCATCGACCCTGAACGCCCTTCATAGAATCTGGGGACTAGTGAAGGATACGATGTAGGTGTGATATAATTCTATCTCTATTGGTGGATAATTTCCTCAGAAGAACAAATTATGCTTTGGAATTTGATTTACTAGGGCCTCCTTTTATGAAACTGGATAGAAGTTTCTAGTGCGGGGAGCCACGCTGCTCCCGACACTCGTTGAGTTCCTATGAGTGCCAGGAGCAGTTTCTTAAAAGAGGGGGGTGAATGTTCTGTCTTGTTCGAGGAATATAATTGGGAAAAAATGTAAAACTAGAAGATATTCAGGAAAATGAAGGAAAAATGCTTAGCCATGATCTAAAAGATGACCCAAGTACGAAAGTCGATAAGCCACTGAAGAAGTTCCGTTGGAATTTTTTCACTCTGAATGGAGCTGTCCACAAACATCAAATCAACCACCTGATCTGACAAATTAGGAAAAAAGAATAATTAGGCTGAAATTCCAGACTCTGGATTTCAGTGTCTCTAAAGCAGGAACAGAAAACTCTCTATGTATATCTAACATAAGATTTACTCTTTGGCTTAGTTTTTTTTTCTATACAAACAAGTCGTCTTCTTCTTCTTTTTTTTTTAATACTCATATCTTTGCATTTTTTAGTTTGGAGAACTTTTTCTTACAATTTTACTTCCCTGGCTGGCTTACATTTTGCCACCTCCCTTTGACGTGACCCGCGATTCCGCAAATAGCTCCATAACATGATTGACACACGACTGGCGCCGCTTTTGTAGATGACAGCCAATTACGGCACCATTTGCAGAATCTGTCCCCAAATGTCTGCTTAATGTTTCAGACAAGCAAGACACACAAAGGAGTCGATTTAGCACAATTTCAAACTAATGTCCATTCCTGCATCTTCTACAAGCATGCATAATTCAGTCATTTAAAGGAAAACACAAAACTAGTTAAAGTATACCACTTCATTCGCTTGGAACAGAAAGAATCATAGAAACATGATGGCAGATAAAGGCCAAATGGCCCATCCAGTCTGCCCAGCAGTAACCATTATCTCTTCCTCTCTCTCTAGGAGATCCCACGTGCCTGTCCCACACTTTCTTGAATTCAGACATAGTCTCTGTCTCTACCACCTCTTCCACGCATCTACCACCCTTTCCATAAAAAAGTATTTCCTCAGATTACTCCGGAGCCTATCACCTCTTAACTTCATCCTTTGCCCTCTCATTGCAGAGTTTTCTTTCAAATGAAAGAGACTCGACTCATGTGCATTTACATTACGTTGGTATTTAAATGTCTCTGTCATATCTCCCCTCTCCTGCCTTTCCAAACAAAACAGATTGAGATCTTTAAGTCTGTCCCTATACGCCTCATGACGAAGACCACGCACTATTTTAGTAGCCTTCCTCTGGACCGACTCCACCCTTTTTATATCTTTTTAAAGGTGCGGCCTCCAGAATTGTACACAATAGTCTAAATGAGGTCTCACCAGAGTCTTATACAGGGGCATCAATACCTCCTTTTTCCTACTGGCCATACCTCTCCCTATGCAACCTAGCATCCTTCTAGCATTCACTGTCACCTTTTCAACCTTTTTGACCACCTTAAGATCATCACATACAATCCCACCCAAGTCCCGCTCTTCTGTCGTGCACGTAAATTCTTTACCCCTGAAACTATCCTTATGAAATTTTGAGTAGGGGAATAAGTCTATAGGGGGATTAATATCCAGGGTGTGCATGGGAAGAGGATATCTAGAACATTGCAAAAGCTGGGGTGCTCTTGTAGAAGTTTAGGGGAAAATTGAGAAAAACATAGCAAGAGTCAGAAACTGGTACTGTCAGACTGCACAGTGTACTTAAAATGACTGCAGACAGCTGCTGTGGAAATTCATTTCCTGAGTTCTCTTAAGAGTATATCCTCCATACAGACCCAACTGATATTGCCCACAAAAATGTGTAGAAAAAGGAGTGACATTAGCAGAAGCTGAAACGTGATAAGTGGTGGCAATATCTCGGCTACGATCCTGGCTACTGAATTGCAGATTTATTTTCAGCAGATTTTAAGCCTTTCCAGACGACTTCACAGATCATTTGCTGAAATATAAAGTTCTTAGTTGTTGCAGCTGATCAAAGACAGACGTGCGAGTTGGTAAAACGTCCACTGCAGTGCCCTGAGCTCTTATAGGTAAAAGCAGGTTAATTAGCACAGGCGGGTGGCGGGATCATATTAGGCCCCCCCTGCTTGGCGAGCTGAGTCACACTTTATTCCGAGTCTCCTCATCCTAATCAAGCCTGGCACTTTCCTAAAGCTTTGAAAACTTAGATGTTGTTTCAGGGATAGAAATGTGACCTTCTCCCCTGTTGATATTATTAAGAATTATGAGCACCAGAGTGTGTTGGGGGTTGTGCAAAGACATGTGTGCTAACGTAAATATTACATTTCTAATCTGCTTTACGGGGCTAACAAGCAGCAATGTTTTATAGCACTGCTGATCTGAAGGAACTATGGGCTAGATTCACTCAGGCCGACCAATTCACCAAGGGTCAGCATGCAAATGGGGGCGATCGGAGGAACGACCCCACCGACCACACAGGTCGCTAGTGAGCGATCCTGAAGTATGTGCAGACCATCTTCTTTGTCTGAAGACCAGTGGTCTCCAACTCAAACCCTTTGCAGGGCCACATTTTGGATTTATAAGTATTTGGAGGGCCTCAGAAAAAAATAGTTAATGTCTTATTAAAGAAATGACAATTTTGCATGAGGCAAAACTATAAATCTTTCCTTTTGGCTAAGTCTTAATCATAATATTGTAATTTATAGCTAAAGAGACATATGATCAAGAAACTGTTTTATTTTACTTTTGTGATTATGATAAACATACCGAGGGCCTCAAAATAGTACCTGGCGGGCCGCAAGTTTGAGACCACTGCTGTAGGCGGTCTGCGCATCCTTACAGAGCTGCGAGCTGCTTTTTTAATACTTTACAAGCCCGTGTTTTAACCCGCGGGTTTAAAGCTTGCGAAATATTAAAAAAGTAAAAAAAAAAAAGACACCCAGCACATCAGCAACTGAGCCACGAATGCCGTATTGGCAGAGGCAGGTGGCACCTTCTAGAGTAGCCCAATTCCCTGAAGCAGAGCCCCAGACACTGAACACCTTAACTTCTGTCCTGGTAGTCAGGTTTGCTAATCCTTTGTTTATGAAGGAGGAACTCTGTTCAGATGAATCTACCTAGGAAATAACTCGAAAAGATTTACTTAAAGGGTTCAGCATGCAACACTTTCACGGCTGTTCTTTGCAAGATGTGATATGCATTTTCTCAGGCTCCACAGCAGAAAAGATGGAAAAATTCACTTCAGATCTCACCTGATACCATTATAAAACCTTCAGAAACCCCAGCTTTCTAGAGAAACTAGCTTGCTTTGATTTATGGAACGTGAAAAGGAGATTGACACCTTCGTTTAAAAAGCAGTGCCATAAACCATACATTTTATTCTGAGGTTACGTCAAGTTTTTCTTATGTCATACAATGTTTTCACATTTGCTTAATGTGCAGAAGGAAAAGCTGGTTATGGTACAGCTAATTTGGCCTGGAAAGGCAAGGCTGAACTAGTTAATCAATCTGCATAAACACAGCTGCCGGGAGCTAAGCCCTGACACCGGCTCAGTCCTTCCCACCATCGTCTTTGAAGTTTTGTTTGAGAGAGGATGAACATTTTGTGCCATGGAACAGTGAGAATTTTAAAGCACGACTGAATGGATCTCTGGATGCACCTTTCCTACAGTGAAATTTCAGGATCCGCTACAAGACAGATGAGAGACAGGGATATGAAAGTTGTAGTTCAGATGTTTCAAAAGGTGAATAAAAAAGGCACAGACTGGAAACACCACTGGCAGGACATACGAGACTCCCATCTCTGAAGATAATTGGCACTCGTTGCCCCCTCATTTTTTCAGTAACCGCCCCTTTGACCTGGAACTCTCTTCCTTTATATTTAAGAGCAGAATGTAATTTGCAGAAATTTAAGAGTGGTTTAAAGTGCTTTCTCTTTAAGGATGCATAGAATTGCTAATATTTTTCATTCCCATGCCACTAATTTCTTAATCATTTTTATGATTTTAATTCCCTTCTCCTTTTGTTTCAAAGATTAGAGTTTATCTGTTTAGTCCTGGTTTCTCCAATAATTTAATACATGTATGTTTTATATTGCAGATACGTCTGTCTTTCTGTAATTTTTAAATTTTGCTCAACGCTTTGTACTGCTGGATAAGCGTTTGACCAAATATTTTAAATAAAGATAAAGATTAGAAAAGATCCCTCATTGATGGATGCAAAGAGCAACTTGCTGATGGGGGGCGGGGGGTGATTTTTTAAAAGTTGTGTAAGGGCAATAACCCATGTTTAATTGCCCCGTAATTTGACGTAAAGGACACTAATACAGGTTGTCTTGCCCAAATCTAAGTCACTGTGGGGTATATTGTAATGACATGTAAAACATGCAAATATATGTAAATTATCTCATTACTATTGAATTACTGCACTGCGGTTTGGTCCCTAGTGAGACTATCACAGGGGTCGCTGGTGCCATTTTGGAGGTGCCAGAAAGGGCAGGAGGCCACTGGAGAGGGTGGGACTTCTGATCCACTGGAGAAGGAGGGAGTCATGACCAGGGGATTGGGATGCTCCATCCCCTCCAGGTAGGCAACCAGGCGCTGAATATGAACATTCAAATGAAGTTGGGATCTAAAATGGCTGACACAGCAATACATGCCAAACTATAGCTCGGGTGAAATCTAAACTTGTGATTATTTGCTGAGAAAGTTTCCTCTTTTTCTAAGAAGCTGAAAGAATGGGGAATGATAAGGTTAATGCCCCAAAATCTATTCTCTTCTGGTATTCGGGGGGCAGTAATTCAGGATAACTAGCCAACTCAAGTAACTCAACTCAACTGGCTAGTTATCCTGAATTACACCTCCCCCCCTCTGAATAGATTTTTGGAGGTTTATTGTTTAGAGTTCTCCTTCATTCTTTATACTTTTCTGGGAGGATAAGTTTACCCTCATCTACCTCAATCCCGTGGCAGAGCTATCGGTCTAATACTCAATCTGGCAGTTTGTCAGCATGGCTCACATTTCATGGAGTATTCCCACCAGAGAGTTTGTCTAAAGCAATGCATTGGTGCATTTGCAATGGCAGTCCCATGGAGAGGTGAACCGAGGAACCATCCTGAAGGGGGAAGCTCATCTTTAGTCACCCTGTTAGACTGGAGGTGTGCTAAGTTCTGATCCACTGGGAACAGTAGAGATGTCAGAAATAACTTCAGTTCCACCTTTGGTAAAGCCTCCCAAGCTCCCCAGTTTCTAAATTCAAGGAGGCAAAAAATAAATAGTAACATAATAGATGACAGCAGATAAAGACCCGAATGGTCCATCCAGTTTGCCCAACTTGATTCAATTTAAATTTTATAATTTTTTCTGGGCAAGAATCCAAAGCTCTACCCGGTACTGTGCTTGGGTTCCTACTGCCTAAATCTCCGTTAAAACCTACTCCAGCCCATCTACACCCTCCCAGCCATTGAAGCCCTCCCCAGCCCATCCTCCACCAAATGGCCATATACAGACACAGACCGTGCAAGTCTGCCCAGTACTGGCCTTAGTTAAATTTTTAATATTATTTTCTGATTCTAGATCCTCTGTGTTCATCCCACCCTTCTTTGAACTCAGTCACCGTTTTACTCTCCACCACCTCTCTCGGGAGCACATTCCAGGCATCCACCACCCTCTCCGTAAAGTAGAATTTCCTAACATTGCCTTTGAATCTACCACCCCTCAACCTCAAATTTTCCTTTCTCTGGAAAAGATTGTGTTCTATGTTAATACCCTTCAAGTATTTGAACGTCTGAATCATATCCGCCTCTCTTTATACAGCCCAGCATCCTTCTGGCAGCAGCCACTGCCTTGTCACACTGTTTTTTCGCCTTTAGATCTTCGGACACTATCACCCCAAGGTCCCTCTCCCCGTCCGTGCATATCAGCTTCTTTCCTCCCAGCATATACGGTTCCTTCCGATTATTAATCCCCAAATGCATTACTCTGCATTTCTTTGCATTGAATTTTAGTTGCCAGGCATTAGATCATTCCTCAACTTTTGCAGATCCTTTTTCATATTTTCCACTCCCTCTTCGGTGTCTACTCTGTTACAAATCTTGGTATCATCCGCAAAAAGGCACACTTTTCCTTCTAACCCTTCAGCAATGTCACTCATAAACATATTGAACAGGATTGGCCCCAGCACCGAACCCTGAGGGACTCAACTACTCACCTTTCCTTCCTCCGAGCGACTTCCATTAACCACCACCCTCTGGCGTCTGTCCGACAGCCAGTTTCTAACCCACCACTTTGGGTCCTAACCTCAGCCCTTCAAATTTGTTCAACAGCCTCCTATGAGGAACCATATCAAAGGCTTTGCTGAAATCTAAGTAAATTACATCTAGCATATGTCCTTGATCCAGCTCTCTGGTCACCCAATCAAAAAATTCAATCAGGTTCGTTTGGCACGATTTACCTTTTGTAAAGCCATGTTGCCTCGGATCCTGTAACCCATTAGATTCAAGGAAGTACACTATCCTTTCTTTCAGCAACACTTCCAATATTTTTCCAACAACTGAAGTGAGGCTCACCGGCCTGTAGTTTCCTGCTTCATCCTTGTGACCACTTTTATGAATAGGGACCACATCCGCTCTCCTCCAATCCCCAGGAATCACTCCCGTCTCCAGCGATTTGTTGAACAAGTCTTTAATAGGACTCGCCAGAACCTCTCTGAGCTCCCTTAGTATCCTGGGATGGATCCCGTCTGGTCCTATTGCTTTGTCCACCTTCAGTTTTTCAAGTTGCTGATAAACACTCTCCTCTGTGAACGGCGCAGAATCTACTCCATTTTCTCGTGTAACTTTGCCAGACAATCTCGGTCCTTCTCCAGGATTTAGAATGAGTGAGATAAATTCACAACTCAACCCTCTATGTGATCTCTCATGCATATATTTTGAACTACAGCCTTGTGTGCAACTTTGGTGCCAACATATAAATCTAATCTAATCTAATCTTTGGTTTATAAACCGGGTCATCTCCCAGTGGAGCTTGACTTGGTTCACATGTAATTAAGACTAGAGTACATAGCAGAAAACATAGGAGAAGAAAGAACTAATTAAAAACTAAAGTACATAAGAAAAATAACTATAATATTATCATTTTGTTGAGGCTGTAGTTAAACCATTTAAAAATTGTGAGGACAACAAAGTTTTCAGGAATTTACGAAATAATTGCCGCTGGCCTAAAAGCCTAATGGAGTCAGGAAGGTCATTCCAGATCTCTACAAACTTGAAAACAAAAGATTGACTGAGCTTCCCAGCAGAGCGTTTGAGTAGGAGAGGAAAAAATAGGACATGTACATTTGAATATTCATGTTTGGCTCCTGTGTGCCAAGATTTCAAATTGCAATTAATTATTATTCATTTACACTGGGTTTTCTAAGCAGAGTAAGAGTATGTTACTGCGGGATGGTGAGGTAAATGCTTTGACGGTCAGACAGAGGAAATAAAGACAAAAAAATTTGAGGACAAGAAGGATCAGGCTGTTAAGATTGAACGAAACTGCTTAGGAAGCGTAATGAGATGCCTTGTAATTGTGACATCCGATGGTATCAGGCCAACCTATGAGATGGATCCCCTAAATTAGATCCTATTGGAGTTTAACTTTTCATAAGGACAGCTCCAAGATCCACTACTCCTGGAGCCCTCCATACCAGCGTTCTGCAGTGAGAGCTTTGGGTCTGAGCCCAAACCCTGGGGGAGGAATTGAACTATGATTTTAAGGCTCACTGGAATGAGCGCTGTTCTCACAAATCAATCAGGCACATATAGCAGCTGTTTTGCATAACCATCTGTGCCCCACTTTGACAATTAAATATGGATTTAAAAGATGCCCAAAATGAAAAGTTCTTCCCAAAGCATGATATTACCCTATATCGGCTTAATCCTTACAGTATGTGACATTGGGGCCAAGTTAACAGTAGGGAAGAAATGGTTTAGGAACCTCAGAGAATTTAATTAGTTTAAGATGAGGCTGCCTTAAATGGGGTAATATGTTGTAAATGACCTCAGATTAAACACCACATACACGGGTGGCATCCTTCCAAGAAAGTAAACGAGAGAAACGGACAACGTGTTTCGAGCAGTTCCCAGAAACATATAGATTTGACGCTATTTGAAAAATTCATTTGTGGGAAGCCCAATGATTCATCACCATCATTTCAAGAATTTTCCATGTGTCCTTTGACTGTGTACACATGTGAGCAAGACATAATCGGGATCTAGTGGACTCGGCCTAGAAAACTGCATTCCACCCCTGGCTTTAATCAGATAAGTCCATATGGCCACTTAAGTCAGTATTCAGGACTTAAGCGGCCATGGGTTGATGCATAAAGATAGGGCTGTGTTTTATGTGCTCCCATTTCTGCGGTTCCCCTGGCTGGTTAAGTGCTAACTCTGAAGCATCCTGTGATCATTTTTAGCACTGGGGTTGGGTCTGAGGCAGAGAGCTGACGGCTCCCATATCTACCTCTCTGCGCCAAATATCTCTACTGAAACCCAGACCAGAGTCCAACATTGCCACCTGGATGTCTCACCGCCATCTAAAATTGAATATGGCTAAAACGGTGCTGCTCATCTTCCCGCCTAAACCCACCTCTCCCCTTCCCTCATTCTCCATCTCTGTGGACAACGCTCTCATCCTTCCTGTTTTGTCTGATTGTAATCTCGGGGTCATCTTTGACTCCTCTCTCTCTTTCACCACCCAGATACAACATATCGCTAAAACCTGCTGCATCTTCCTGTATAATATTACTAAAATCCGTCTCTTCCTCTCCAAGCACACCCCTGAAACACTTATCCATGCCTTCATCACCTCACGCTTAGACTACTGCAACTCGCTACTCTCAGGCCTTCTGCTTAGCCATCTCGCTCCTCTCCAATCCATCCAGAATTTTTGCTGCAGGATTCATATTCCATGAGAGCTGTTTTAATCACGTTATCCCTCTTCTAAAGTCACAAATACCCCTTCTAAAGTCACGTTATCCCTCTTCTAAAGTCACGAATAAATTTCCAAATACAATTCAAACCTCTTACTAACCTACAAATGCACTCACTCAGCTGCCCCTTAATATATATCTTCACTTATCTCCCCCCTATGTCCCTCCCCCCGGTGATCTCCGCTCAGCTGGTAAGTTCCTCATATCTGTGCCCTTCTCTTGAACTGCCAACTCCAGACTCCGTCCCTTCTGTCTTGCTGCTCCGTATGCTTGGAACAAGCTGCCCGAATCCCTACGGTGGGCTCCATCTCTGGCAGTGTTCAAGACCCAGTTAAAAGCCCACCTCTTCGAGAGTGCTTTCGACTCCTAACTCCTCTCACCATATATGTCATGTCTGTCTGGCCAAGTTAGATTGTAAGCTCTTCCGAGCAGGGACCGTCTATTTAATGTCAAAATATACAGCGCTGCATATGGCTTTCAGCGCTATATAAGTGATAAATAGTAGTGGTAACTCCTCATCTTGGGTTCTGCATGCCTAACCCTATATGTCATGTCTGTCTGTCCATGTTAGATTGTAAGCTCTTCCGAGCAGGGACCGTCTATAAATGTCAAAATGTACAGCGCTGTGTATGCCTTTCAGCGCTATATACCGTATTTTCACGCATATAATGCGTGCGTTATACACAATTTTACAAACCGTGTATAACCATGCGCGTTATATGCGTGAGCACGTTATCCCCTTTTTTTTTTACATAGTTCCCCCCCGACGTCCGATTCACCCCCCCCCCCAGCAGGACTGCTCGCACCTGCACCCCGAAGGACCGCTCGCGCTGGAACACGCACCCGCACCCCCACCCCGAAGGACCGCTCGCACCCCCACAGCCTCCCCCCCATCATGTAGAAGTTTCCTACCGTCGTCCTGCTGCTTCCTCTTCTGGCGGTCCTGCCCCTTCTCTTAGCCCTGCGTCTACGCTGCTTCCTCTTCTGGTGGTCCCGCCCTTTCTCTGATGTCAGAGAAAGGGCGGGACCGCTGGAAGAGGAAGCAGTAGAGTGGGCAGACTTGATGGGCTATAGCCCTTTTCTTCCGTCATCTTTCTATGTTCTATGTTTCTATATATGAGTGAAAATACGGTAAGTGATAAGTAGCTGTAGCAGTAGTAGAGTGGGCCTGTTCTGCACTGATTGGTTAGTACCCTGCGTTAACCAATCATCATGTGCATAGCGTGTGAGCCCTTAGCACTAATAGGAAAAATAGAAAAAAGTCAGCCATTTTACTCCAGCAGTCAAAATTACGTCAGCACACGTAAGGACCCACGAAGCCCCTCGGTGATGACAGAGCTTACAAGAGTTTACCTTCACCATAAGAGCACCCTCTAGTCCCTTTTTCAGAAGTATGCAGCACTGAAAGAGTTAAAAGAGCCAGGGCGTTCCGAACATGAAAACTGTTGTTATTGTTTTGGGACTGACATAAAAAAATGTTGTGATCTCATGTTTTTCAATCTCTGTAGACCTCAAGCAGCAAGCGGTTTCAGTTTGCTCATCTGTCTTCAATACATTTGACAAATACTCGGCTGTAAATATTGTGGGCTGTTTGTTTCTTGCTCTTCCAAAATCTCTCCAGGGAATAGATTGATGGCGTTCATTATAGTATAGTGAGCAAAGACTGATACACAAACATAAATCGACTCTTAATGGCCTTGTAATTCTAGGAAATGGTGTGGCGTTGGGTTACTTGGCCTAAAGTGTTCTTAGTTTTGAATCATGAGCCGTCGCTAGTGTAAGTGTTACCCCATCCATAGCGATGTAGGTTGAAAGGCCAGAGCTGAACTGAGCTCCAGCAAAGCCTGATTTGACCAGTGGTTGGGGGTAGAGATCCGAGAGGAAATGCTTGCTCCTCCTCCAGTCCATCCGTGGGCCCTCCCCCTCCCCCACAAAATTAAATTCTTGACTCTCATGATAGTAGCACGTTGGCCCCTGGTTCTAATTGCAGATAAAAATTCAGAACTGTCTCATCCTCAGACAATAATGAAATCATTAAGAAATGCATTTTCCCTCTCATTCCTCAAGTGATGGGGGGGGGGGGAAGGGGGGTCTCTTTTCTGCACTCCCACAACCCCCTGGTACATTTTGATTCATTCAGTTCTTTGTCAGCAGCAAGCATCTGTTGCTCTCACTGGCCTCAAGCATTTCCGTTGATGCAACTTCCTGTTTGCAGGACCAGGGATTTGAGAGAGTGCAATTAAGAGACCGATCACCTGGGGAAGGAGAGAAAGGACGGGAGGGAGGGAGAGATATGGGACAGGGGGCTGGGAGCGGGGTTCTCGTGCCTACCCAATTTAGTCTCAGGCCTGCCTAAAATTGTCTTTCTTTGCTTTGCTTTCTACAATTCGATGCACAGTTGCACACTGTAGATTTTCAGCTGGTCTGACATAATTAAACAGAGAAGATTAGTACTTAAAACATGTACAGATTTGTAGAAAGTTATTCATCTTTAGGGAAGAGCTCAATAAAGCAGTTAAAGTTAACATAGCAGCAGTGAACTGTAGTTGCAAAGGGTTTTTCACGCTCACTCTATCACAGAACAAATGAACAGTGGAGGGACAGCAGGGTTTAAAGCAAAATCAAGTCAAAACTAATCAGTTTTTTAGGAGGGCAGTTAAGAACAATATTTAATGAGTAAGTAGTCAGGATTTTCACTCTATCCTGCCTTTGGTCCCACTCCCGACTTCCCACCCCCGAAAAAACAAATGGCAGGAGAGATGCTGATTCCCTCCTGCCACTGGACATCCCCTCCCCACCCCACCCTCCCCATACCTCTAACAGAGCAATAGGGGTCGTCATTACAGGTTAAATGAATCTAGCCCTAATTCCCTTAATGTGTGTCAATGTGTGTTAAGGCCATAATGCTGCTTTATGAAATCCCCCGTAAAGCCTAAATGCTAACCAGAAGTCCCATTAACTGAATGCATGCTGAAGGAGGTATATATCTGAGCTACATGTATGTACCAAGTCTGAGCATGATGTGTGTGTGGTGACAACATGTGATGCCCCCCATTGCTCCCACATGGTCCTGTTACAGCCTCAGAAAGTGCCCGGAGACATTAGAACACTAGGAATTACCTCTGGATAGGCCCCAGGGATGGATATGGGGTGAGGGGAGAGTCTGGAGGGTAGCAGGATGGGTGGATAGCTTGGTTGCATGAGAGGGAGTTTTCTTTTTTATCAGGGAGCGTGGAAGGGGGCTCTGATGGGCAGGACAGTGTGGGATTGGGGGAACTTTGGGGATTGGAGATGATGGTGCGATTGTGGGGATGTTAGTAAGGTTTGACCCCCCTCCCCCCCCCTCCCCGTGTGAATTCTATTCTGGGGATACATGGCAATCTTACCTGTGGGTTAGCTGCAGTTTGAAAATCTAAAAAGGTGTGGACCAGGTCTTTTCTACATGGAGCTTTCTACTTTTTTTTTTTTTTTGCTTCTAAAATGTACAAAGTGAACCTGCCTGACCTGCACTCTTGTTCCTGCCGGGAACCTATCCAGTATTCCTGCTTCTGTTTACGAACAGATTCTCCATCGGCACATTCTCTTTTAAAATATTACTAGTATTGAGCATATGTTGACATAGATGTGTAAATTCCAGCTCATACGATCTTTCTAAAATATATGAATAAAAACTTAAAATAAAAATGTGTAGGGCAGTGGTTAGAGCTACAGGCTTGGCTCCCTGAGGTTGTGGGTTCAAATCCTGCACTGCACTGCACCTTGTGACCCTGGGCAAGTCACTTAATCCCCATTGTCCCAGGTACGTTAGATAGAGTGGGAGCCCACCAATACAATTAGGGGAAAATGCTTCAATACCTGAATAATTTGTAATACGCATAAAATTGTAGGATATGTGGAATATAAATTATTTAAAAAAATTTAGATTTCTGCTGAGCTGGACATCTGAACTTAGGTGTGTTCAGCTCTTTGCAGCCTTTTCTCTCTTAAACTCAGGCAAAAAAAACTTTTTTTCAGTTTACACTGTTTATGGTCCCAGGCTGTCATTTCACTGTAGCTGTCAGAAACTTTTCCTAAGATTCATCATAAATCTGGATTTTCCCCAAATTAAAGCGGCATCTGAAATGCGAAATAGAAAGCCAATATTTTTATTGGAAAAGTGAAAAGATGTTCTAATGTGACTTTTGTGCTTTAATTATTTGTTAGAAGCTCGGAGCATGCCTGCCAGCTTGTCAGGCTTTAGGTGTGTCTGATGGGAAATTTCTGGATGGTGGAATATTGCCTCCGTTCCAAACTCCCACAGATGTTGCAAAAACGGAAGCAACTCTAGTACAAACAGGAGAATTTGCTGCTTCCTTGTGAAAATAGTCAAACGTATGGCCAGAATTGGTAGGAAGAGTTATGCCGGGAATGAAAGAATGTGCACTGCAGACGGAAAGATTGCCTTCATTTTTTGGCAGGTGAGATGCGATGCCTTCCGAGACTGGTTACCTCAGCAAATCCCAGGAGAATGACAAGTTTTTCCATTGTGCTGTGCAGATCTAGAAATATGATCAAAGCATTGGTCCCAGGCCCCTGGCATAAAAAGACTTTCAGATGGAGCTCCTTTTTGACACAGGGAGGGGCACGGATGGTTTTCCTCCGATACCAATGGATGGACACAGAATGGACAGCACAATGTATTTCAAACTAACGTGTCAAATCTTCCAAACCCAGATTCTGTGGCTCTCACAATTTTAGTGATTTCTGTTGCCTCTTAAAACATAAGAATTGCCATCTCCGGATCAGACCCTGGGAGCTACAGCCTCATCACCCTGAGGTTGTGGGTTCAAATCCTGTGCTGCTCCCTGTGACCCCAGGCAAATCACTTAATCCCCCCATTGCCCCAGGGACATTAGATAGATTGTGAACCCACCGGGACAGATGGGGAAATTGCCTGAGTACCTGATTTGTAACCCATTCTGAGCCCCCCTGGGAGGACAGGCTAAATAACCAAATAAACAGAAGTTGGCATTTGACATCTGCAGCAGTTAATTCTGGAGGAGTGATTGTTGGGGTTCCTGGGTACTGACCTCAAAACTGCCTTGGTGTCAAAGTGCCTATGAATGCATCTAAATGTCTAATTTGGGGCATGGATTGGATCGGATCCGTGTCCTGGGGAGGGGGGGCTGATTCGGAATCACGCCCCCAACCGAGCGCCCGAATCGCTCTGTAGCGATCCCGACACATGTGCAGACCATCTGTAGACGGTCTGCACATGCGTCGAAGAGCAGCCACTTTTATTAAAACTTTAGTCCAGCGAGCCTGTGTTTTTAACCCGCTTTAAAACCACGGGCTCGCAGTGCGGGGGTAGGCCACGGCAGCGCTTGGGGCAGAGAGCAGGAGATGGCAGTCAGAAAGCAGTGAACGTCTGGTCCCCAGCAATCGCTTGCTTGTGATTGGCCAGCTCAGTCGGTGTTGCAGGGTTTTTGTTAGTGAATCACTGCCTGCCTACATTTCAATGCCGTTCCCCCTCATTTGCATGCGCGGATCGGAGGATGATCGGGACAGATGTTAGTGAATCAGGTAGGAGGGAAATCGGGTCACAAAGGGGTCGTAAACCGATCGGTTTGCTTAGTGAATCTAGCCCTAAGCTACAGAACTCTTTCATACTCTCCTCCTACTGTTTAATATTTCTATAGTGCTATCACACACACACAAACAGCACTGTGCATTAAACACACAAGAAATGGTCCCTGCTTGAAAGAGCTTACAATCTAATTATGACAGACATAGAGGAGAAAAGGTAAATATATATATGGAATTACAGAGGGAATGACGAGGTAGAGAGGGTCAGGGACTAAAGAGGGAATGACAAACAGATTGCTGTGTTTTACAAGCTGGTAGGGTTGGAACTTAAACGCAGCATCAAAAAATACCGCTTTGAATACCGCCAGAGATGGAGTTTGACGTACCGAGTCAAGCAGGTTGTTCCAGGCATATGGCACAGCAACGCAGAAGGGACGGAGTCAGGAGTTGGCAGAAGAGGAGAAGGGTACCGACAGCAGAGACTTGCCCGAGAAGCGGAGTTCCTGGGGCAGGGTAAAGGGAGAGGAGAGAGGAGCTGCGGAGTTTGAACTGTATGCAGAAAACGGCCAGCGCGCCAGTGAAGCGACTCGAGAAGAGGGGTGACATGAGCATAACGACATGCAGGAAATGCCACAGACTAACTGCAGCAGCTCAAGCTAACAGATATCACAGTGCATTCATTATTAGCATGGGGTAAAACAGCTAACACAAATGTTAGCACCTGGTCCATGGAATGGCAGCAAAAGGGCGGAGACGGTGAGTTAGTTACTGTACATTAACTCTTAATGTGAGAAAGACATGGGGGAAGCCTCTGCTTGCCCTGGATCGGTAGCATGGAATTGTGCGTTGTCTGTCATCTCGTTAAAGGGAGCAATTTTTCTCTGTGTCTCATTGCACTACAGCTCTGCTATAAAGTCTGAGTCTGCCCCAATGGTTATTGCAAAGGTTTTGCAGTTAAGTAACGCTCATTCGGACAATTGCAGTGCGGTAACTGCAAAACCATATCACACCTTAGTACATAGGGGCCTTTGTGTGGCATCTGCTCGAATGCAGCTAAGATTACAACTTACACACACGATAAAGAATCATCCGATTTTTCACTGGAATGCAAGATAAGCTGTGTCTCAGTTTCTTATTCTAAAATCTTATGCTTCAAAATTATTAGAACAGAGATACAGTATATCATATTCCTCAGGATTATTTTTGATCTGGCTCCCAATAAAGTTATTGCCTCAGTTTTAATCCTGCCAAAGCCGTCTCGCCATGGGATAAATCCTTTGCATTGAAGATGCATTAAGCAAGTGCCATTGTGGAAATTATATCAAAAAGTAAACTGACCTCACTTAAAACCTGTCTATGGAGATTGATCAAAAATTTGGAAGTTGCTCAGAGACGTGAAACTCTTCAGGGAAGGTATATATCTCCCCAGTATGGGTACAGAGTTTACCTTCCAGTCATTGCAGCTTTTTCAATAATGATCACGCTCCAAGCCAGGGAAATTTAAAGAATATATCACAGTCTTTTAAAACTACTTCAAAAATGATGGCATTCTTTGTTTGTATGTTTCATGAAAGCAAACATCACTTATAGTTAATTATAATGCTATTACTTAGCTTTATGAAAAGTTTGTGGAAATTATAGACATAATTCCGTACACATCGGAAAGTTATTGCATCGCTAAATTTACATTCATGGCTTTGCAAAATTTGTTATGAAAAGACAGGAATAAAGCTGATAACGTTTTCATATTCTTCCCCAGAATAAAAGATTTGTTGGCTTGTGAACAGGAAACATGAAATAATCATTTCCCTATTGCAAGTGCAAAACGTTAATTTTGTATCCATTGTCTTCATGAAACGGGAAAACAAATGGCCCAATTAAAATCGAAAGCAGGGTAGCAGGTATCCTCTCTCTCTACCTAAACACCTGAAGCACTTTACTAGTACTGCTACCTGGCATGTTTATAGCACTGTATATTATACATGTAATACAATCCCTGCTCAATAGAGCAGGTCTTTGAGATTCACTCAGCAGCCACTCATACGAGGGGGGTTCGGAAAGTTTGGTCAATTTCCACGAGATGGTGCCACAGTCCATTAAGTCATCAATGCCGTCAATAAAACCTATTTTTCATACTATACGAGAAAACTGGAAAATTAGTGGACTAAGTGTATAGCCCTCGATGGAGATTAATCGAAACAAAAATGTCTAAAAATCCACCCAAGTTGACAGCTCGTCCAAGTGCCGATAATCGAAACGGAGTTTTAGACACATCCTGAGACTTTTTAGGCCTCTGAATCCCACTGTGCGCCCAGAGTAGAAAGGGGCATTTTGGGAGGAGTGGTTAGGGCGGGATGCGGACTGACCTAGACTTCGCCATCCTGCTGAAGTAATCGAAGGTTTGATGAGACTGCGTAGACGGAATGTATACATTGTGACTTAGGCAATCTAAAAACAGGTATAGGTGCCCAAAAGGTATCCAAAGTGACCAGATAACCACTGCAGGGACAAAGTATAGACCCCCCCACGTTCACTGACCCCATTGTACCCCCACAAAGTTCAGAATAAAAAAGTGCATACCTACCTCCAGAACATCAGCACCTGGCATATGAAAGCCTAGTAGATCTTTGCAGAAGTGGCTTATGTAGTCTGGGGGTGGGCTAGTGAGCCATAGAGAGGAGGACCCAGGCCCATAAGCCACTCTAACCACTGCATTCATGGTGGAAAATGTGAGCCCACCAACCTCCCCCTCCCCCAAATCCCACTCTGCTGCCATTATAGGTGCTACCTGCAGCCATAAGGGCTATAGGGATTGCGGACAGGGGGTATAGTGTGTTTTGGGAGTTCTGGTGAGATGTTTATGTGGCACCCTTTTGGTGAAGTTCACAGCAGTGCCCTGTAAGGTGCCCCACTGCTCTGTTGCCATGTCTGGGTGGCCAGTCCATCACTTTGCTGACCCCTCCCACTTCCAAAAGGTCTTGTTCTGGATATTTCATACTTGGACAAATATTTGGCTGAGAATGTGGTGGTCTGGACAATCAAACGCCTGGACGTACAGAGAGATGATTTTCGAGAAAAAATCTTTTGGACGTACTTTTTGAGAATGGACCTATTGAGGCTGCCGACTTTGGGCCACTAGGACGTTTCTTTTTTTTTCCAATTCCTTATTCATTTTTAAAAATTTACAATAATTGTAACAGCATTTATAACATTTTAAACTCAATTACAACACTTAATATTCTGTTAAAATCCATATCAGAATTTATCCCCCCTCCCCCCTAATCAATAACATTCTTTACATTCAAGAAAACCTGCCATAAACCCTATTCCTATATACCTTATTTAATATTCAAATAAAAAAACCCTTCCTCTCACCCCCATCCTGGATGTGCATTTTTAAGGGGAAAAATAATATTCAATCATTACAATAGTTTGTTAATGGCTCCCAAATCTCCTTGGACGTTTCTTTCGATTAGGTCCCTTCACGTTGTTTAACATTACATTACATTAGAGATTTCTATTCCGCCATTACCTTGCGGTTCAAGGCGGATTACAAAAGATATAAAGAATGGGGGTTACAATGGAAGAATAATAGTCATTTCTAGCGTTGTACGGAGTAGATCATTTGTTGAGAGTTGTAAAGGGTCGATCCATAGTCATTTCTTGAGTTGTTAAGAGTAGGTGTGGTTAGGAGTAAGAGATTTTAAGAGTAGGTGTGGTTAGGACGGTTTCAGGGCTTTCTTGAAAAGTATAGTTTTTATTTCTTTTCTGAAAATCTTGTAGTCTGGGGTGGTTAACAGTAAGTTGGAGATTTGGCTATCCAGTTTTGCAGCTCGAGTGGCTAGGAGACCATCGTATTGTTTTGACAGTTTTACTTCCTTGATCGGGGGAGGTGTGAAAGGGGAGTGCGTTTTTCTATGTCTGGTTGAGGTTGCTTGGATGAGGCGATTGTTCAGGTAGGCCGGGCTGTTTCCGTTTAGGGTTTTGAATATCATGCAGTAGAATTTAAATAATATTCTTTCTTGGATTGGTAGCCAGTGTGAGTTGATGTAGGCCTCTGTGATATGATCATGTTTCCTCAGTGAGTAGATGAGTCTCAGAGCAGTATTTTGGATTGTTTGTAGTTGCTTGGTCATCGTGGCAGGGCAGGGGAGGTAGAGGATTTTGCAGTAGTCTAGCAATCCTAGGATTAGGGATTGCACTATGAGCTGGAATTGTGTTCTTTCAAAGAATTTCCGGACTTGCATTTTTTAAATGAAACTTTTCAAATCACCTTCGTATTAGCCTCTGGGTGATGTAACGCAGGCTGCAGTTAAGCCTGGGACTGATACCAACTACTCCATCTTCGACTGACCTTACCACACTGGGCACAGTGACTGGAGGGTGCTGTAAGTATACAATATGTCACCATTCATTATAAATTAAAAAACATTATAGTGCATTTATTTATTCAATTTTTTTAGCCTGTCCTCCCAAAGGATCTCAGAACGGGTTACAAATCAGGTCCTCGAGCATTTTGGGCTCTCAGTCTTTCTAATGTACCTGGGGCAGTGGAGGATTGTGACTTGCCCAGGGTCACAGGGTGTAGCGCAGGGTTTGAATCCACAACCCCAGGGTGCTGAGGCTGTAGCTCTAACCACTACACTTCTATAGTAGAGAGTCTCAACTCAGTCCTTGGCACATCTATCTCATGCATATTCATTGTAGGTAGCTTGAAAGCTGGACTGCTCTGTGGCAAGTGACAGAGAACTCAAGGAGCTGAACGCTACACGTGACAAGTAAATAACAGAGCATTAATGGAAGTACTCTTGATGGGTTGTATCCGTAGAGGTTTTATCAGCAGGATGCCAGAGGTCATAATGCCACTGTACAGATCCATGGTGAGACCTCATTTGGAATATTGTGTTCAATTCTGGAGACCACATTACCAGAAAGATGTGCTGAGAGTTGAGTCAGTTCAGCGGATGGCCACCAGGATGGTCTCGGGGCTCAAAGATCTTCCGTATGAAGTAAGGCTGAATAAATTGCAGCTGTACTCACTTGAAGAACGAAGAGAGAGAGGGGACATGATCGAGACATTTAAATATATCATGGGTCGTATCGAGGTGCAAGAGGATATCTTCCGTCTTATGGGACCTTCTTCCACCAGAGGGCATCCGCTGAAAATCAGGGGAGGGAAATTTCATGGAGACTCCAGAAAGTATTTCTTCACTGAGAGGGTGGTCGATCATTGGAATGAACTCCCACGGCAGGTGATTGAGGCCAACAGCATGGCAGATTTCAAAAATAAATGGAATATTCACGTGGGATCTCTAATGATGTAAAGGCAAGGGGTAGTGAACAAAATCAAGGAGAAGGGTCAATAGAGTGGGCAGACTTGATGGGCTTTGGCCCTTTTCCGCCGTCATTTTTCTATGTTTCTAATATTGCCAAAGTTTTCTTCTAGTGTTTAGGCAGGAAGCAAAGCAGAACGCCATAATTAGCCCTAAATGTGCAGGAGTAGACAGCACACCCATATAATTTGTGGTTATAAAATGTTTACAGTTCAGTACATATAATCTAGACTGTATTTTGCTAGAATGAAAGATTTTAAAGTATTTATACCCTGCTGGAAGTTCAGCTTTTGGATTGAAACAGCTCTTTTTGTTCAGCAAAATTCTTGAGCATCAGAAATATAGGAGAATATCAGAAGAATAAGTGGATATTGGGCATGATTAAAAAGGGGATCACGAGTAGGTCGGAGGACGTCATAATGCCACTTTACAGAGCGATGGTCAGACCACACTTAGAATACTGTGTCCAACACTGGTCTCCATACCTCAAGAAGGATATAACTCTGCTGGAGAGGGTGCAGAGACGAGCCACGAAACTAGTCAAAGGGATGGAGAATTTGAGCTACCAGGAACGCCTCAGAAAACTGAGACTGTTCACCCTCGAGAAGAGAAGATTGAGAGGGGATTTGATAGAGACTTTTAAAATATTAAAAGGATTTGACATAATAGACCAGGAAGAAGCATTACTGACATTTTCAGACGTGACACGGACAAGAGGTCATAGCCTGAAACTGTGTGGCAGCAGGTTCAGGACAAATGTCAGGAAGTTCTGTTTCACACAGCAAGTGGTGAGCGCTTGGAATGCTCTCCCGGAGGAGCTTGTGGCGGAGACTGGTGTTCAGGGTTTCAAGCGCAAGTTGGATGCGCACCTTCTTGCAAATCATATCGGGAGATACGGGAAATCCGGGTCTCCAACAGGGAGCACCTAACTGGGCCTCCGCGTGTGCGGATCGCTAGACTAGATGGACCTAGGTCTGATCCGGTGAAGGCGTTTCTTATGTTCTTATGTATCGAATGCATAGTAATAGATACAAAAAGGGCTTAGCACAGATTTGGTAGCACTAGGGAGTATTGTAAGATCTATACTGCAGGCTTCATATGCTTGTGTGGCGCAGTGGTTGTGGGTTCAAACCCGTGCTGCTCCTTGCGACCCTGGGCAAGTCACCTAATCCCCCCATTGCCCGGGTACATTAGATCAGTGTTTTTCAACCTTTTTTGGGCAAAGGCACACTTGTTTCATGAAAAAAATCACGAGGCACACCACCATTAGAAAATGTAAAAAAATTTAACTCTCTGCCTATATTGACTATATATAAAGTAATTCTCTTGAATAGGAATCAAATAAACACAAAGAAAGTATTTTATAATTACTTTATTACGAAATAAAAATTATAAAATACTTTATTCAGTGTGAAACCTGGGCCTGTTTGGCTGAACACAAAGCTGATATTCTGGCTGGAATCGAAGAAAGACACACACGTAGCTCTTCGTCAACAGCTCTCAGTCTCTCTCTGTATTTGGTTTTTATAGCATACAAAAATAGACAAATATACCCTCCATCCTTTTTATTAAACCACAATAGCAGTTTTTAGCGCAGGGAGCTGCGCTGAATGCCCAGCACTGCTCTTGACGCTCATAGGCTCCCTGCGCTAAAAACCACTATTGCGGTTTAGTAAAAGGTGACCATATTGTAAAATATAGACAGCAGATATAAATTCAGAACTGTGCATAGTAAGTGAAGGGAAGTTTTCATCTCTGGGAATTTACCCAGTTAACTATTAAGTTATTTGGGCAAATTCCTTTGAAAACTGTGGTAATACTGCCTCCACTTTGCTAAATTTAAAATAAAATCATTTTTCCTACCTTGTCTGGTGATTTCTGGTTGCACTTTCTTCTTCTGACTGTGCATCCAATCTTTCTTCCCTTCTATCAGCCTGTATGCTTTCTCTCCTCCACACCTCATTCCCTCCCCCAACTTTTTCTTCCTCTCTCCCTGACCTTTCTTTCTTTTTTTCTGTTTCTCTTCTTTCCTTCTGTTTCCCTGCCTGCCCCCTTTCTTTCTTTCTCCCTGCCGTTCCCCAAGCCACTGCCACTGCCGCTGCCATCGGGGAACAGAACCCACCAATGGATAGCAGGCCCCAAAGCCGACGCCGACGCATGCTCTCCCTGACGTCAATTCTGCAATCGGAGAGGAAGTTCCGCCCAGCCAGGCAGCGATTGGCTGGCCCGAACTTCCTCTCCGACTGTAGAATTGACGTCGGGGAGAAGAAGACTTATCGGCTCGATAGATTAGATTGCCAAGACAAAGTGAGTCCTGGGTGATCGACTCACTTTGCCTTGGCGAGCTACTGGCGCCCCTGCCTCGGGCCCCCTGTCAGCTCCGGGCCCGGCGGCCCTGCGGCACACCAGGCAACATCTCGCGGCACACTAGTGTGCCGCAGAACAGCGGTTGAAAAACACTGCATTAGATAGATTGTGAGCCCACCAGGACAGACAGGGAAAAATGCTTGAGTACCTGAATAAATCCATGTAAACCGTTCTGAGCTCCCTTGGGAGAATGGTATAGAAAATTGAATAAATAGTGCAAAAAGCTCTGATAAGCAGAACTGGTATTATGACATCATAATGCCTCATTCCACCAATAAGAGCCAACCTCATCAGTGATGTCACAATGGCTGGATTGTCCTAGACTTGGCTCACTTCTGATATTCTACTGGAGGAGAGTGTGGTGTAGTAGTTAAAGCTTCAGCCTCAGCACCCTGAGGTTGTGGGTTCAAACCCACTCTGCTCCTTATGACCTTGGGCAAGTCACTTAATCCCCCCATTGCCCCAGGTACATTAGATAGAGTGTGAGCCCATCAGGACAGACAGGAAAAAATGCTTGAGTACCTGAATAAATCCATGTAAACCATTCTAAGCTTTCTGGGAGAACAGCAGAGAAAACTGAATGAATAAATAAAATCAAGACATGAACTGTCAGATGAAATGCTGACAGCATAAATAATTCACGCAGCTAGGTGACAAGAAGTGGAGCAAAAATACAACAACTCTTTAGCAGCAGAAGTCTGAAAATGTACCAGGAGCCCAGCTTGCCTGGAATGATTCAAGGTCTCAAGCAACAAATGCTATCAAAGTAGTCATTGGAAATATATTCGTAAGCAGCAATTTGCAGTTGCGTGAGCATTTCAAGACCGTCAGCTTCCCAGTGCTTTCATGCCGATCTCTCATCACTGCACACAAAGGTGTTATATGGTCAACCTTACCAGTCCCTTTCTCTTTCATCTCTATTGTGCAATAGCTGAGCAAAATATTCCACATAGTTCTCTGTAGGCTCACGATCTGCAGATTGCTGTCAGCAGCAATTCTGAGGAAACAGTCACTGACCTGGAACCTTTCTGAACTCACTTCCTTTGCCCCACCGCAGCTGCAGCATGAGGTGGAGGCCGGCTGGTCCTGCCAAGGTATATCTTTCGTTGTTGTTGTTGTTTTAGAAAATTAGCACTGCGGAAACAAATTCCATGGTGACTCAACCTTACGAAGCCGATCATCACTTTCAGTTTTAGTGTTTCACCGTGAAAATGTCCAGGGTTTTGTTGTAATATCAGCCGAGACACAGGCACATGTCCCCTGTGGCTTGGTCAGAACCACTCACGTAGAATACTAGGCATCATTCTGAGACCTACATAATGTTTGGCACTCCCGTCAATTTGTTTTCCAAATTGGGACAAAAGAAAAAGAACATAAGAATTGCCATCTCCGGATCAGACCCTGGGTCCATCAAGTCCGGTGATCCGCACACGCGGAGGCCCCGCCAGGTGTGCCCTGGCATGGATCAAGTCCCCATGTCACTGTATGCTTCCCAATGGAGAGGTGCACCTAATACACCCTTACCCGTGTCACTCTATGCCACTCCTAAGGAGATGTGCATCTAGTTTACCCTTAAATCCTAGAACGGTGGATTCTGCAATTACTTCCTCTGGGAGAGCATTCCAGGCGTCCACCACTCGCTGCGTGAAACAGAACTTCCTGATATTCGTCCTGGACCTGTCCCCCCTCAGCTTTGATACTCTTTGGGGTTCCGAAATGCTGCTACTATTTGGGGTTTTGGAATCTTGCTACACTTTGAGATTCTGCACGGAATCTTGATACATAAGAACATAAGAATTGCCATCTCCGGATCAGATCCTGGGTCCATCAAGTCCAGTGATCCGCACACGCGGAGGCCCCGCCAGGTGTACCCTGGCATAGTTTTAGTCCCCATATCACTGTATGCTTCTCAAGGGAGATGTGCATCTAATTTACCCTTCCCCGTATCACTCTATGCCACTCTTAAGGAGATGTGCATCTAGGTTACCCTTAAATCCTAGAACGGTGGATTCTGCAATTACTTCCTCTGGGAGAGAATTCCAGGCGTCCACCACTCGCTGCGTGAAACAGAACTTCCTGATATTCGTCCTGGACCTGTCCCCACTCAGCTTCAGTCTATGTCCTCTTGTCCGTGTCACATTGGACATTGTAAATAACTGCTTTCCCTGCTCTATATTATATTGTATGATTTCACCAAAGACCCCTGAGGCAGGCTAAGAGCCGAAACACTGTCAGTGTCGGCTCTCAAGTCTTTTTCATCTGGAATAAAGAAATATATGTCCCAGCTCATCCCAGAAATATATGTCCCAGCTTCAATATCACCAATGCAGAGCTACTTTCACCAGAAAATGTTCAAAATTTGCCTTTTGCTCCTTAACTTGTCCAAAACAAGGCATTCTTGTCCTGGGTTTGAAAATTTGCTCTGTGACCTTTTACTAAGGTGTGGTAGCGTTTTTAGTGCACGTTACATTGCGGTGCATGCTAACCCCACGCTACACACCAAAAACTAACACCAGCTCAATGGATGCATTAGCATCTAGCGCGCGCTAAAACCGCTAGCTCAGCTTAATAAAAGGAGCCCCCAAGTCTTTTTAAGAAGCTACATGTTATTTAACTCCCGGTGGAGATGAAGATTTAAGATAGCGTGGGACAGGCATGTGGAATCTCTTAGGGAGACTAGTGGGAGGCAGAGGCAGGGCTATAGGTCATCTTTTTTCACTTTCTAAATATGGTAACCCTAGAGCTGGAGGGAGACAGATATTCTGAACCTGCCAGGAAGGGAACTAGGAAACATAGAAACATGATGGCAGATAAAGGCCAAATGGCCCGTCCAGTCTGCCCATCCGAAGTAGCCATTATCTCTTCCTCTCTCCGAGAGATCCCACGTACCTATCCCAGGCCCTGTTGAATTCAGACACAGTCTCTGTTATAGAAACATGATGGCAGATACAGGCCAAGTGGCCCATCGGCAGCATCCACTATCTCCTCTTCTCCCTATTGGCTAAGGCTCTTAACATTTGCATCTCCTCTTCCTATTGGCTAAGGCTCTTTACACCTGCATTGTGAGATCATAGAGCTTTATGGTTATAGAAACATGATGGCAGATAAAGGCCAAATGGCCCATCCGCAGCATCCACTATCTCCTCCTCTCCCTATTGGCTAAGGCTCTTAACATTTGCATCTCCTCTTCCTATAGGCTAAGGCTGTTTACACTTGCATTGTGAGGTCATAGAGCTTTATGATTATAGAAACATGATGGCAGATAAAGACCAAATGGCCCATCCAGTCTGCCCATCCGCAGTAGCCATTATCTCTTTCTCTCTCTGAGAGATCCCACGTGCCTATCCCAGGCCCTTTTGAATTTGGATACAGTCTCTGTCTCCACCACCTCTTCCGGGAGACTGTTCCACGCATCTACCACCCTTTCTGTAAAAAAGTATTTCCTCAGATTAATCCGGAGCCTCTCACCTCTTAACTTCATCCTGTGCCCTCTCATTGCAGTTTCCTCTCAAATGAAAGAGACTTGAATAATGCACATTTATATTATGTACGTATTTAAATGTCTCTATAATATCTCCCCTCTCCCGCCTTTCCTCCAAAGTATACAGATTGAGATCTTTAAGTCTGTCCCCATACACCTTATGATGAAACCATGGATTCTAAATGAGGTCTCACCAGAGTCTTATACAGGGGCATCAATGCCTCCCTTTTCCTATTGGCCAGGCCTCTCCCTATGCAATCTAGCATCCTTCTAGCTTTCGCTGTCACCTTTTAAACCTGTTTGGCCACCTTAAGATCAACATATATATTATCACACCCAAGTCCCGCTGTTCTGTTGTGCAGAGATGTGCTGCACTTGCTGTAAAGGTGAACATATGAGGGAAGAGATTGTAGACACACATTCAGAGGAACATGGAATAGGAGGCAATGTTCAGTTCTGGATTAAGAATGATTGCCCTGGATCAGTGGCATGGAATGTTGCTGCTCCTTGGTTTTTGGCCAGGTGCTGGTGACCTGGATTGGCCAACTAGCAATTTTTCTGGAATACAATCGTAGTAATCAATATATGTAAATTTTATACGTATTGTTAAATATAGTTATTAGCAGGGGCTCATTCAAACTGCATCCAACAGAAGCATTGACGTCACTTAGAACATATAGAAAATCATAACAATAATAAAAATGACACGGAGAAAAATAAACCTCAATTGTGAGAGGTTGGGACTACACAAGTACCCAGCCCTCAACACATCATCACAGGTTTATAAAAAACTCCGTCTACAATTATATAGATAAGATTTTCATTCGTTCAGAATCACTTTTTTTCAAACACTTTTTTTATATAAATAGAGCAACTGTAGATATGTCAAAATTTCATGATATGAACCCCAAGCTTAACTAGATTAGTGATGAAGGCTACAGCTCGATTTCATTTATGCAAGAATTTTCAGAGGCACAGAATGCAAAAAAAACCACAATTAAGGGAGAAAACCACTCATCTGAAGAGGTGAAAAATTCCAGAGAGACTTTCAGCTCCTAATCCCTGGATTGGCCACCATGAAAATAGGTTACTAGGCTACTACCATTGGTCTGATCCAGTAAGGCTATTTTTATGGGGTTTCTTAATGTTTATGAGAAGAGGAGATAGTGGATGGTGGAAGGGCAGATTGGATGGGCCATTTGGCCTTTATCTACGTTTCTTCACTCCTGAACTTGTCATTGAAGAAGCTATTGTCTTTTGATTACACACTCACTCCTGGACTTGGCTTTCCATACTCTTAAGGGTGTTTAAGAGTTTTTTGGGTCCTTTTCTGCTTCAACCACTGCAAGAGATATCAGGAATGGGAGAGGAGCAACCCTGCCAATCTGTTGCAGCTGCAATTGGCTTCAAATGAGTCTGAAGCATCATCTTATGGTTTTGGTGGAACATGCTAGTCATAGATCACAAAACGGATACGGAGATATTTTCCACATAATGAATCTTTGGATAAAAGGCCCTATGAGACCAATGCTTCAGTCTACGAGTGCCCCAATGCCATGCTCTTAGCACCAAATCTGAAACAATGCCTTGGTGCCAAGATTTCACTATAGACAACTAGCTTAAGATCTGCAATGGGGACTCCGTGTTAGGTGAACTCTCTAACACCATGACAATGACAGGCATAAGTTGGCGTGACCTAGTGCGCCAAGTAACACGAGTAGTTTTAGACATGCCCAGGCTTTGTTCATGTGCACATCCACTTAGTACTTAGTGCGCATAGGAGCTGAACTGTCAAATATTGGCACGTTTGATATGCCCAAGTGGAACCTACTGTACCTCTGGGTACCTTTTTATAGAATCACCCTTTTTACTTATTAGAGTACAAGATAATTCCAAATATTCTTCAGAAATTTCCGGAAGTCTAGTTAATTCCAAACTAACACGTTGATTCTATGGATTTTTAGACACAGAATACACACATGGATGGATATTGTCAACTTTCCTCTGAGAGATGCTCAGGGGACTTTCTCCAAACCCAGCAGTGCCCTCTGAACTCCCAGACTCCTTTGCACCGGGGTCTTTCAAGTGATCTCCTTTTTTGCCAGCAGTTCCAGACTATTTGTAATTGCCAGAACAGCGAGATCAATAGTGAGATTTCTTGCACTTGACTCAGGGCAGGAGGGAAGCACCTACATTCCTGGGCTTGAAGATATATGAAAATCTGGGGACACTGCGGGCAATTCTTCTACTACCTGTGACCCCCAAGAACACTGCCCTGGAACAGTTTATTGAGTGGGCAGTGGTCCTGAGTGAGGAAGGAAAACTCTGATCTTTCCATTGCACTTGTCGCAAGAGGCAGATTAGACAACAGCGAGTTACATTTTAAGAAGAAAAGCTAGTGAGGTGGAACTCCTGCAAAGCAAAGACACAGCTTTGTCTTTATTGAGTTTGAGAAAAGGGCAGGATTAAGATGTTTGTGTCTCTAGGAAGGACATAAGAGCTCTGGGGAGAGGAAGCATCTTCCTCCAATATTAGACTGTTCAGTAGAGTCATTTGATCTTGGTAGTTGTCTATATTTGCTGAACCTGAATCCAGGCCTGAGTGACATCAGTATATTTAGTGAAATGAGACATTTTGCCGTGATGAACGTCAGAGCCAATCACTCAACCGCTTCCTGCTCTTCTCCAATAATGCCACATTACTATCTGCCTGTTCATCACATCTCTAATGTCACATTTGGCATTTTCCAGGAGGTATTTTTTAGTCAGGTTTACATCTTTAAAACGACATTAAAAAAATAGTGCAAGTGGTTAAGAGCTATCAATTCTATTATTTACCGACATCCCTTAGAAGCTTAGACTCAAGTGCCATACAGTCCAGGAATTTGATTCTTCAAGGAGACCCTCTAAACAACAGTTGAGCTTTGCAAGTCTTCTATTTCTCTGTAGTGCTTGAAAGAGACCACCCTGTAGAGCTGATTTCCTTAATCAGAGACCCCCATGAAGGCAGACCAGCAGATTTCTCCTATACTAGACTCTTCCCCTTCAAACATATATCTCTCTTTTTTTTAACAAAGATGCTGTGAAATAAATACGGAAGGTATATAATTTTATTATGTACATTTAAGGGACAGAAAATAACATAAAAATGTAATAACATAAGAGTTGACATATTGGGACGGAACATCAAGCCAGTACTGTGTTATCAACAGTGGCCATTCCAGATCACAAGTACCTGGCAAGATCCCAAAAAAGTAAAACATAAGAACATAAGAATTGCCACTGCTGGGTCAGACCAGTGGTCCATCATGCCAGCAGTCCACTAACATGGCGGCCCCCAGATCAAAGACCAGTGCTCTTAATGAGTCCAGCCTCACCTGCGTATGTTCTAGTTCAGCAGGAACTTGTCTAACTTTGTCTTGAATCCCTGGAGGGTGTTTTCCCCTATAACAGACTCCGGAAGAGTGTTCTAGTTTTCTACCACTCTCTGGGTGAAGAAGAACTTCCTTACGTTTGTACGGAATCGATCCCCTTTTAACTTTCGAGAGTGCCCTCTTGTTCTCATTACCTTGGAGAGGGTGAACAAACTGTCTTTATCTGCTAAGTCTATTCTCTTCAGTATTTTGAATGTTTTGATCGTGTCTCCTCTTTTCAAGGGAGAAGAGGCCCAGCTTCTCTAATCTCTCACTGTACGGCAACTCCTCCAGCCCCTTAACCATTTTAGTCGCTCTTCACTGGACCCTTTCAAGTAGTACCATGTCCTTCTTCATGTATGGCAACCAGTGCTAGACGCAGTAATCCAGGTGAGGGCGCACCATGGCCCGGTATAGTGGCATGATAACCTTCTCCGATCTGTTCGTGATCCCCTTCTTTATCATTCCTAGCATTCTGTTCAACCTTTTCGCCGCTGCCATGCATTGCGCGAACGGCTTCATCGACTCGTCGATCAGATCTCTCAAGTCTCTTTCCTGGGAGGTCTCTCCAAGTACCACCCCAGACATCCTGTATTCGTGCATGAGATTTTATGCTGCTGATCCTAGGAATAAGCAGTGGATTTTCCCAAGTTAGCATGGCTGATGGAATTTTCTTTTAGGAAATTAGTCACTTTTTTAAAAACCCTTTTAAGCTAATTCTTTTCACCAAACTATTTCTCAAGAGTGATTTGACAGACATTTATGTCTCTTGTAGGTTTGCATACAACCACAAAAAACAAGGAGGAATGGAGGGAAGTATAGTCCAAAAATGAAAAAATATCACTCCAAAACAAAAGCCAAGAAAGCTAGCTAGCCTCAGACAAACGGAGAGGTGGACCCACAGTCTTCCACCAAAGCATCATAGGCTAAAAACTTTTACACAAGTTTAAAGTTAGCAGGTGGGAGCAAAAAATAGCAGAAATTGATTAATGGTAAAAACCACTGAACACAAACAGGCCAAGCCGACGATCGTTTCGTGGCCGGTAACCACTGCTTCAGGGCCTTAGTGCCAAATCCAGGCTATCAGTACGCAGATCCTAACTACTGCCTATGATGCTTTCGTGGAAGAGTGTGGGTCCACCTCTCCATTTGTCTGAGGCTTTTCTTTTGCTTAAGTAATAAGCTAGCTTTCTTGGCTTGTGTGGTGGTTTTGTTTTGGAGTGATATTTTTCAATTCTTGTCTTGTAGGTTTGAGACATTTTTGAATGTCTGCTAATTCTGAAAAATGCTCATGACAGCATTTTTAAAGCTTCCACTCAAGGGATAACTTGTCCAGAATGACATCGAGGTTTGAGTTCCTTTTTTAGAAAATAGATTTTACCCATGTTACAGAAAAAGAGGTCATTCCTGTTTTTCAGAAGTTGGGTTACTGTTATCGTTGGACTCATAAACTTATAATCTACTTTACCACAGAATTACATACTCTAGAAAACACCAGGAAATCAAACTTTTAATTTAGAAACTTCTGTATTGTTTTTCCTTCATCAATTGCCATCTGGGGACAGTTTTGAAGGTTCCCACAAGGCTCACAGGTCAATTTCCTCCTCAATTACAAGTTGAATTATTCTGTAAATGCCTGAAAACTTGGTTGACTAGATCGAACCCACTTATTTTAATTGGCCGATAGTTGTTAGGGTAGGGATCGACTACTTGAACATGGATTCATCTTTTGGCCTGCCCTTCAATGTTAGAAGCTATGTCCTCATATATACTGACATTACCTGAATGCTCTCTGTTTGCTTGACTGTCTATGCTTTCCTATCACAAATTATGTTGCTCCTTGCCTTTTATGTGGATTTTAGATTGTAAACTGTTTTAATCTGCAACAGGGCAGTTAAATTTGGTGATGTGTTTTTCTTTTTTCCCCCTTTTTAACATTTGCTTTTAAATTTATTTTATGAATTGTAAACCGCCCAGATATCCTTTCTGATAGACGGTATATCAAGAAATTAATAAACTTGGAAACTTGGTCATCTAGACCAGTGTTCTTCAACCTTTTTACACCCGTGGACCGGCAGAAATAAAAGAATTATTTTGTGGACCGGCAAACTACTAGGACTAAAATTTAAAAACCCCGTTTACGCCCCATCTCCGCGAGCTCGGTCCCCGCAAACCATCCGATCCCATCTGCACAAGCCGCAATTATGATTTTATATTGAACGTATTTTATTAAAGTATAAAAAGAAACAATATTCTGAACAATTGTGATTTTATAAATACAAATATACAGAGCACGGACCAACAAAACCCCTGTCTCCCCTCCCCTTCACATATATCCCCTCTACTATCAAGAAAACTGAACAAGCCAAGTTCATAGAAATATCATGCTAACAGAATACTGCAGTCCCCAGTTATGTCTCTAGCAGGATATATATTTCAAATCTGATATATTCTAATCACAAAATAGAAATAAAATTATTTGTTTCTACCTTTTGTTGTCTCTGGTTTCTGCTTTCATCTTCTTTTCACTCTCTTCCTTCCAGTGTCTGCCCTCTCTGTCTCTTCAATCCAGCATCTGCCCCTTCCATCTACTGTCTGACCTCTCCCCCTTCCATATAGTATTTGTCTTCTTTCTATGCCCCTCTCCCCTTTCCATTCAGCCTATGCCCCTCTCTCCTTTTTACACGATTCACTCCAGCTTCACTGCTCTCTTCATTTTTATCTCTCCTACACCAGATCTAGCATCTTTGTCCCTCTCAATTTCTCTGCTGACCCCCCTTCCCATCTCATTCCTGTCTCTCCCCTTCCCCTCCTCTAATCTCCCTGCAAGCTGTTTCCTTCCTTTTTTCTTCTCCCTTCCCTCCTCCCCCTGTCCAGCAGTAACTCTCTTCCCTTTCCTTTCCCTCCTCCCCTCCCAACAGCATCTCTCCTTCTCCCTCTCCAGGTCCAGTAGCAGCTGTCCCTTTTTCCCCCTTACCCAGCAGCTTCCCAGACTCCTTTCCCTCTCCCCTCCCAGCAGCATCTCTCCTTCTCCCTCTCCAGGTCCAGTAGCAGCTGTCCCTTTTTCCCCCTTACCCAGCAGCTTCCCAGACTCCTTTCCCTCCCCCCCTCCCAGCAGCATCTCTCCTTCTCCCTCTCTAGGTCCAGTAGCAGCTATCCCTTTTTCCCCCTTACCCAGCAGCTTCCCAGACTCCTTTCCCTCCCCCCTCCCAGCAGCATCTCTCCTTCTCCCTCTCCAGGTCCAGTAGCAGCTGTCCCTTTTTCCCCCTTACTCAGCAGCTTCCCAGACTCCTTTCCCTCCCCCCTCCCAGCAGCATCTCTCCTTCTCCCTATCCAGGTCCAGTAGCAGCTGTCCCTTTTTTTTTTTCACCATGCCCAGCAGCTTTCTCCCCTCCCAGCAACTCTCCTTACTTGCTAGCACTACGATTCAGTAAGGCAGCCTCGGGTCCTTTGTTGGGTTGCACCGCCTCTGAGGAAAGCGGAAGTTGCATCATCAGAGGCGGCCCGACTCAGCAAAAGCTCCAAGGCTTCCTTCTTCAATCGTTGCGTTTGTAAGGAGAGCCGCTGGGAGGGGAGAAAGCACAGTGTAAGGCTCCCTATTTTCTCTCCGGCCCTGTGCGAAGGACAGCTCCTCGATCTTGCCGGTCCTGTGCGGACCGGCAGGAAATTGAAGAAATTTATCTCGCCGGTCCTGTGCGGACCGGCAGGAATTTTCTGCGGACCGGAAGAACTGTGATCTAGACCAGTGTTTCCCAACCCTGTCCTGGAGGACCATCAGCCAGTCAGATTTTCAGGATAGCCCTAATGAATATGCATGAAAGAGATTTGCATGTAATAAAGATGATAGGAATGCAGATCTGCCCCATGCATATTCATTAGGGCTATCCCAAAAACCCAACTGGCTTGTGGTCCTCCAGGACAGGGTTGGGGACCACTGATCTAGACTATTGCAATGCCCTATAACAGGGCAGCAACCAGCACCTCCAATCAATTCAAACTCATCGAAGAGGCTTAGCAATGTGATCCTATTACACCATGTCTTCACCAAGACCACTGGCTGCCCTTTTCATATCATATAACATTTAAAATCTTAGTCTTTAAGATTCTAAATCTAGATTTTCTTTTTTTCTATCGTGTGTCCTGGTCCCGTATCTCCCAGGTCATTCTCTTAGATTTAGCTAGCGACAACTGATCATTGTTCCCTTATTTAGACAATAAAATAGAACCATATCAGATGAAAAATCTGTATTATGACAGGTCCCAGTTTGTGAAATGCTTTACCTCGTGACACAGGGTTTCAAGAAATGCTATTGAAATTTAAAATTAGTTTGAAAATCTAGTTTGAAGATGTGTTCCTAGAATCCCCAGCTGGGCCCGTCCAAGCCATGGGGGAGGTGGCTGATATGGATGGGAAACCCTGGCCTACACGTTCTCACTTTCTTCTCCACTCTTCCTATGACATTCCTATATGAATGAAATTCCTCTAACGTATATTTTTGGTTTTAGTTATTGTAAACTGCTCAGTTGGACCCCAATAACTTGGAAACTTGAACAGAAATGCCTCGTTATAGAATTATCTGCAAGCTAGAACCCTATATAGTTGGACATGATTGATTTAGGCAGTGTAATTCTATTTTACCCAAAAAGTTACCCCTATGTCTAAGGTCAAATGTTGGGTGGGAATTCTTCCAGCTATTCTCCTACTTGGGGAGCAATAAAATCTGCTGCATACTCTACTCTAAAGTTTGCCCAAATTGCTCAACAAAAAAACCCTTACCAAAACTGTATCATGCAAATTAGAGTAAGCCTTAAGATCTGATTCCAAACAATTTACATGAAGTCAGAAAAGCAGAAAAATAATCTGGGCTAGACCAAGTCAACAGAAGCTATCGCTGTCCTGTCCAACCACAATTAGATCCTCCTAGAAGCCTTTCTTGACAACCCAAGTAGAATGTTCCCTTTTTACCTTTAAATTGCCGCTCTGACAAATAATTGTAATGCCAATATTTCAAAGCATGTGGCTGCTGGACGGCACTCTCAGATATTATTGTATCTCTACACCCCATCCAGAGCTCTTCCAGAATATAACAATTCATCCTGACATGCTCTGTATTTTGTTAACTAAATTCTGCCTTTATTAAAATAAATTATCTCGAAGACGTCCAATAAAATACCACAGGCAGCACAAAAGAAACATTTTCTTTCCTAAAAGTCAATGCTCACTGCTTTTGTTCAAAAAGGGAAAGCAGATACCCTTGTAGAATGCAAATGTTTTTCATCCACGTTAATAATTATTTGCAGAGTGGCCATGTGGGGTGCGAGTTCAGTGTCTGGATAAATAATTCATTACAGCAGCTGAATATATTGCGCTGAATAGAGTCCAAACCAGTGAACATTAAGAAGAGAAGTGAAACAGTGCATAGGAAAAAGCTCATGCTTATTTAACCTTCACACAGAAGGGAAAGAGATCTGTAGTAGTATAAAGACATTTGAACACAATAACATGTTCTGATGATGCCCTGACGTGGAGCATTTCTCTGACCTAGTTCAATTAAGGTCTTGAATATTATCTTTTTGTTTGTTTATTTATTTATAATCAAGAAGGGTATTACAACCAGAACGAAAGAAGTTATCCTGCCATTGTATTGGGCGATGGTGCGTCCGCATCTGGAGTACTGCGTCCAATATTGGTCGCCGTACCTTAAGAAGGACATGGTGTTACTCGAGAGGATTCAGAGGAGAGCGACGCGTCTGATAAAGGGGATGGAAAACCTTTCATATGCAGAGATTGGAGAAACTGGGTCTCTTTTCCCTGGAGAAGAAGAGACTTAGAGGGGATATGATAGAGACTTACAAGATCATGAAGGGCATAGAGAGAGTGGAGAGGGACAGAGAGAGAGAGATAGAAAGACAGAGAGAGAGAGCTAGAAAGAAAGAGAGAGAGAAAGGGAGAGAGACAGAAATAGACAAAGAGAGAAAGAGAGAGAGAGAAAGGGAGAGACACAGAAATAGAGAGAGATATAAAGAGAGAGAGAGAAAGATTGGAGAAACTGGGTCTCTTTTCCCTGGAGAAGAGGAGACTTAGAGGAGATATGATAGAGACTTACAAGATCATGAAGGGCATAGAGAGAGATAGAAAGACAGAGAGAGAGAGCTAGAAAGAAAGAGAGAGAGAAAGGGAGAGAGACAGAAATAGACAGAGAGAGAAAGAGAGAGAAATATAAAGAGAGAGAGAGAAAGATTGGAGAAACTGGGTCTCTTTTCCCTGGAGAAGAAGAGACTTAGAGGGGATATGATAGAGACTTATAAGATCATGAGGGGCATAGAGAGAGTAGAGAGGGACAGATTCTTCAAACTTTCAAATAATAAAAGAACAAGAGGACATTCGGAAAAGTTGAAAGGGGACAGATTCAAAATGAATGCTAGGAAGTTCTTCTTTACCCAACGTGTGGTGGACACCTGGAATGCGCTTCCAGAGAGCGTAATAGGGCAGGCAGCGGTACTGGGGTTCAAGAAAGGATTGGACAATTTCCTGCTGGAAAAGGGGATAGAGGGGTATAGATAGAGGATTACTGCACAGGTCCTGGACCTGTTGGGCCGCCGCGTGAGCGGACTGCTGGGCACGATGGACCTCAGGTCTGACCCAGCAGAGGCATTGCTTATGTTCTTATGTACTTACTTACTTACTTCAGGGGCGTCCAACCTCGGCCCTCGCCAGGTCGGGTTGTCAGGGTTTCCCAAATGAATATGCATGAGATCTATTTACATACAATGGAAGCAGTGCGTGCAAATAGATGTCATGCAAATTCATTGGGGAAATCCTGAAAACCCGACTGGATTGCGGCACTCGAGGACCAACCCTGATTTACTTTGTTTAAATGACTAACACAGTATTAATCTCTGAGGGACGTAGAATTCAATGTAGGCTATTTATTTCTTGGGATTTATGAAGAGATTCACCCAAGGCTACTGTTAAGTTGTGTTATTTTACTCTTAAGCCCAGTTAGTAGTAACTAGGGGGACCTTTCCTAAGATGCATTAGGACCTAACATGCACCTTCTCTCTTGAAAAGAGGAGACTGAGAGGGGACATGATCGAAACATTCAAGATATTGAAGGGAATTGACTTAGTAGAAAAAGAGAGATTGCTTACCCTCTCCAAGGTGTAGAGAATGAGAGGGCACTCGCTAAAGTTAGAAGGGAAAAGATTCTTCTTCACCCAGAGAGTGGTAGAAATCTGGAACGCTCTTCCGGAGGCTGTTATAAGGGAAAACACCCTTCAAGGATTCAAGACAAGGTTGGAACAGAACATACGCAGGTAAGGCTAGACTCAAATAGGGCATTGGTCTTTGACCTACTGGCCGCCGTGTGAGCAGACTGCTGGGCACGATGGACCACTGGTCTGACCCAGCAGCGGCAAATCTTATGTTCTTAATACAGGGGTATTTTTACTACAGTGCTCTAACCAACTTAGCCCATGCTAGGGCACCCATAGAATATAATGGGTGCCTTAGCATTTAGCGTGTACTAATTTTAGCGAGTGCACACCTTAGTAAAAGGACCCCGCAGATTAAAGTGCTGTACTGGGAGACATGTTTGGGTGTACTAAAGAAACTATACAGTACAATAAGCTTTTATTAAATTTATTGTAAACCACTTAGATGTAATGATAGGCAGCATATCAAATAGAGTATATCAAATAAATCATAAATTTGAAACTTGACAATACAAGATCACTTCTTATATCTCACAATTTTTGACAGGGAATTATTGCAGCTTCCAGCAAGATGGGTTGCAATTGATAAGCGAGTTTAATATTGCCAGGTTGGTTTAAGGGATGGCAGCCTATGGGATGAACAGGGCAGGGAAGAGTTGAGTCTACTGGGGGAAGATCTTTTTCTGAACAGGCAATGTGTAGGTAGTCGTCATAGATAGGCAGGTAGACTGTTCCTAGGAACTCATAGGTAGAGTTCAACATCCTCTTCCCATGTACTCCTTGAGAGGATGGAAACGGTATTTTAAATCTCTGTGTGGTCCTTCAGACCGGAATGCTGGAGTTTTCTCCGAAGACGGACTTGTGAATCAAACAGTCAGAGGGGCAGAGAGTGGGTGTTCTTGTGCTAAACAGTTATTGTATCTACTATACATTAGTGGTTGCCAACTGGTTAGCGCAGGAATATGGCTTGATCTCTTTGGCCCGCATTCTCTAAAAGTCACTGAAAGTTAGGTGCTACAGATGCTTAGATCATGCCTGCTGGCGCCTAACTTTAGTGTTTTAATTGGTTTTAAGTGGTTGTGCTATTAAAAACCAATTAAAATCTCATTTTTAAAAATTAGGCGTCGCTAGGCAACCTCTGGGACTGGCGCCTGGGTCCATGGCCTAGAGACATCGAAGCTTGGAAATGGGTGTGGTTAGGGACGACACCGGACTTCGGTGTCACTAGGTGCCGCTGGCCATGATCTGCAAGGACCCTAAGCACCAGAAATGTAAGCCTCTAAAACTTTGGATTATATCTTCAGTGTCCAGGGTCCTTGCTAGGTGCTGGTATCTCTGGTTTTGGAAGTGGCACCTGTCCATGATTAACACAAGCCAGGCCCCATAAGAATATAAGAATAGCCTTACTGGGTCAGACCAAAGGTCCATCAAGCCCAGTAGCCTGTTCTTATGGTGGCCAATCCAGGTCTCTGACAAAAACCCAAGGAGTAGCAACATTCCATACAGAATCCCAAAGAATAGCAAGATTCCGGAATCCTAGAGAGTGACAAGATTCTAGAATCCCAAAGAATAGCAACATTCCATGCTACCGATCCAGGCCAAGCAGTGGCTTCCCCCATGTCTTTCTCAATAACAGACTTTGGACTTTTCCTCCAGGAAATTGTCCAAACCTTTCTTAAAACCAGCATCACTATACGCTCTTACCACAACCTCTGGCAACATGTTCCAGAACTTACAGAATCAGCCCCTTACTGCCTTCAAAATGGGTGATGATAAGGGCTCACTGGTAATTTTTGAAAATGGCTAAAGGATAAAGGCAATCAACTTAATAGCATATAAGACTTTCAGATGGCTGTTTAAATATCAATTTAATAGAAATAGGAACTTCTTCCTTATTCCACTTAGCAATCTGATGCAATGAGTTATTATTAGGCCCTCAGCGTCACCACTCAGAACTCAAATATATCACCGTTCAGAGCTTTACGTGACCAATCCTCACTGGGTCTAAGTTTTACTTATTTACGTTTTCAAGAGCTTTATATATTTAATTTCTTATAGATTTTTAAACTTTTACTTCATTTTAGTTAGCTTATTTTACTTAGCTTTAGTGTAGTTGTCTCTGGTAGAGATATTTTTAAATCAGGCAGGGTGCATGACTCTTACAAGAAAAACCGGGTTATCTGAACAAAGTAAAGATATCAAAATTGCTTAGAATAACCTTCTCTCTCACCTTTAACACTATCGACTTCCTCAAATGCTTTAAAGAGGAGCCGACAGCGTTCTCTCTTTTTATTACAGAATCCCGGTGGTGAAGCCACGCCCACCGAATGACGTGTGAGCCTGACGACAACCACCGGCTGTTTACAGTAAAACAAACTTTATTGAAAGCTTTAATAAGAGCTTTAAGGATCCCTCTCACTCGCACAACATCTAGATCAAGGAAGCCCATTCTAACTCCAGATTTAACCCTAATGGGATAACAGTATTTAATGTATAAATCCAGCGTTGCTCCTTGTAATTCAAGCATTCATCTAAATTTGTATTTAACCTTCCCTCCCTCCCAGCGTCTATCTGATCAATGACTCTCCATTTAAGATGACTCACCTCATGGCCCAAGGCAACACAATGTTCTACCATAGGGGCTTGCATAGTTTTTGTTTTTATTCGTGATTTATGCTCATTTAGACGGACATGAACAGGTCTTGAAGTACGGCCCACATAAACTAAATTACATGGACATACCACTATATATACTACCCCTGCCGTTTGGCAATTAGTATTCGCTGAAGCTGTTATAGTAAATTTTGTTTGGGGGTCTGTCCAAATCTCCCCCTCAATGGTGTTAGCACACCATTGGCAATGACCACATTTTTGATGTTTGCCCTTATTTTTCATTTTCTTTACACCGGTCTTCTGGGCTATTAGAACCTGACTTATAGTTTTAGCTTTCTTAAAAGAGAACATCGGTACCTCTATAAAAACTTCATGAAGTTGGAGAATATGCCAGAATTTTCTAATTTGAATCATAAGTTCCTTAGCTGCTTCAGAAAATGGTAGCACACATATTAATTTCTCCAATTTTTCTTTTTCTATCTTTTCTTGCAATAAAAGATCTCTATTTGCATATTTTGCTCTTAAAAAGGCTCTATGGATTGCCTTCTCCGGATATCCTCTTATGCTAAATCTATTTTTCAACTCATCCGCAGCTTCTTTAAATGTTTTCATATCTGATGAAACCCTTCTCACCCTCAGGAACTGACTCACTGGGAGATTGAACTTTAAATGATATGGGTGATAACTTGAAAAATGTAAAAAAGTGTTCCTTGCCACAGGCTTCCTAAATAATCTAGTGTCAATTTTTAAATCTTTCTTACTAATTATCATATCCAAGAATTCTATCATGGTGCTATTGTAAGAGAGTGTAAATTGTAGATGGGGATCCCTGGTGTTAAGCCATCCAATGAAATCTTTAAGCTGTTGCTCTGTCCCCGACCATAAAAAGAACACATCATCCAGAAACCTTTTCCATAAGATGATATATTGAAAGAAACTAGAAGAATAAATTTCAACTTCTTCAAAGGAGGCTACATAGAGGGTAGCTACTGAGGGGGCCAAAGTGGCACCCATCGCCACCCCCTGAATCTGTTGATAAATACAAATTTAGATGAATGCTTGAATTACAAGGAGCAACGCTGGATTTATACATTAAATACTGTTATCCCATTAGGGTTAAATCTGGAGTTAGAATGGGCTTCCTTGATCTAGATGTTGTGCGAGTGAGAGGGATCCTTAAAGCTCTTATTAAAGCTTTCAATAAAGTTTGTTTTACTGTAAACAGCCGGTGGTTGTCGTCAGGCTCACACGTCATTCGGTGGGCGTGGCTTCACCACCGGGATTCTGTAATAAAAAGAGAGAACGCTGTCGGCTCCTCTTTAAAGCATTTGAGGAAGTCGATAGTGTTAAAGGTGAGAGAGAAGGTTATTCTAAGCAATTTTGATATCTTTACTTTGTTCAGATAACCCGGTTTTTCTTGTAAGAGTCATGCACCCTGCCTGATTTAAAAATATCTCTACCAGAGACAACTACACTAAAGCTAAGTAAAATAAGCTAACTAAAATGAAGTAAAAGTTTAAAAATCTATAAGAAATTAAATATATAAAGCTCTTGAAAACGTAAATAAGTAAAACTTAGACCCAGTGAGGATTGGTCACGTAAAGCTCTGAACGGTGATATATTTGAGTTCTGAGTGGTGACGCTGAGGGCCTAATAATAACTCATTGCATCAGATTGCTAAGTGGAATAAGGAAGAAGTTCCTATTTCTATTAAATTGATATTTAAACAGCCATCTGAAAGTCTTATATGCTATTAAGTTGATTGATTGAAACATGGCATCAGAAGAAACAGAATTTATTGGCTATTCGGAAGAGCAGTTTCAAAATATTTTATCTAGACCTGCTCTTCTGGATGACTTGGAGGATCCCTCCACACAGTTATCATGGACAGAACTTGAACAAACACATAAACGCTTAATAAGAGCGGAGCTCCATGGAAGTACTTTGGTACAGTATCTTAAAAAATCTATGATACCACGTGGGCTGCGTATCTTAAAGGAACCCAAACTCACTACTCTTGATAAAACTTTCATGGATAAATGGACAGCGATTTTGAATCGCTGTTCCAGAGATTTGATGATTCTACTAGTTGAGACTACCTCTGACATTGAATTAGATCTTAGAGCTAAGACGGTATCTATGGAGTTATCTATGAAGGAAAATATTGATAAAGAAGAATTTAAGAAAAAACGTGAAGAATTGGAAGATGAAATGGTACAGTTTAGGGATTCAATAAAACAGACAAAAATACGGAAATGGAAGAGAGATGAAAAGGATTATCAAATTGGAAAAGTATATTCTTGGAATAAGAAGATAACAGGAGCAATAGTAACAAAGAAGAAGGTAGCATTTAATGCTTCATCTGAAGAATCTGATACCACCAGTGGAGACTCTACAGAGACGGCTAAAACGTCGGGGGAAGGACTTCAGGGCCAAAGAGGATCACGACCGAGAGGAAGAACAAGAGGAGTCCAACGGGGCAGAGGAAAAAACCAGCCCAATGGGAAAAAGTAGAATCAACAGTAGTAAATATTTCTGGGAAAATACTAACAAAAGAACAACAAGAAGTACTTGAGCTTGGATTAAATTTTGCTTTATGTCAACGTCCAGATTTTTTCCAGTTGAAAATCTTTTTTCATAAATTTATAAGGAAATTACAACTGAAATTATTTTTCAAGGATTCGGAAACAATAGATGAAATAACAGAAAGCAGTAGTGAGGAAGAAGTGGTTCCTATATGTAAGAGTAACTCACGATGGGTCCCCCCGGGACCGATGGATCCAGTGATCTCTACTTTTAGAGATCTAGTATTAACAGGCATTATGGAATATGAAAGGGTTAAATATAGGAAGATTCCTTATAATTTGACTTCCTGTCAATATAAAGCTCTCTTACAGTTAAAAGATTCACGAGACATGATGATTATGAGAGCGGATAAAGGAGGAGCAACTGTGGTGTTGTCAAGAGACCAGTACTTAAGAGAAGCTAGTAGACAATTAATTGACCAAACAGCGTATACTCCTTTGCCTGGTGATCCTCTCCCAGATATGATGAAAGAAATCTACCAGTGGATGACGTCCCATTATGAATTAGGAATGATAACAAAAAAAGAATATCAATTTCTAGTGGAGAAATATCCTTCTACCCCATACATATATTTTGTTCCTAAAATTCATAAAAATCTTGAAAATCCCCCTGGTAGACCCATAGTGAATACAAGAGGATCCCTTCTAGAACCTTTATCCCAATTTGTGGATACTTTCCTTAGGAAAGAAGTAGTTAAGATCCCCTCCTATCTTAAGGATTCTTCCCACCTTCTTAGAATCCTAGCTCAAGATATTGATATATCCCAGATTTCATTTTTTTGTACTCTTGATGTGGTTTCCCTCTACACAATGATACCCCAAGATAAAGCACAAGAAGTGGTAAAAAATGTATTAACCCAGAGGGTGGGAGATCTGAGGATTAGCAATGACTTTTTACTACAGTTAACAAAGTGGGTCATTGAGAATAATTATTTTGAGTTTGAGGGGGTTTTTTATCAACAGATTCAGGGGGTGGCGATGGGTGCCACTTTGGCCCCCTCAGTAGCTACCCTCTATGTAGCCTCCTTTGAAGAAGTTGAAATTTATTCTTCTAGTTTCTTTCAATATATCATCTTATGGAAAAGGTTTCTGGATGATGTGTTCTTTTTATGGTCGGGGACAGAGCAACAGCTTAAAGATTTCATTGGATGGCTTAACACCAGGGATCCCCATCTACAATTTACACTCTCTTACAATAGCACCATGATAGAATTCTTGGATATGATAATTAGTAAGAAAGATTTAAAAATTGACACTAGATTATTTAGGAAGCCTGTGGCAAGGAACACTTTTTTACATTTTTCAAGTTATCACCCATATCATTTAAAGTTCAATCTCCCAGTGAGTCAGTTCCTGAGGGTGAGAAGGGTTTCATCAGATATGAAAACATTTAAAGAAGCTGCGGATGAGTTGAAAAATAGATTTAGCATAAGAGGATATCCGGAGAAGGCAATCCATAGAGCCTTTTTAAGAGCAAAATATGCAAATAGAGATCTTTTATTGCAAGAAAAGATAGAAAAAGAAAAATTGGAGAAATTAATATGTGTGCTACCATTTTCTGAAGCAGCTAAGGAACTTATGATTCAAATTAGAAAATTCTGGCATATTCTCCAACTTCATGAAGTTTTTATAGAGGTACCGATGTTCTCTTTTAAGAAAGCTAAAACTATAAGTCAGGTTCTAATAGCCCAGAAGACCGGTGTAAAGAAAATGAAAAATAAGGGCAAACATCAAAAATGTGGTCATTGCCAATGGTGTGCTAACACCATTGAGGGGGAGATTTGGACAGACCCCCAAACAAAATTTACTATAACAGCTTCAGCGAATACTAATTGCCAAACGGCAGGGGTAGTATATATAGTGGTATGTCCATGTAATTTAGTTTATGTGGGCCGTACTTCAAGACCTGTTCATGTCCGTCTAAATGAGCATAAATCACGAATAAAAACAAAAACTATGCAAGCCCCTATGGTAGAACATTGTGTTGCCTTGGGCCATGAGGTGAGTCATCTTAAATGGAGAGTCATTGATCAGATAGACGCTGGGAGGGAGGGAAGGTTAAATACAAATTTAGATGAATGCTTGAATTACAAGGAGCAACGCTGGATTTATACATTAAATACTGTTATCCCATTAGGGTTAAATCTGGAGTTAGAATGGGCTTCCTTGATCTAGATGTTGTGCGAGTGAGAGGGATCCTTAAAGCTCTTATTAAAGCTTTCAATAAAGTTTGTTTTACTGTAAACAGCCGGTGGTTGTCGTCAGGCTCACACGTCATTCGGTGGGCGTGGCTTCACCACCGGGATTCTGTAATAAAAAGAGAGAACGCTGTCGGCTCCTCTTTAAAGCATTTGAGGAAGTCGATAGTGTTAAAGGTGAGAGAGAAGGTTATTCTAAGCAATTTTGATATCTTTACTTTGTTCAGATAACCCGGTTTTTCTTGTAAGAGTCATGCACCCTGCCTGATTTAAAAATATCTCTACCAGAGACAACTACACTAAAGCTAAGTAAAATAAGCTAACTAAAATGAAGTAAAAGTTTAAAAATCTATAAGAAATTAAATATATAAAGCTCTTGAAAACGTAAATAAGTAAAACTTAGACCCAGTGAGGATTGGTCACGTAAAGCTCTGAACGGTGATATATTTGAGTTCTGAGTGGTGACGCTGAGGGCCTAATAATAACTCATTGCATCAGATTGCTAAGTGGAATAAGGAAGAAGTTCCTATTTCTATTAAAGGATAAAGGCAACATTTAGTGCAAGATCATTAGTACAAAAAATAAAAATTTGGAGATTTTATGGCTGCCATTGTTGGAAGTTGTCCTGAAAATTTAAACACAGCTCCTTATTCAACATAACCATAAAGACACTTGTATTCTACGGACCCTGAAGAAGGAATTTCTCCTGAAACATGGTCTGTGTTGGGTCCTAGTTGTACACTAAAGGCCTGTAAATGTATCTTCGTTTGCACGGAGTTTCCTTCTCTTTTTTCTTGTTTGTACTTTGTGGAATTCTTTTGGTTTTTTGTTTCTAACCTCCCCCCCACCCCCCACCCCCTTTTTACTAAACCGCAATAGTGGCTGTTAGCACAGAAAGCTGCGCTGAATACTCCACGCTGCTCCCAACACTCATCGAGTTCCTCACTACACCACTGTCTGCTGAATTCTTGCACTTTGAGACCTATGAAAGATCTGGTGAACACAGGAATTCCCCCCCCCCCCCCGCCTCATATTTTCAGTTACTCAAGGTAGAATAGAATACTGTTACCAGACTAAACTAAAGCTTAACTTTATATACTGGGTCATCAACCTAAGGAAGCTCAGCTCGGTGTGAAGAAAGTTTACAACAATTAAATAAAAAAACTGAAAAAAATTAAAACAAAGGTCTCAGAACAAATTAATTTCCAAAATGTTTGGCAAATAGAAAAGTTTTTAGAACTTTACGGAAAGAACTGGAGCTCCTCAGAATTAAGGGGAGTTCATTCCATAGTTTAGAAAGTTTAAAAGCCAAAGATTGGCTGAACCTAAATTCTCTGAAAATGTTGTGGTTTTTTTTTAAATGATTAACTCTTTAATGTTAAACCATGAAAGAGCTTCTTCCATCCGTCTGGTGAGGTAAATGCTCTGACGCTCGTAGGAATAGAATGAGTGTTAGAGCATTTATCTCATTGGCCCACCGTAAGAAGTTCTTCCATGGTTTAGTAAAAGGAGCCCTAAGTTACATATATAACTTTTCACATATTGTTAGGCCTTAGAAATAGAAAGAGATTTCTAACAGAAACAGTACATATGTGGTCTACAATAATCTAAATTCCTGACATTGTTTGCAGATGAAAATTGAACTACCAGCGTTTAAAGAGGAAACAAACAGCCTTCTAAGGCTTTACTCTTATTCCTTCAGTATAGAGGAAAAGCATATGCAAATTTGATCTTAAATATGTTCTGAAATGTATACTCAGTACCGTTTCCCACACTGTAAAGTGATTCCTTTGTCCTTGCCACTGTTCAATGTCTTGCGTTTGTACAATGAATGAAGAAGTTTATACAAAAATAAAATAAACTATATCAACACTTTCAATGTTTTTCTCTTTTTCAAACCCATCCAATTAGGACTGAGTGGAAAACAGAAAGCATTTTTATGATGGGTGTAGAGAGTAACCCAGAAGAGAAGACTAAAACCAGATGGTTTCAACCACATTGTGCTGCCACATTATTCTCTGTGGTTCTGCTGTTGCTTCTTCCAGTCATCGGAACAATGAAACAGAATATACCAAGACTCAAGCTTTCGTACAAAGGTACAGTTCGTCTCTCTCTTATTTACTGCATTTTTCTCTTTCGTAATTATAACATTTGGTTCTTCTTCTGGGAAATCAGTTGAGACCCTCCACCCAAAGTTAAATAAGTTTGCCTAATTAGTGCAGAAATTTCCATGGGTAAGAACTCATGTTGGAAAATGCATCTTAGAAGAACCTCAAAGACTTAACGTTCTTTTTGATGGAAGGAGTTCTGATTCTAGATTGCTGAGTTTAAGGGTAAGGGGCAAAGAATTTGATATATTGCCTTTCTATGATTCAACCTAAGTGGTTGACATACATCACTTGCAGATACCTTGTCTGTCGCCAGCTCTTCTATGAATGTGATCCTTTCTTATAATGTTGTTTTAGTTGTAGAAACGGCTCTGCCCTGCTTGACAGAGCAGTATAGTAAGTTGGGAATAAAGATAAAGATAGATATACAGCATCTGTACAAAATGGACCCCCCCCACCCCCAATATATCCCATGCCATTGCGTTTCATTATCAAGTGGATATGAGAAGAAAAAAAGTCATGTTTTATTGATTACAGATAATTGGGCAAACTCTTTTAAGACTATGTGCGTTATGCCCTAGATTCTGAATCGATTGCCCAAATTTGGGTGCAGATCCCAGATCTTCACATAAGCTAATCAGTGTCTGAGGTGCTAACGATCAATTATTGCAGTTAACAATCACTTATTTGGCAATAATTAAAAGTTATACACACATCTCCTTTCATAACGCATGTGGGGGGCATGAGCAAGACAAGGGCATTCCCAGAAAGGAAGTGCGATGCTACAGAATCCCAGCATTTCCAGACGACAGCTTTTAGGAGACATGAAGAGCACGCTAAATTAGTATTCAGTAAAGGTCACTTTGTGCCCATTCTGGGTCCAGCCACAAAATGGCTGTAGGGCTCTCCATTGCAATGGAGCAGCGGCCTTTGAAGAGGCCACCAAGCAACCTGAACTTCCTATGGTAGGCCCGGGGAGAGCCACAGGTGGTCAGTGGGATGGGAGGGTGGTAGAGAATGATCACGGGTGGGAGGGAGGGCAGAGTGATCATGGGAGGGTGCAGAGTTTTGCATTCAGCCAAAAATGTAGATTTTGGCTGGTTTCAGTGCTGAATCCAGAACCAAAACCAAGCTTCAATCAGGCTCTAAAGTGTTTTTAGCTTCTGCTTATGAGTTAATGTCATGGTGAATGTTTCCTTTTCGTTGATAATGATGGACTTTGTCATAAAAAGAAACTCCATTCAACCATGACTTTTGTCAAGAGAGCAAGGGTGTTGAGAACTCTCTGTCCCTCTTATGTTGCTAATTATGGCAAAGTTTTATAGATCCTTTTACTGAAGGTCGTTAAGCCCTAATGCTCAGTTAGCACGCTTACCACAGAACACATTAAAGCGTTTTATGGGAATTTCCCTATTGTTGTGTGCTAATTGCATGGTAACAGTTAAAAAAATTTGGGGGGGGAGAGGGCCTATCATAGGTGAGGGGTCAGGGTTCCTGAATTATCTGGCTAATGTGTTATTATTAGCGTGTACTAACTGGACCCTTCGTGCAGTGTTTCTATGCATGTTCTCAAAAACATGCCGCATACTGATAAAATATGAGTTTAGCATGGGGAAAATCCCATGTTAAAATGCGTTAAGCCCAGATTTTAGTAAAAGGGCCCCTTAACTGGGAATAAATGAACTACAGTATGCTTTAATACATTTTCAGACTACATAACATTTGTAATTAGCACTAAAAGTTTTGCAAATCTTTGACCTATTAAGATGCTTTCTACAGTAGGATCAGCGTATGTCCTAATTCCCGAACCAGATGTGCAGAGTTCTGAATATCATGAGAGGGAGAAAGGGGTTCACACATACCGTACCGTAGATTAGGATTTTCACAACTTTCTGACTGGAGGGCACTCTGAAAATTGCAACAGAGGGGCCATCTTCCTTTGCTTGAGATTTATAGGGTCATCTGAGCATGACATAATAATTTTTGGGGGCTAATGTTAAGGGGTAGCTCTGGGTCGGAAATCTTTTTGAGTCAGGAACAAGGTTAAATCAAGCCATGGATGATTTTGTTTCATGGACAATCATTGAGATTAAATATTATGCATTGCTTATTCAAAGCAAATAGGCCCATAGTCATTATACAATGGGGTGTCTGTTCCACTAACAGCGATTGCTTTGTTTCATAAAATAATTACAGCTATTAAAATACAATTAATGGTACATGCCAAAAAGAAATGTGAGTAAAATGATTCCATCTGTCTGCAGGACAAAAAGCTGTTTTCACTGAACTCTGTCTTCTAATAAAATCTTACAGAATACTTGCATTGTTGTCAACCACACTAAGAGAGGTTTCGGTGGAAGAGTAGCCTAATGGTTTATTCCAATGCATCGCAAACTGTGTGCCCCAGAGGATGCCAGGTGTGCCAGTTGGTCATCCTCACCTCTTCTTCGACAGCACCCCCCCCTCATACCTCAGGGCTGCGCATATGTGCGATGTCTGCTCGTTTCCGGGTGCCCTTTGGCCGCAGCCCCGAGATTAGTGTGCCAGCGGCTTAAAAAGTTTATTCAGTAGTATGAGAAACGGGGGAATTGGGTTCAACTCTAACCTCATTAGCCTTTCCTCATACGAAAGCCATTCAGTCCTCTTATTCATTTCGGTTGGCTTTCTTTGTTCCTTTTCTATCAATTTCTAACACTCTGCCTTCTTGGTTGCCACTACATGGTGAGGAGAAGATTTCAAGGCATTGTCCATGACGACACCTAGATCTTTTTCTTGGCCGATGACTCCTAATGTGCAATCTAGTATTAAGTTGCTATAATTTGGATTTATTCTTTTCAAAGTGCACATTAAATTTCATCTGCCATTTCCATGACCAATCTTCCAGTCTCATAAGGTCTTCCTGAAATTTCTCACTCGACGTATTTGATTTAACTTTTTTTTAAAAGGAATAGCGAGGCACATTTTGACAAAGCTAAATCCCTATTGCTACACATTCTCTATAAATCTATATAACACAATGCAAGAAAATGAAAGAGCTTTAAGTTGTGGGTTTGACGTGTATTTAAGAAAGGGCATTGGATGGTGCTTGGGGCAAGGTTCTTCATCAGGCTTCATCACATCTCAGTTCATAGACTCCGCAATTGGTTTAAAATAATCCTTCTTCATTATAAGCATGCCATGCTTAGCTGAGCTTAATGCTATGCAAATTAACTTAATGACTAAAAGTGGATCAGTGTTTCCAGTGGACTAATTCTTTCGATCATCCAGAAGGTCTGCTTGAGTCTTGACAATGAGAGTATCCTACTCAACCCCAGGATTTCCCATACTTCAATGGTTTGGGGATACGATTGTAAACTAAGAAAATGAGAAGTTAATTACTTCTTTTTCTATACAGGGAGATTAGAGGTATAGTTTTTGAAAGGACGTAATCCATTCAGATAATGCATGTCATCTGATCAACATGGGTAAAACTAATATCTAACATGCACAAAAAGTCTGCAATCTTTTGATGCCAAGAAGACAATCACCAAGTTTTTATTAAAAAAAAAAAAAAAAGAAGAAGATCATTTTACCAGAAGGCAAGGAGTAATTCTAGGAGTAATTGAAAAGGCACTTAAATTGCATTTGATTCCTTTTTAATTTCTTTTTAAGTCTTTAGAGGAAAAGAGTGTTGAAAGCCTTTGATAGCAGTTGTGGAAAACCAAGAGACAATGTAATATGCCTTTCCAGCTCACCTAATACCATCCTAAAAAAACGATCACGGTCAATTTACTAATTATTAGGAGGCCAATAATGTTACACTAATTTCTTTGTAGGTTTTGAAACTTTGCATTGAATAATGGGGATAAGTTATCAATATGGGCTACCACTAAGATGTTATTTGACTGTTAACCGCAGTTTTGGTAACATGAAACATATATTTAAATAGCAAAAATTAGTAATAAAATACTTAGCGGTAGCTCCTATGGTGGAAATCAGTTTTAGGTCACCTTTTAGGCTGTATAGTGGTATATAAAAATTTTTATAAACATAATAGTTTTTTTTATTAGCTTTTAATACTTATGTTTATTAAGGTACTTATATACATTCGTGATTTCTATTCCGCCATTACCTTGTGGTTGAAGGCGGATTACATTTGAATTGTCGTGGTATTAGGAAATACAAAGAGTTAGTTTGAGCGTTTTAGGTTTGCTAAGGAGTAGATAGTATTGTAAGTGAAGCTTCACAATACCATTCAGATACTTAAGTATTTTCCCCATCTCTCTCGGTGGGCTCACAATCTACCTATGGTACCTGGGGCAAAAGAGGATTAAGGAAGTGATTTGAATAATGACGCTAGTTGGACAGCACTTCTAGGTCATCATTGAGACAGAATATTTAGAACTGGCTGGTATCTGACAATCAGGTTTCATTTTAACCACTAATTTGGCTCAATTACTGACCACCATGGTTAAATGTTAGCTTTGTGGTTTATAACTTATAGCCCAATTCTATCAATCAAATGATATGAAGTTGATAAGCTGGCCAATATATAAAGCAATTTAGCTGGTTTCTGACCAGCTAAATCGTTTGGTCGGGCTAGCTGCTAATTTATTTCAGCACTTAACCAGCAAAGCACCACTGAAATTCAAATCCAGCTAAATTGGGACTGTTTGGGGTAGAGTCCTCACTTGGTCGTTTAAGTGCTGATATTGCATATAAATGGGGCAACATAAAAACCTGTCCTGTCTTTATGCACAGTCCCATAGCTACTTAAGTGATGAATATTAACTTAAGCAGCTAGATGTAACTCGAACTAAAAATAACTGGATATTTAGGGGCAAATTCTATAAACAGCACCTTAAGTGCCAGTAGGCGCCCTACTGGCGCTTACGTTAAGAGGGAAACGCCATTTGAAATGCAACTTAAGTATAAATTCAAAGCACCTACCGATGCCTAATGGCACTTATAGGCATGGCTAACGCTGGAAGTGGTGTGAGGCGCTGGGGAGGATGTGATAGAAAATGAATAAGATAAATAAATGATGCTGTCGTGTAATTGACTTGTACAGTGGATGCCAACAAAGACGCCAGTTAAAGAGCCTAAGCCAAGACCATTCCCTGCTTTCAATATCCAGAAATATGCTCCCTTCTGCTGGATGAATAGCAGCCCCCCACCCCCCACCCCAAAAACTCAAAGTTTGCCAAATATTAACCCCCCTTTTTTCCGAAACTGCAATCGCAGTTTCTAGCGCAGGGATATAATCCAAAGTTTTAGAGGCTTACATTTCTGGTGCTTAGGGTCCTTGCAGATCATGGCCAGCGGCACCTAGTGACACCGAAGTCCGGTGTCGTCCCTAACCACACCCATTTTCAAGCTTCGATGTCTCTAGGCATGGGTGGGCCTTAGGTACCTGGGACAATCAGGCTCTAGGCACTGGAAGACGGCATACACATGGGTGGAGCTTGGTAGTGACTTACTCGTGTAACTTATAGAATGCCATAAATTACTCAATTTGCATGGTGCTCTTGGGTATCCCCATTTACATTAGCCATAAACCTGGCAGAAAAGGTCACCCCTAACTTCTATTGATACAACCCAATATCTGCCTTGCCTTAGATGAAGCCTTCTCCACTTGATTGGCAGTTTTCATGTCTGCACTGATGATTACTCCTAAATCTCGTTCTGCTGAAGTCCTAGTTGAACGGAGAAACTTTAACTAGGACTTCAGCAGAACGAGATTTAGGAGTAATCATCAGTGCAGACATGAAAACTGCCAATCAAGTGGAGAAGGCTTCATCTAAGGCAAGGCAGATATTGGGTTGTATCAATAGAAGTTTCGTCAGCCGAAAGCCTGAAGTCATAATGCCTTTGTACAGGGCCATGGTGAGACCTCATCTGGAGTACTGTGTGCAATTCTGGAGGCCACATTACAGTAAAGATGTGCGCAGAATTGAATCGGTTCAACGGACGGCCACCAGGATGATCTCGGGGCTCAAAGGTCTCTCGTACGAAGAGAGACTGAACAAATTGCAGCTCTACACTCTTGAGGAACGTAGGAAGAGGGGAGACATGATCGAAACATTTAAGTACCTCACGGGATGTGTCGAAGTGGAAGATGATATTTTCTTTCTCAAGGGACCCTCGGCCACAAGAGGGCACCCGCTCAAACTCAGGGGCGGAAAATTTCATGGCGACACCAGAAAGTATTTCTTCACAGAGAGAGTGGTTGATCATTGGAACAAGCTTCCAGTGCAGGTGATCGAGGCAGACAGCGTGCCAGACTTTAAGAATAAATGGGATACCCATGTGGGATCCCTACGAGGGTCAAGATAAAGAAATTGGGTCATTAGGGCATAGACAGGGGGTGGGTAAGCAGAGTGGGCAGACTTGATGGGCTGTAGCCCTTTTCTGCTGTCATCTTCTATGTTTCTATGTTTCTATAACTTTTAAGTGCACGCATGTGGGTGTCCAGGTGCTGCTTGTACTTCAATAGGGTGCTTAGATGGAGGTGGCTTCTTAGAGGTTTGCCCCCTTATGCCTACATGTTGCTCATAAAAACAGTAAAGAGACATGAACTTTCCAATACTGCCTTTCTGTGGTAGACACAAAGTAGTTATATTTCCTTTGGAGGCACTTTCTCTGTCTCTACTGGGCTCACAGTCTGGGGGGGTTGGTTTTTTTCTGCCTGGGATAATGGAACATTCTATATATGGTGCTCAAGGCATGGCTTTAAGTTAGGCATTTGCCCAGGAACCACAAGTAAATTTAGGAGCGGCCAAAGGAAATGTGTACAAATGTCTACACCTAAATTTAGTCGCAGAGGCCCTAATTTTGTAATTACGAATGCAATTGAAAGGAATGCCCCCCTCCCCATCCACCCACAATCTGCCCATTTCCACACACCCTCTTTTGATTCATGCATAAAATGTAGGTCTGGATCCTATATCTAAATATGCATGTGTGACCCTTAATTGATTCTAATTATTGGCGCTAATTAAATTGCTTGAGCCAGTGACCAATGTGAGTTGCCCAGTGTCACAAGGAGCTGCGGTGGGCATCAAATCCAGGTCCTCAGGCCATTAAGCTACTCCCATCCAAGTGAGTGTCCACTTGCAAATACGTGACAATGAAAACCCTATGACAAAAGAACAACACTCCGTTTATCAAACGCTTATGTTGGGCCAGTAAAAAAAAGTATCATCTTCGGTGTGGTGGTTGATTCTTATAAATATAAGTGAGGTTTCCAAAAAAAGGTGGCATTTTTTTTCACAATGCCCTAATGCAACCAAACCCATGCCTCATACAGATGTCAGTTCATGACTGTGAAGCTGAACCTTTTATGTTAGTGGTTGAAGCATCATCAGTTTCGGCTGAGTCAGGCGATGTTTGCTTACTTTGGCAGAAAAACAAGACAGATAAGCCATTTAGGAAAGAGGGAACCTGGGCAGATCCCAAATCTGAAGATCTTGTCCTTGGGAAGAATGATCTGAGCCAGCATCTATCATCTCACACTAATTGTTAGTTTGACAAATGCTAATTGACCAACTTTGTCTACAGCTTTGTCAACACTAGTGGTAATCAACTACCTTCAAACATCTTGTGTCGTTCTTCCACAGTTTTTCTCTCGGTCCCATTGCCAACTAAATTATCTATAAGAAACAGATAACTCCCATGAAAAGTCATCCATAGAGCTGTTTTCTTGTAATATTTCAAGCAGTAAATAATCTTGTACAGGCTGTGCATGTTCTGCTCGTGTAGGAGGATTTGGAGATGTTCAAAGATTAATTCTCACAGTGAAATATCTGAAGAACAGAAAGTTTACTTAGGGTCCCTTTTTACTAAAATGCAGTTAACATGGGAATTGCCTTTGCTAACAGTTCACCTATTAGCTTCATGCCTTACTCATGCTAATTTTTGTGTCAACTGACAAACATGGAATGTGGTGAATGGCAAAGACTTTGCTTGGTCTAAGCCTTACAATTAACCTAGGATCGGATTTATACATCTTGTGGCCCTTATACAAGTAGGTAACAAAAATCTCATGCATGAATACAGGATGTCTGGGGCAGTACTTGGAGAGACCTCCCAGGAAAGAGACTTGGGAGTTCTGATCGATAAGTCGATGAAGCCGTCCACGCAATGTGCGGTGGCGGCAAAAAGGGCAAACAGAATGCTAGGAATTATTAAGAAGGGGATCACGAAGAGATCGGAGAAGGTTATCATGCCGCTGTACCGGGCCATGGTGCGCCCTCACCTGGAGTACTGCGTCCAGCACTGGTCGCCGTACATGAAGAAGGACACGGTACTACTCAAAAGGGTCCAGAGAAGAGCAACTAAGATGGTTAAGGGGTTGGAGGAGCTGCCGTTCAATGAGAGATTAGAGAAACTGGGCCTCTTCTCTCTCGAACAGAGGAGATTGAGAGGGGACTTGATCGAAACATTCAAGATAATGAAGGGAATAGACTTAGTAGATAAAGACAGGTTGTTCACCTTCTCCAAGGTAGGGAGAAGTAAAAACATGTTCCCTTGGATCCTACAGTCTACTAGACTGAAGAAAATTTACTATTCAGTCAAAGTTTCTCCATTAATTATCCTGTCATTGAAATCAGACTAGCCAGCCTCCACTATGCTGTCCTTCTTCAATTATCTTTGAAGTATTTTAAGTGAACCTTCCAGAACCCTCCCTGTCTGTCCTTAATATCTTAGGATATGCTCATTCTGTTCCTATGGCTTTTTCTACTTTCAGTGTATCTTGTTCCACACAATCTCTCTCTCTCTCTCTCCTGTAAATGGTAAAACCATCTACCCCATTGTGAGAAGCTAAAAAAGCTGAAAGTAGAATAACCCATGGGGCTGAATGGGGAAACAGTTCCCAAATCGTTGAACCTGTATGAGAAGCTAATGACCCTGAATTCATTAAGAGTTTGTGTTTCCAGTAACAAAGAAATCCCCTTTTCTCCTATCGTTTGTAACTTCATGGCCACATTGAATAGAGACAATGGGGTTTTCTCTACCCCATTTCCACAAAACCCCCCAATTATATGGAAGTGCGGAGGACCATGGCTGCTCCAGAATCCTATGTATGAACTTCCAGATCCAGATGTGCTCTTGAGACCAACCAACTCCTGCCAACTGCACAATGAGGGACATGCAGTAGGTACATATGGAGAATCTTTCCATCTCCTGAATTTTGTGAGCAGTTTATGGTACCTGGAGACATTTTACAGGTGACAGTCCTAGCTTTTGGAGATGGAAAGATAGCGAATGTACATTTTATTCAACTCTGATTGTGTACTTCTGTAATTAGGTATTCTCTTCAGAGCAGAAACATTTTGGACAAGAAATGTTGAGGAAATTGAGAAATATTTACATAAAAGTAATCCTTTGATAACATTATTCATTCCCATTAAGAGAATGCTTGCAACATATTAATAAATAACTAAAGACACAATACGCTGGATGTTCCTTTACAAAATAAATATTTAACTAAGATTCAGCGAGTACCAGACTAAAACTCTGTGAAGCAAATCAATGGTACATTTCCATAAAAATCTTGCAGAAAGGTAGCATCTAAGCTTTCTGTTTCAATTGGTTGTGGTTTTATCCATAACTTTGATCATCGCAGAATCTTAGTTCTTTAGCAAATGTGCCTATGAACGTGTAAACCTTTGAAGACGTTCCAAGTTAACCCATTTTCAATACTCGGTATTGATTTGCCATTAATATAATACAGTTCAAGCTCGTTAAAATTCTCAGCTACATTTTATGAGGTTATTTGTTTCAGTATTTATATACATTCAGGTACTCAAGCACTTTTCCTTGTCTGTCCTGGTGGGCTCACAATCTATCTAATGCACCTGGGCCAATAGGGGATTAAGCAACTTGCCCAGGGTCACAAGAAGCAGCATGGGATTTGAAGCCACAACCTCAGGGTGTTGAGGCTGAGGCTCTAACCACTCTGTCATACTATAATATATGCTAGAGGAAATTTATAGCCTGATTTCTTTGAACTATCTTCAACCCAAAGCGATTCACAGTCCAGACTAATAGAAAAAAAATGCCATAGGTGGATAATATAATAAATATACAATAAAAAATATCATTAAGGATACATTCAGTAAAATACAAAAACCATTATCAATCTAAAGCAGGGCATTTCATCCAAGTCTTTGGGAGTGTGTGGCGTGGTGGTTGGAGCTACAGCCTCAGCACCCTGGGGTTGTGGGTTCAAATCCCACGCTGCTCCTTGTGACCCTGGGCAAGTCACTTAATCCTCATTAGCCCCAGGTACGTTAGATAGATTGTGAGCCCACCGGGACAGAGAGGGAAAATGCTTGAGTACCTGATTGTAAAACCGCTTAGATAACCTTGATAGGCGGTTTATAAAAATCCTAATAATAATAATAATGATACATCTAATCAGTTGAGATTACAGACTATCATGAATATTAACATACCATTGAGGCAATACATGCAGATTCCTTAATGTTTAATAAAATTTGATATACTGCATTGGCTTATAAAAGCTAAAAGCGATTAACAATATATAAAACACAATAAAATAAAAAAAGGAAAATAACTACTGTACCACTGGAAGATGTAATGAGGCAATTTGACAAACTGAACAGTAGCAAATTGCCTGGACCGGATGGTATCCAACCCAGAGTGCTGACAGAATTGAAAAATGAACTTGCAGAGCTATTGTTAGTGATTTGTAATTTATCTTTGAAATCGAGCAATGTACTGGAAGACTGGAGGGCAGCCAATGTAACGCCAAGTTTTAAAAAGGATTCCAAGGGTGATTCAGGAAATTATAGATGTGTCGGTGCCAGGCAAAATGATAGAGACTATTATAAAGAACAAAATGACAGATCATATTTGTAAGCATGGATTAATGAGAGAAAGCCAACATGGTTTTAGTCAAGGGAAATCTTGCCTCACCAATCTACTGCATTTCTTTCAAGGGGTGAATGAACATGTGGATAAAGGTGAGACGGTTGAGAAAGTACCTCATGAAAGTCTGTCCAGCATCGGCCTTAGCTCCCCAATGTTGGATCTGTTGACTCTTTTTTCAGTCTTTTGCCATTTATGGAACACAGACCATAGAAATCTGTCTGGATTTGGCCTTGCCTAGTACCACATTTTGACAGCCACGTTGCGTTTCCTTCCTCTTTCTTTTTAGACCTTCCATGCATGTTTGAATTTTCTCACCACTTTAGGTTGAATACTTCCCTACAACTGCTATTCATGTCCTCTAGTTCTACCTCCCCTTTGTAGTTTAATATCTTTCAAGTACTTAAATGTCTGTATCATATCACCTCTAGCTCTCTTTCTCTAGTACAAATATTTTCAAGTCCTCCGATCTCTTCTCATAAATCATACAGCATAAACTCTGGATCATTTTTTCACCTTCTTCCAAACCACCTCAAGACTTTTTTTTTACACCCTTGAGTTGATACGGCCTCCAAAACTGGATGCAATACTCCAAGTGGGGCCTCATCAATGACTTCTATAGGGCCATCAACATCTCCTTTTTGGGCTGGTTATGCCCCTCTCTATGCAGTAAAGCAGTCTGGCAAAAGCCATTGCCTTGTCACATTGTTCCTCAGTCACTCTCTCCCCAAGATCTCTCTCCTTATTCATGCATGTCAATCTCTCACCCCCTAGCACAAACTGTTCTTCTGGATGTCTATACCCCAAATGCGTCACTATGACCTTCTTCACTTTAAATTTTAACTGCCAAACATTTGACCTTTCTTCTAATGTTTGTTGATCTCTTCTCGTGTTATTTACTCCCTCTGGGAATATGAATACTGTAAACAGAAATCCTTTTCCTAGTTTTATGTTTTGGTTTGGTGATTTCAGTACCCTATGAAATATGTCATCTGTCAACGTACTAAATGGGAAAATCTGTTAGTCTCTTTGAGGACCCACTATATAAAAAGACAAACTGCAAACCTCACAACATACCCTGAAGAGAGCCACAGCATGATGGCTGAAACGTTGGTTCTACCTGACTAGATACAACGAGACCCGGAAAACTGCAAAAAGCATGATGCCAGCCGCGGAAGCCCAAGAGAGCATATAATCCAGCTTCATGGGAGAACATCTAAACTCACCAGAGAATTTTCCATTCTATGAGAAAGAGAGACCAATGGGTTTTTCCCCAAAATTCAAATTGGTGACCAATGAATTTTCCTGCCTCATTTACCTCAAACCCCAACCAATCGAGTTTGAGGACCTACTGCAGATTACTCCCCTCTTTTACTAAGCCCAATATCGTGGGCCAACACATTAAATGCTTTGACACCCATAGGGATGGAATGGGCATCAAAACATTTGCTACCTGACACTCGTTCCTGGGCTTAGTAAAAGGGGGCCTATGTTTGAAGCTGCTATTTAAATTTGTTGAAATAAATCTGTTTAAGGCTTTAGAATCCCTGGAAGCATAAAATTTGGAATATGAGAACAGGTAAATACTTGACGCCCTCCTTTCTCCCCCACACACACATCAGACCACGGTCCATTACTCTACTCTTTATCCACTCCTACGCTAAGATAATTTTTAAGCACCTTTTTGACCTCATGTGCAACTTTCTTTACATTATTGTAGTTTATATTACATTATATTTTCCTTATTCATTAGTTTTAATGCTTGAATTAGTTACTTAGAATTTTATTATTATATTGTATGCTGAGTACCTATTGTGTAAACCACTATGAACTGCTGGTTAGGTGGGATAGAAAAATAATATTATTATAATATTATTATTATTAATATTGGAATAACACAGGTTAGGAAAAAAAGGGACTGTTTTATCTATCTAGACATGTCCCATCTTTGCTTGCATCCTTTGCTATCATAATGTTTTATTACGAATTGTGCTGACGTAATTATTATTTGGATATTTTTACTGCTCTAATTGTCTTTTGCTTGTGTTTGACTTATTCTTCCTGTGAATTCCTTCATAACGTTGGCAAATAAATCCTAATAAAAAAACAGTCAATAAATAACAACTCCAGAACTCATTGTCATCTCCAGCTTTGCGCTTAATCATTCCTAAGGATCCTCTCTATCAAATGTTGGTTTTAATTTTTTTAAATTCTAGTATTCTTTTTCTCTACAGTACCTCCATCTTTTTACTAAGAAATACAGTAGACTCTCAGGTAACCGGCACCCCTGGGGATTGGGTGTCAGGTCAAAAGCGCGCCGGGACAAAGGCGCGAGCAGACAACTGAGCGCAGCGCGGAGGCGTGCGCCGAAGAAAAAGACTGTTTTTAGGGGCTACAACTGGGAGTGTGGGGGGGAACCCCCCACTTTACTTTATACAGATCGCGCCATGTTGTGGGGGCATTGTGAGGGGTTTGGGGGGTTGTAACCCCCCACATTTTACTGAAAACTTAACTTTTTCCCTGTTTTTAGGGGAAAAGTTACGTTTTCACTAAAATGGGGGGTTACAACCCTCCAAACCCCCCACAACACCGCCGTGATCTGTATTAAGTAAAGTGGGGGGGCTCCCCAACAAAACCCCCCGTCGCAGCCCCTAAAAACAGTCTTTTTCTTCGGCGCGCGCCTCCGTCTTGCGCTCAGTTGTCAGCACGCGCCTTTGTCTTCCGCGTTACTGTCTATGAACCGGGGATTGGTAGATGCCGGATAAATGTAGTTTCTGGTTGCTTGAGAGTTACTATTAAAAATAGGCCTAACTAATACTCTGCCACGCCATAAACTGTTCCAGGCAAAGTACTGGACATGTGGTAGTCAAAGCGTGAGTGTACTCAGGTGTGGAGTGCCAAGTTTACACTGATTTATTTTCATTTCAAGCATTACAGTATTTCTTTGATTTGATTTGCTGGTTAACAGAAAGCCTACTGTATGATCTAATACTTTGCTGCCCGTAAAGTTATTCTGTGCTCCGTGTGACCATTAGGGCAAGAGAGAGTCAAAGACTGACTGTGTTAATAGGTTCCCATTTGGCTTGCATCTGTTTGTGAGAACCGAAAAACAGTAATGCAGATGGATAAGGAGAGGATTAGAAGCAAATTATTATTCCATTATTTGATTATAAAGATTTGCACACTTCCTAGTAATACTTTGCATGTGTAAATCTCTGAAATTAGGCTGGATCCAGGCTTCGTCTCGGAGAAAAGCAAATTGCTGTTAATGATAGTTAAATGTACCCATCAGCTCTCAGCTCCTAATGTAACATTAAGGCCAACCACTGTGTCTTTCTTCATTCCTTGGCTGACATGTTACCTGGAAATCTTGCCTGGGAAAGGGAGTGACAGGAGTGTGTGTTTGGAGGGGGGGGGGGGGGGTGACGACGACCAGGAAATGCAAGCAAAGAAGAGAAAGAGCAGCATGAGAGGACTGAGAGCTGACCGAGTAAAGGAGCCTTAAATCGAATCCCTGATCCCACGGGAGTGGGGAGAAGCTCCTTGTTAGATACTGTGAAATTTCTCCTTTTCTCCTCTTCCCCACCTTCAGCTTTCTCTTCTGCATCTCTCTTTTATCTGTCTCTTTTGTTTATTAAAAAAACAAAACAAAACTACAGATGCTTTTCATGGCCAAAGTCATTCAAGATGGTTTGTCTCTTCTCTCTTGACCTGGGGGCCTCCACGTGAGCAGACTGCTGGGCACGATGGACCAGTGGTCTGACCCAGCAGTGGTAATACTTACGTTCTTGCTAGAACAGAAGCTTATTGGTTACCAGAGGTGCCCAGCAGCTCCCATTCTTGTCTTTAAATCAGTTTTCAGGTTGATATTTGGGCTTTATTTTCATTATGTTTTATTTCTAGTGCACAAAACTTATAAATAAAAAGGGCAAGAACCAAAACAAAACAACCCCAAAATCATTGCATTGTCTTTGCGCTGTGAGCTTGGAATAAGCTGCCCAAATTTCTACAGCGAGCTCCGTCTCTGGCAGTGTTCAAGGCCCAGTTAAAAGCCCACCTCATTGAGAGTACTTTCAACTCCTAACTCCTCGGGTTCTCTATCCCCCAACCCTCTATGTCATGTCTGTATGTCCAAGTTAGATTGTAAGCTCTTCCGAACAGGGACCATCTATAAATGAAAGCCCACTTCTTTGAGAGTGCTTTCGACTCCTAACTCCTCTCACCTCGGGTTCTGCATCCACAACCCTTATGTCATGTCTGTCTGTTTAAGTTAGATTATAAGCTCTTCCGAGCAGGGACCATCTATAAATGAAAGCCCACCTCTTTGAGAGTGCTTTCAACTCCTAACTCCTCTCACCTCGGGTTCTGCATCCACAACCCTTATGTCATGTCTGTCTGTTTAAGTTAGATTATAAGCTCTTCCGAGCAGGGACCATCTATAAATGAAAGCCCACTTCTTTGAGAGTGTTTTCGACTCCTAACTCCTCTCACCTCGGGTTCTGCATCCACAACCCTTATGTCATGTCTGTCTGTTTAAGTTAGATTATAAGCTCTTCTGAGCAGGGACCATCTATAAATGAAAGCCCACCTCTTTGAGAGTGCTTTCAACTCCTAACTCCTCTCACCTCGGGTTCTGCATCCCCAACCCTCTATGTCATGTCTGTCTGTCCAAGTTAGATTGTAAGCTCTTCCGAGCAGGGACCATCTATAAATGAAAGCCCACCTCTTTGAGAGTGCTTTCAACTCCTAACTCCTCTCACCTCGGGTTCTGCATCCCCAACCCTCTATGTCATGTCTGTCTGTCCAAGTTAGATTGTAAGCTCTTCCGAGCAGGGACCATCTATAAATGAAAGCCCACCTCTTTGAGAGTGCTTTCGACTCCTAACTCCTCTCACCTCGGGTTCTGCATCCACAACCCTTATGTCATGTCTGTCTGTTTAAGTTAGATTATAAGCTCTTCCGAGCAGGGACCATCTATAAATGAAAGCCCACCTCTTTGAGAGTGCTTTCAACTCCTAACTCCTCTCACCTCGGGTTCTGCATCCACAACCCTTATGTCATGTCTGTCTGTTTAAGTTAGATTATAAGCTCTTCTGAGCAGGGACCATCTATAAATGAAAGCCCACTTCTTTGAGAGTGCTTTCGACTCCTAACTCCTCTCACCTCGGGTTCTGCATCCACAACCCTTATGTCATGTCTGTCTGTTTAAGTTAGATTATAAGCTCTTCCGAGCAGGGACCATCTATAAATGAAAGCCCACCTCTTTGAGAGTGCTTTCAACTCCTAACTCCTCTCACCTCGGGTTCTGCATCCCCAACCCTCTATGTCATGTCTGTCTGTCCAAGTTAGAGTGTAAGCTCTTCCGAGCAGGGACCATCTATAAATGAAAGCCCACCTCTTTGAGAGTGCTTTCAACTCCTAACTCCTCTCACCTCGGGTTCTGCATCCCCAACCCTCTATGTCATGTCTGTCTGTCCAAGTTAGATTGTAAGCTCTTCCGAGCAGGGACCATCTATAAATGAAAGCCCACCTCTTTGAGAGTGCTTTCGACTCCTAACTCCTCTCACCTCGGGTTCTGCATCCACAACCCTTATGTCATGTCTGTCTGTTTAAGTTAGATTATAAGCTCTTCCGAGCAGGGACCATCTATAAATGAAAGCCCACCTCTTTGAGAGTGCTTTCAACTCCTAACTCCTCTCACCTCGGGTTCTGCATCCACAACCCTTATGTCATGTCTGTCTGTTTAAGTTAGATTATAAGCTCTTCTGAGCAGGGACCATCTATAAATGAAAGCCCACTTCTTTGAGAGTGCTTTCGACTCCTAACTCCTCTCACCTCGGGTTCTGCATCCACAACCCTTATGTCATGTCTGTCTGTTTAAGTTAGATTATAAGCTCTTCCGAGCAGGGACCATCTATAAATGAAAGCCCACCTCTTTGAGAGTGCTTTCAACTCCTAACTCCTCTCACCTCGGGTTCTGCATCCCCAACCCTCTATGTCATGTCTGTCTGTCCAAGTTAGAGTGTAAGCTCTTCCGAGCAGGGACCATCTATAAATGAAAGCCCATCTCTTTGAGAGTGCTTTCAACTCCTAACTCCTCTCACCTCGGGTTCTGCATCCCCAACCCTCTATGTCATGTCTGTCTGTCCAAGTTAGATTGTAAGCTCTTCCGAGCAGGGACCATCTATAAATGAAAGCCCACTTCTTTGAGAGTGCTTTCGACTCCTAACTCCTCTCACCTCGGGTTCTGAATCCACAACCCTTATGTCATGTCTGTCTGTTTAAGTTAGATTGTAAGCTCTTCTGAGCAGGGACTGTCTATAAATGTCAAAATATACAGCGCTGCGACGCCTTTCAGTCCTCTACAAGTGATAAGTAGTAGTAGGTTTGTCTGAAACCAAATAAGTCCTGCTTTGTTGCAAAACTCCTTTCCCACAGTTTCTGTTGGATATGTGGTCGCCATCCCCTTTAGCCCTGCATTTGTATATGTTTGCAACTTGCTCGATGAGGCATTTAATAGAATTATGACTGGGAAAGCAGAGTCAGTGCATTTGCGGCAGAAGGCCAGTTCCTTCACACAACATGATCAAAGGAACATTATTGGAAGTGAGGCCTAAAGAATCTGTTGCTGTAGAGACCATGGCATTCATTTCCCAACTTCCGTCCCCATTCTTTTGCGCTCTTGACGCCTGTTATCTACAGGCTGGAGGAGTTCATCCACGCTTAATTTCTGTCTACACATCCAAAACTCGTTTCACTCAAATTCATCTGGACTCCTGGAGGGCAAAGAGCAAAACATCTTCTGGTTCTACTAAAAACCAGCTCTTCAGGATCTGCTCAGGGCAAGCGGTTTTTTGTTCGTTTGTGATTTTTTTCCCTTTGTTTCTCCCATTCATTTGAATACCATAATTTTGGCTCCCTTTTACAGAGCCACAATAGAGATTTCTACTGCTGGCCAGCGAGGTAAATGCTCCGAAGCTCATAGGAATTGTATGAGTGTCGAAACATTAATAGCGGGATTGGGTTAGGCCCGCTTTACGACTCCAAGATACCTGTCATAATACAACAAAGACGCTTGTTGGTGGAAACATTAGCTGCAGCCCTGTTTATTGGTGTTACAAACATTACAATTGTCCTGAGCTACAGTAGAACATCAAAACATAACCCCCGACCCAGCCAGGATCTGAGGGGTGGCATGTCGCCCATTTACCCCATTTTCCAGGGTCACCGACCCTGGGGCATCCCTCCCCCACAGACCCGTAGGTCATCCCTCCGAAGAGCCCAACAGCCAGTAGATCGGGATATCGCTCCCGAGTCCTACCCTAACCAACCCCTCCAGCCAATGTAAAGGAAGAAGAAAGTCGCCTTGGTGGACCAGGTAAACCCTGACTCTTCCGAGGTCCCATCTTTTGTACCACCCCCCCCCCCCCCAGTAGCCCTTTTCCTCTTAGGCAGGAAAGTCACCGCTAGCCAATAGCGCACTGGTGCGGCTCTGGATCTGGCATGAGCCCGCCGCCAAATGTGCACGCGGGCCTCCCCACCCTGCATTATTTATGGCCATCGAGATGGGCTCTTGGGCTCCCATTTACTTCACCGGCCCACGGTAGAAACCTCTACCACAGCTTTGTAAAAGCCAGCATTAATGAATATTAAATAATTCGATCGGAATTAGTAATTTCTAGGTTAACATGTTAAATCAGTTGATTTATCATGCACTTCTTGCTAATGAACTGAATGCAGTGTAATAAATGCATATCTTTAGCAATTATTATAAAAAGAAATAGATAATATGGCCCCAAACCCCAAGACATTCTCACTATTAAGAAAAGGATTATTTACCTTCTATGTTCATTATCATCTTCCACTCCACCCATGTGCTGAGAACAGTCGATTCACCCATATACAACTACAATCACAGCTCTGGCTCCGACCCAGAACCTCCAAGTAGCAGAGGGATAAATCAGTTTTCAACATCTAAAATGTCTTTCTGTCAAGGGAAACGTGTAATCGGAGCAGAATAATTCCTCTTCTCTCGAATGTCGAAGCCCAGATGAACAGCACTGATAACTTCTCTGTCTTGCCCTAGGCTGCACCAGCCCTTGATCTTGAGGATATGTAAGGGAAGTATTAGATTTAGCTTACAAAATGTTTGAAAAGTGTTGTGACGAACATGAGGAATTCCTGCCTTGTACATTACTTTTAGAAATGTCCTTTTCTGTTCTTATTTATGTCATAAGTTCAAAGGATCGTTGAAGATGGGTTGTTTTTTTTTAAACTTTATCCTTCATTGTGCCTGAATTTTCTGTTCAACACAAACCCCCTTAGTCTACAACCAGGTACCGTTGGCATCCAAGCAATGTAGAATCCAAGGGGGGGAGCATTAACAGGGGGGACATGGGCCCATCATGACCCCATCTGCCACTTACAAAATATTGTCAATACCATGTACAAGTGTTGCATTTAGTCTAGTCTTCGGTTTATATACCGGGTCATCTCCTAACAGAGCTCGACTCGGTTCACAAATAATTAAGACCAGAATATATAAAAGAACGCGTTCCAGAGCGTAACTATTCTCTGAGTGAAAAAAATATTTCCTCTTATTGGTTTTAAAAGTATTTCTCTATAATTTCGTCAAGTATCCCCTGGTCTTTGTAATTTTTGATGGAGTTATGACTCTTCTAGAATAAGCTCACCACCTGCTTAAACTGTAGTGCCCAGGAATAGAATTCTCCCATAGTGGATAGAGATGCACAATGGTGCACACTACTGAGAAACCAGACACACTATCTTTAACAAAGTGCCTTGTGGCTCAGTGATGCATCTATAAGTAGCCACACTGTTATTCTGACATAGCTAAGGATACAGAGAAGACGATGAACCAGTACTTTATTTATTTTTTCCTTGAAAATCTGTCATTGATATCAAAAACGTAATCAGTTAACTTCAGGAACCCCATCAACTGACCCTCCATTATGAGTTAGGGCTGGTGTTCCAATGGAGTCCTGTGGTCATGTGCTGATACCGCATTTTCCTTTTCTTTGGTTTTCTTCCCCAGAATGATGGACTTGACCAAAGGTAGTCGAGCAATGATTTTTGTCTGCTTCATCCTGTATGTATCTTTTCCCGATTATCGCTGGCTTCTATCATACCGCAGTAGAGGGTTTTTCCGCAGGCCGGAGAGGTAAATACTCCGATGCTCAAAGGAATTGAACGAGCGTTGGAGCATTTACCTCACGAGCCCTATGTAAATTAAATTTCATGAAAGAAATAATCAGATGCTAGTGTGATATCTTACCCCAAGCTCACCACACACCTAAAAATATGCCACTTTCTTTAACCCAGCTAAAGATGGAAACCTAACTGGATTCTTAGCTAGAACAAGGAGTGAATCTTTTCACCAGGCATCTGCATACAAACCCGTGGCGAAAACTATTATAGAAATGAGAGTTAAACTTTTTATAGAATAATTTGGAGCGAGAAATGTAAACGCCATGCACTCGTACAAGATTGCGTAGGGAAAGTGATGTGTAGAGGAAACACTTGGAGTAATTTGATTGCCATCGTTAAATGCCTTGCACAAAAGAAGCAGTGTCTCCAAACTATGAATTTCACACTGTGTGTATCTATTTATAGAAGAAACAAGCGAATGAAAAGTAAACATTGTGATGTGAAGATTTTCTCTGCTTCCCACAGACTTGCTGATGTCAGACAGCTGCATCCCATTCCTGGGCTCGGCGGAGGGGTTGGACTTCCAGAGCATGCTGGTTGATGAGGAGAGAGCTAAGCTGCTCCTCGGCGCAAAGGATCACATCTTTCTCCTCAGCCTGGCTGACTTAAACAAGAATATTAAAAAGGTCAGCTCCTTTCATCCATGCTTCCACTGCAATTCTTTTTCAGGGGCAGGTTTGGGATTCAATAGCTAAATTAATAAAACGTCATAACCTAATATAATAGATAGAAGCTTTGCTCTTTCTGAGGTAGATTTAAACTGACTTATTTGAAATTTACTTATATATTTCTATACTGCACAATTCTTGGTGGCTCACAAGAGAACATACATAATAAATCAAACGTAGACAAAACATAAACACAGTAATCCAACCTATGCAAAACCATTGGGGTTCTGCGCTGTGTGATTCCAGCAAGTCCACTTGAAGTCCGAGGGGCATCTAAACTTTGGATTCCTGTTACTGAAAATACAATGACCGTCTCCTGTGTTTCAATATGTAACTGGACTTCAACAAGATGTCCTAAAGACTTATTTCTGCTGCTTTATGGCCAAATATACACATATTGTTGCAGGAGATTAACATGTGTGTTTGTTTGGCTTTTATTTCACAAATTATTTAAAATGACACAGCACAGGATATAAAGACTCCCAAGGAATGTATACGTTGCTGAAACTCAGACCGTGTTGGGTTCCTAGTATATCATAGAAACTTAGAAACATGATGGCAGATAAAGGCCAAATGGCCCATCCGGTCTGCCCATCCACAGTAACCATTATCTCTTCCTCTCTCTAAGAGATCCCAGGCTTTCTTGAAATCAGACACCCCTCCCGGGAGACTGTTCTACGCATCTACCACCCTTTCTCTGACAATGTGTGAACATTGAAAAAAGCAACCCTTTGTGTGATGTGTAAAAAAATCAAAGGGCCTTACATCCTAAATCAGAGGTCCCCCGGATAAACCTCAACTTTCTGATGGCACAATGGGCCCAAAATTCTCCTCCCCAGCTCTGATGGAAGGCCAAAATCTTTGAAAACATCCCTCCCAAAGCCCAGTGCTTCCACAAAATTACAGGTCTGATCTGTCCCCCATCCCTGCTCACCCCCCCTTCCAAGCACCCTGATTCATTAAATGAAAGTGATCTGAAATCTGTCCCAGCATCCCATCTGAATCACTAATGGAAAGAGCTAATCAACCCACCTGAGCACTTCACCTGTCCCTAGCACCTGATTCACCCATCACGCAACATTCAGGGACACAAGAACAACCCAAGAAAATCTTGCCATTGTACGTTTCTCTGAAACACTTTGTCAAAAATTGCTATTTGCCACTTAAGGATGGTTATCTGTAGGTGATAATGTTTTAAAAGCACTTTCCATGAGTAAAAAAAACATGCACACTGCTTGCCCTGGATCAGTAGCATGGAATATTGCCACTCTTTGAGATTCTAGAATCTTGTTACTCTCTGGGATTCCGGAATCTTGCTATTCTTTGGGATTCTGTATAGAATGTTGCTACTCTTTGGGATTCTAGAATCTTGTTAGTCTTTGGGATTCCGGAATCTTGCTATTCTTTGGGATTCTCTATGGAATGTTGCTACTCTTTGGGATTCTAGAATCTTGTTACTCTTTGGGATTCCGGAATCTTGCTATTCTTTGGGATTCTCTATGGAATGTTGCCACTCTTTGGGATTCTAGAATCTTGTTACTCTTTGGGATTCCGGAATCTTGCTATTCTTTGGGATTCTGTATGGAATGTTGCCACTCTTTGAGATTCTAGAATCTTGCTACTCTCTGGAATTCCAGAATCTTGCTATTCTTTGGGATTCTGTATGGAATGTTGCCACTCTTTGGGATTCTAGAATCTTGTTACTGTCTGGAATTCCGGAATTTTGCTATTCTTTGTGATACTGTATAGAATGTTGCCACTCTATGGGATTCTAGAATCTTGTTACTCTTTGGGATTCTGGAATCTTGCTATTCTATGGGATTCTGTATGGAATGTTGCCACTCTTTGAGATTCTAGAATCTTGCTACTTTCTGGAATTCCAGAATCTTGCTATTCTTTGGGATTCTGTATGGAATGTTGCCACTCTTTGGGATTCTAGAATCTTGTTACTCTTTGGGATTCCGGAATCTTGCTATTCTTTGGGATTCTGTATGGAATGTTGCCATTCTTTGGGATTCTAGAATCTTGTTACTCTTTGGGATTCCAGAATCTTGCTATTCTTTGGGATTCTGTATGGAATGTTGCCACTCTTTGGGATTCTAGAATCTTGTTACTCTTTGGGATTCTGGAATCTTGCTATTCTATGGGATTCTGTATGGAATGTTGCCACTCTTTGAGATTCTAGAATCTTGCTACTTTCTGGAATTCCAGAATCTTGCTATTCTTTGGGATTCTGTATGGAATGTTGCCACTCTTTGGGATTCTAGAATCTTGTTACTCTTTGGGATTCCGGAATCTTGCTATTCTTTGGGATTCTGTATGGAATGTTGCCACTCTTTGGGATTCTAGAATCTTGTTACTCTCTGGGATTCCGGAATCTTGCTATTCTTTGGGATTCTGTATGGACTGTTGCTACTCTTTGGGTTTTGGCCACCGTGAGAAGCGGCTACTGGGCTTGATGGACCTTAGGTCTGACCCAGTAAGGCTATTCTTATGTTCTTATGAAGTTTCCTTGCTAATTATAGGTATAGAAATAATAATTATTCTGACCTTATCTTGTGATACCATGCATACCACACCTGTTAGGTATTTCGCTGGTAATATGTTGACTTTGTTTGTTTATTTATTTATAATCTGCCTTTATCAAAGCGGAGCACAGTATAACACGCACAATAAAATTACATATTGTATTTGTATGATACATTTGTTATTTATGTTCTTATTTGAATGTTCTTCCATGTTGTCTATTATGGTCTTGTTTGCATTGCACTGACATGTTCTATATTTCTGTTAAATAATTGTTCAACAGTGCTGTTATATGTTATTTCTGATACTGTTTCATGTTAGTCCTGTTATTGGCCTTCAATTTGCTGTTTCCAAGTTTACCTCATCTATGTTATATGTGGTCATTTGACTCTTGTTCTGTTGCTAACAAAACTGTTTCGTTTTATGTTAAACTGCATCTGCTGTACATGGCCTTGGGCGAATGTCTTCATAAAGGTGATTAATAAATCCCAAACTACCTGGGGGGCAGAGTCTGGGGAGAATTGGGATATATGTCTATATTTCAGAAAATACTATCGTCCACACATGGGATGAAAGTGTGAATTTTTTCTTTCTTTATCCTTTTCTTTGTGAGGATTTCTGCACTATGGAGATTCATTCTGGGACTTTATTTTACGTATAAAGGCAACATAGGATCTTTACTCGTCTCAGATATGGGGTAATTAGTGCAGTAAATAGGCTACAACTCATCTCCTTTCAGTTGTGTCCAACCCTTGGAGACTCGCCATGCTTCTTCCAATGGCTTGATGTTCATTCCCGTACTATTCTTGATGGTATCCAGCCAACGGACCTTTGGTCTCCCCTGCTTCCTTTTACAACTGATCGTTTCGAGTAGCGCCTCCTTTTCTAGTGAATTCGCTCTCATCACATGTCCAAACGAGGTCAGTTTCTGTCTGGTAATCTTGCCTTCCAGGAACAACTCTGGGTTTATATGATCAGGAACATTTTTGTTGGTGATCTTAGCTGTCCATGGGATTCATAGAAGTCTCCAGCATCACAGCTCGAAGGCGTCAATTTTTCTTCTATCTGCTTTTGTGAGTGTCCATGTCTCGCAGCCATATGTCGTGATTGGGAACACAATGGCAGTGATCAGTCTTCGTTTGATAAGAACATAAGAATAGCCATACTGGGTCAGACCAATGGTCCATCAAGCCCAGTAGCCTGTTCTCACAGTGGCCAATCCAGGTCACTAGTACCTGGCCAAAACCCAAAGAGTAGCAGCATTCCATACAGAATTCTAATGAATAGGAAGATTTCGGAATCCCAACGAGTAACAAGATTCTAAAATCCCAAATAGTAGCAACATTCCATGCTACCGATCCAGGGCAAGCAGTGGCTTCCCCCATGTCTTTCTCAATAACAGACTATGGACTTTTCCTCCAGGAAATTGTCCTAACCTTTCTTACTTCCACCTCCACATTTGGTCCATGCTCACCATAGCTGAATGCCCCAGTGCTAATCGATGCTTGATCTCTGCCATGTCCATGTCACAGGCGCCGGTTAGAAAATCGCATTGCCACTGAGCTGATTGTGGCAAGGGAATCTCCCTGTCGCGATCAGTTTAGCAGCTGCAGCAGGGAACCCGCTCATCCCCCCCACGAAGATGACTAGAAGGAGGGATGCCCATTCCTTCCTGCCGGAACCCATGAAGCCCCTCCACCCTCGAATGTGTGTTAAAATTTAAAACAGCATTTCTCTCTCTTTTTTATATTGTATGTCTATTATTATGCAAGGATGGAAGGCATCGTTCAGCATGAATGATAAGAATAAGAAAATAGTGTTAAGATTGTTTAACACAGTTACAGTCTAAACCACAGAAACCAAACCTGCAATCATGAGATCACTGGCTAGAAATACTTCAGAAGAAAAACAAACGGATGATTAAAAAAAAGAAATATAAACAGTTCAAGGAGATTAATTGCATCTTATTAATTGCACAAGCTGTGGAGCTGCAGATGGTTTTAGATATTGAAGGAAGCCCTGCGGTTGCTCTGTGAGTGGTCTTCAATACTTCCAAACACAATGTCATCAAATGCATTGTAGACGAGAACATTTTGACTAATTTAATTTGATCACACATTTGCTATACTGCCCTTTGCCCGTATATTTCAGAGAGTTTACAAGCAAAATATCAAAACACAGAAAGGAGTTACCTTAGAAATCTAGAGATTCAAGATCAAGATCATTCATCTCTCAGAACCTCAGTACTTGGCAACTAGACTAGACAACCATACACCAAGTCGTGCCCTACGCTCAAACCAAGAATACCTACTGGAAATACTCTCCTTCAGACATCAAATACAAAAGCGTCAGGAAAATGTTCTCGGTGATGGCCCCAATGTGGTGGAACTCCCTTCCAAGGGAATAAAAACTACAAAAGGACACCAAAAAGTTCAAGAAAGGAATAAAGATGATACTCTTCACAGAACACTTTAGCAAATAAAGAAACATGTGCGACGGCGACCAAAAAAGCATACAGGACCTAGGAATTATTAAAAAAGGATTGGTTAACAAGACTAAGACTTTTCCCCTGTATTCTACTTACTTGTACTAGACGTTCCTACAATGTGACTTTCACTCTGTTTCTCTTCCTCCCCACAAATATTCATATATTCAAAGACATCACTGTTATTCTAAAAATTCATTGTATTCAAGGACTTCATTTTATGTCTTCGCTGACTGTCCAGCTCTTCTTATTGTAAACCGCCTCGAACTACTTTGGCTTTGGCGATATATAACAAATAAAATTATTATTATTATTATTATAATGCCCCTGTATCACTCCATGGTGCGACCTCATCTGGAGTATTGCATTGAGTTCTGGTCTCCTTATCTCAAGAAAGATATAGTGGCGCTAGAAAAGGTTCAAAGAAGAGTGACCAAGATGGTAAAGGGGATGGAACTCCTCTCGTATGAGGAAAGACTAAAACGGTTAGGGCTCTTCAGCTTGGAAAAGAGACATCTGATGGGAAATATGATTGAAGTGTACAAAATCCTGAGTGGAGTAGAATGGGACAAGTGGATCGATTTTTCACTCTGTCAAAAATTACAAAGACTAGGGGACACTCAATGAAGTTACAGGGAAATACTTTTAAAACCAATAGGAGGAAATACAAGTATTTTTTCTCACAGAGAATAGTTAAGTTCTGGAATGCCATTGCCAGAGGTTGTGGTAAGAGCAGAAAGTGTAGCTGGTTTTAAGAAAGGTTTGGACAAGTTCCTGGAGGAAAACTCCATAGTCTGTTATTAAGAAAGACATGGGGGAAGCCACTGCTTGCCCAGGATTGGTACCATGGAATGTTGCCACTCTTTGAGATTCTAGAATCTTATTAGTCTTTTGGATTCCGGAATTTTGCCATTCTTTGGGATTCGGTATGGAATGTTGCTACTCCTTGGGTTTTGGCCAGATACTAGTGATCTGGATTGACCTCAGTGAAGATGGGATACTGGGCTTGATGGACCATTGGTCTGACCCAGTAGGGCTATTCTTATGTTCTTAAGTAGCAAAATGGAGGAAGCAGCTGTCGATCCCCCTACTTGGAACTCACAAATAATACAAAGAAAGACAAGTATATGAAAGTACAGAAACAATAATTATAGAATATGTATATAGATGGTATAAATAGGTAAGAGTCACACATATTTAGCTTATGTATTGTAACACCTTTACTGAAGCTCATGCAAACCGCTCAGAATTGACTCCCCCGTCATTCGTAGCAGTTTAGAAGCTTCCAATAAACAACAGAGGTGAGGTGAGCAGGATATCGTGAGAACACCGAGAATGTCATGCGTCTAACGTTCACAAACGGACAGAGGAAGCAAAAGCCCACAAGCTAGTCACACATCTGTTCATCCAAAAAAAAGGTTGTTAGTGCAGTGGCCTGAAGACCAGGGGAACTGAGTTCGACTCCCACTGCAACTTCTGGTGACTCTAGGCAAGACAGTAAACCCTCCTTAGCCCAGGTTCATAATTTGTAACCACAGAAAGACGGTATATCAAGTCCCGTCTGCTTTCACTAAGGCTTATAAAAAAAAAAAAACGCTACTGTGATCTTAGGGACAGATCTACTAATTTGCCTTAACGACTTACAACGCAATAAAATATTGTATTTATATGAACATGAAAACACTGGTTTACTTGCCAGTGAAATGTGAAGCTATCACACTGAGTTTTGCCAGTAAATCAGTTGCTACCTCAGCGTAAGCTCAACTGGGTTTCTTTGGCAAACTCGATATTTCACAGAGATGCTTTCAGAAATTAAAAGAAAAAGTATAGCTTGAATTTACTAAATTAAATGCAGCTGTCCAAATCTAATACAAGGACATACTTTAGTTGTAACCTAATTGCCAAGAAGGAAATCAAAAAAAGAAAAAGAATTCATGGGTTTTACACAAGGTGAAAAAATAGCAAAAGAGGAAAACATTTCTCTTAATACTGAAAGGCATCAGGTTGTCATGAGGTGGATGATTGATTTGATAATCACTCGTCCTGGCAGGAGACTTGTATCTTTCGTATTGTTGTTTTTCACATATGATTTTTAAAATGATCATAAGAAACTATTCCATTCTAGGAACATAGAAATATAGAAACATGATGGCAGATAACGGCCAAATGGTCCATCCAGTCTGCCCATGATCTCTTCCTCTCTCTGACAGTGGTCTCAAACTCATGACCCGCCAGGTCCTATTGTGAGGCCCTCGGTCTGTTTATCATAATCACAAAAGTAAACTAAAACAGTTTCTTGATCATATGTCTCTTTAGCTATAAATGACAATATTATTATTACGACTTAGCCAAAAGGAAAGATTTATAAACTATAAAGAGTTTTACCTCATACAAAATTGTCATTTCTTTAATAAGACATTCATGAACTATTTTTTCTGAGGCCCTCCAAGTACCGATAAATCCAAAATGTGGCCCTGCAAAGGGTTTGAGTTGGAGACCATTGCTCTAAGAGATCCCACGTGACTATCCCAGGCTTTCTTGAATTCAGACACAGTCTCTGTCGCCACCACCTCTACTGGGAGTGGAGTTCTCTAGGGATCTGTACTAAGACTGGCGCTATTTAACATATTTATAAATGATCTGGAAATTGGAATTGCATTTGCAGAAGACAGAATTATTTTGTAACTGTTCAAAGTTGTTAAAACGCATGCGGACTGTGAAAAACTGCAGGCAAACCGTAGGAAATCGGAAGACGGGGCGTCCAAATGGCAGATGAAATTTAATGTGGACAAATGCAAAGTGATGCACATTGGGAAGAATAACCCAAATCATAGCGGATGCTAGGATCCAGTTCAAGTTTCAAGTTTATTGTAGTTTTGATTTAAACGCAATATCAAGTATTTTCAATGCGTATAACAATAATAAAAATTTGGGGGAACAAATAAAATCATTTGAGACAATAAACATACAAACCTATCCATAGTTAATTAAAGATACATAAGGAATATCAGGAAAAACTACATTTGTTTTAAAAGAAAAAAAAACCGAAAATAAAAAAACATTTAGGAAAGGAACAACATCAGGAAGGGTTTTTAAAAAATTTTAATAAAAATTGGTTTGGAAAAAATGTTTAAGAAAAAGGCTTAATCTAGAAGTAAATAGGAAAATCAAAAAAGATTATCTGATCTAAGATTCATATGCGTCTTTATAAAGATAGCTTTTTAGTTTGCTTTTAAATTTTTCTAAGGAGGTTTCAGCGTGCAGAAAAATTGGAAGTTTATTCCAAAGCTGGGGTCCCAAGATAGAAAAGGTTGTGGTTCTTCTGGTGCCAATTATTTTCAATGATGGAATGGTCAACAAGTACTGATCTGCTGATCTAAGGGATCTAGCTGGGGAATATGGTATTAAATAGGTTTAGGATAATATGCTGAAATCTTCTGCTCAGAGTGTGGTGGCATCCCAAAAACACAAAGAGGGTGGTAGGAATAATTAGGGGAGGGATAGAAAATGAGACAAGGAATATTATAATGCCTTAAGTATTGCGTGTAATTCGGGTTGCTGTATCTCAAAGATGCAGTCGAATTTGCAAAGGTTCAAAGAAGAGCAACCAAAATGATTTTAGGTGATGGAACTTCTCTCATACAAGGAAAGGTTTAAGGGGATAGAACTCTTCAGCTTGGAGAAGAAATGGCTGAGGGGGATCTACAAACTCCTCAGTGCTATAGATTGAATAACCAGAAATCACTCTTTCAAAACGTACAAGAACTAGGGGACACACCATGAAATGCTTTGAAAACAAATGGATGGAAGCTCTGGAATTTGTTGCAGGAGTTCAGAAAAAGTTTGGACAGGTTCCAGGAGGAAAATTCCATAATGTGGTGTTAATATACTATATAAAATTTATAACCCACTCTAATCTGAAAAAAAATATTCTAACAAGATTTTTAAAAAATTACAGCTAAATTTCCTCTTTAGTTTTACATTATATTCATTAAAAATAATGATTTTTTAAAAAGTTTTCTGAAAATTAAAATAGGAAGAGATTTTCCTTAATTCTAACGCTTAGTACCAATCTTTTCAAAAGATTTAACCCCCTTGCCTTTTACAAATACACAGCACGCTTTTTAGCATCAGCCGCGTCAGAGCTGTTACCACCACGGCTGGCACTAAAAACTGTGCTACGCTTTTGTAAAAAAAGGGGGGGAGGGGGGTTACCGGATAAACACTTTAAACGGATATTTTTAACTGTTAAATAGCTAAGCTTCAAACATTGTTGAAAACGAGAAGCAACTGTACTGGAAAAGAGAAATTCCTTAATAAGCCCTCCAGTGCCATCCCATGTCATCATTTCTATACCAGTATAACTAGTTTAAACTGGACTCTTTTCTGAATTGTCAACCAATGTTCAAATCCAAGCTAAAGGCCCACTTTTTTGAAACTGCCTTCAACTCTTAACCCTGCTATCGATTCCTTATATCATTTCCTCTACCATAATCTCCCCAACCCTGTAGTGTCCTGTCTAAATTAGGTTGTAAGCTCTTCTGAGCAGGGACTGTCTATTGTTTGTTAAAATGTACGGATGCACTTCACATTTGTTAATGCTATTGTTATCCTGTGTTCTTTTGAACACCCATGTTGTTGGCTTTATATTTCTTCTCATATATAAAATCAATAAAACTTTTTGAACATAAAAATGTACAGCGCTGCTAGTAGTAGCAGACATGGATAGAGAAAGGGAAAGCCACGGCTATGTGTTGGAAAGCAAAATGAATATTTTAACCAACCTTCTTAAACCAGTTCATTATGAGAACCTGCAGGAAATGTTTTTAAATAAATCAAGAAACGTGAAGTACCGTATTTTCACGTAGATAACGCGCACACGTGTAAAACGCGCACACGGGTATAGCACGTGGGAAACCGAAATATATGTAAAAAAATTTTTGTATACCGCGCACACCCGTATACCGCGCATGCTGCCCCGACTCTCCCGTCGCCACCCGACTCTCCTTTCGCCCGCCCCGACTCTCCTCTGGCCACCCCGACTCTCCTTTCGCCCACCCCGACTCTCCTTTCCCCCTTGAAGTCCTGTCCCCACCCTGAAAGTCTGATGCCCCCCCTCCCACGTCCGATTCACCCCCCCCCGCAGAACCGCTCGCACCCCCACCCTGAAGGACCGCTCGCATGCACTCCCACCCGCACCCGCACCCCCACCCTGAAGGACCGCTCGCACCCCCACAGCCTCCCGACCCCCCCCCCCATCATGTAGAAGCTCCTACCGGTGTCCTGCTGCTTCCTCTTGACGGTCCCGGCCCTTCTGTGAGCCCTGCGCCTGCGCTGCTTCCTCTTCCGGCGGTCCCGCCCTTTCTCTGACGTAAACTTGGGGTCTGTTTAATAAAGTATTCCCCCCTCCCCCCTTCTGCTCTATGAGTAAAAGAAATTACCCAAACCAGGACCTCAGAACGATGTCTAATAAGTAGCTGTTTTTGTTTAAAAATGAAATAATAGCGGTTCTCTAAGGGCTCCTTGTATTAAGGTTTGCTAATGGTAAGATGCGCAGAGGAGTAAAATGGATGTCTTAGCATTTAGCACGTGCTAAGAAAAGGAAGCCTAAGGGCTCCTTTTACTAAACTGCGGTAGCGTTTTTAGTGCACGCCGCCCCCTGTGCTATGCGGAAAAGCTAACGTCGGCTCAATGGAGGCGTTCGCTAAAACCGCTAGCACAGCTTAGTAAAAGGAGCCCTAAGTTGTTGAATGCATTTGGAAGAGCGTGCGGCCACTTAAGGCTCTGCCACTGACTCTTGACACGTCTAAATGTTTTACAGATCTACTGGCCTGCAGCGAAAGAGAGAGTGGAATCATGTAAGCTGGCTGGGAAGGATGCCCACGTGAGTATTAGAAACTGTAATTATAGTCTGCTATGCTTTGTGGTGCCTGCTTAAGCCAAATATAGCGCTATTAATTTTAGAGCTATTTGAAAAGCTGCAACAACATGTTAATGAAACGCCAAGAGCAACAGATAGTGCATTGTGCCTCTCGTCTCTAGTGCACCCTGGACTTACAGAGAGCAGAAGCCAAACCAAGGTGCCTGAGACATACCCAGGTCCTTCATAACTCATCCCCATGAAAATCTATTAAACGTGTTACCTGCAGTGAGTAAGAGGGACCCGGCGTTTGTTTCGTATTGCTGAAATCCTTTGGAAATCATAGTTTCCCTGCAGGATTCCCACAGGAGCGTGAATTCTGAATGCATGAATGTTGACATTAGATTCAATATCGCGCGGGTGATACGTGAGATGCAAAAACAGCCGCTAGTAATTGTGACACCACCTTACAAAGTGTAAAAAGTGCTCAGAACCAAGTGAATGGTGAAAAGAGCAGAAACGGGGATACACCTCATAAGCTGTGCCTTTTATGTTCAGTCATTTAAGTGGCCAAACAACGATCCAGACTTTCAAAACATTTTTTATCAATGGTTGTACTCTTTTTTTTTTTTTTTTAATTCTTCATTCATTTTCAAAACTTCAATTGTGCACAAAAGATGATGCATTTACATAAAATATTATCATTATAGCACAATATACTGTACTTAATAGAATAAAGACAAGACTTACGTTCCCCCCACCCACTTTCCAATTAAATGTCTGTAAACAACCCATCTATACCTCTTAACCAATGCCAAAACATTCCCCCCTCCCTCAGTTATATAAATCAATCAATCCTTACAATATTTAGTCCATACATTTTTTATATAACATCCCTTCTGAATGGCCATAAACTTTTCCATTTTAAAGACAGAACATAGGGATTCCCACCAGAATGAATAATTTAATCTATCCCAATTTTTCCAATTCTTTAAAATAAGCTGCCTGGCAACCCCCATCTCATGTCCAATAGAACCTTCTAGTAATTCCATCGCTTAGGCAAGATACGATCTTTGCGGTTACAGCGCTCAGAACATGGAACTTCTTCCCATCATTTATTAAGGAGGGAAAATCATTAAGGACTCCTTTTACGAAGGTGCGCTAAGCTTTTTAGTGCACACACCAGATTAGCACGCACTATAGCACGCGCTGGCCGAATATCTACCGCCTGCTCAAAAGGAGGTGGTAGCGGCTAGCACGCGCTATTCCGCGCGTTAAGGCCCTAACGCGCCTTCGTAAAAGGAGCCCTAAGTAAATTTAAAGGACTGTTAAAATGCTGGTTGTACCAGGATGCCTTCGAGACCTAATTGTCGGATTCTCCTTTGACCCCGATCTTTGCAGAAACTCACGTCTCCTCTGTCTTAGGTTCCGAGAAATTAAAAAAACGAAACAAAAAACTCTTAATGTTCTCTTTTAATACTTTAAAAAATTTTACCCTCCCTTTCTACTTACCTTTCATGTGTCCTTTCCCCTATGTATCAGTTTGTAATGTTCGTGTGCTTGTTGTGGTTAATAACTATTGTAAATCGCTTTGAATTCATGATTTATGAATTCAAGTTCTATTGTCTGCTGTTTAAGATAACCCATGGAACTGCCCTCTGTTACCTAAACAACCGCCTAAACCGCTACCTCTCATCCAGATCAAGAAGAACTCAAAACCTATTCACCTTCCCACCTAATAATGGAACCTGTCTTAAGAAATTATACGACAGCCTTCTAGCGACACAGGCAGCAAAAATTGACCCCACAATCACCAAACTAATGATCAATACAACAGACATCAAAGTGTTTCGAAAAGAAATCAAAACATTTCTATTCAGAAAACACGTCATTACCAACTAATATCCTCCCTTATGCACAAGCTCTCCCTCGATAGAATAACACATTAATTCAATTCTTAGAACCTTTCCTATCATACATACTCTGATTCCTATATAAACATTTTCCACACTATCCAATAAATTTCTTACGTCATTATTAGGTAACTTCCAATCTGTAAACCGTATATACTGATAATCTCCACTATATTCTGTTATCACTTGATTCCCTTGATATGTAATTCTCATAATTGAATCCTCTACCACACCATACAATGTACACGAATCACTGTTATGTAATTTATCTAGATAATCTTTATTACGCAATTCTTTTGGTAATTCCTATAATTTGTATTCCGCCTTGAATATAATGTATTTGAAATTAATTTTCCTATGAACTGTTTTCCTACCTTCTTCTACTCTATGTTTATAACCTAACTAATTTATTTTTCTCAAGTACTTTAGCAAGAATGTGAGCCTTTGGGACAGTCAGGGAACTCTAAGTACTTTCTCTTCATCTTAATTAATCTTACTTATTGCATTTCTTCTGTTTCTACTGTAAACCGCTTAGAACCTCACGGTACAGCGGTATATAAGAAATAAATTATTATTATTATTATATTGCGATACATCAAAAGTTTAATAAAACTTGAAACTTGAAGTGTTTTGTAAGACAAGCAAAACATTTGATTAAATTTTAACTTGCTATACAAGCAATGTCTTGCAATACGAGTACGTACAGTATACACACATCACAACTGAGCCGATGGTTCTTCTCTCCCTGACGCTGTGAGAGTGTAGCGACTGTTCTAAACGAGCAAAGTTTTGCAATACGAGTACATACATTATACACACATGACATCATCATAACTGAGCCGACAGTTCTTCTCTCTCTGACGCTGCGAAAGTGTAGTGACCATTCTAAACGAGCGAGGTCTTGCAATGCGAGTACATACAGTATACACGCATCACGTCATCACAACTGAGCCGATGGTTCCTCTCTCTCTGACTGTTCTAAACGAGTGAGGTCTTGCATTACAAGTACATACAGCATTTTGTATTAAAGTTTTTGGGTTGTGAAATGAATCATCTGAGTTTCCATTATTTCTTATGGGGAAATTTGCTTTCATATATGAGTGTTTAGGATTACAAGCATGGTTTCAGTATGAATTATGCTCGCAAACCAAGGTTTTACAGTATTTTTTTTAAAAAAAGCACTATTCTGCTAAACAGATCTGGCCAGTTGTAATTAATTACAGCTTTGTCATTCAGTTTTGGTTTATGGTGCAATAACCTTTGTATTTAGAGAGCAATTTTGTAACAGGGCCTCTTCACGTGATCATATTTTCCCTTTGAAAATGACGCTACAGAAAGTGCATGCAGACATTTAGAGGAGAAATTCTTTATATGGTGTTGAATGGTAGGATCTACTTCTGTGCCAAATTTCCAGTGTTAAAAAGGCTGCAAGGTGCCAAAAAGGAGCAGATCTGCCCAGAAAGACATTTATATGAGTGAATAGCGCAGAGGGGGCGTGGGAAAATGATTGAAAGAGGATTTGCTGATGTGGAGCCTATTCTGGCAAACTGGACCTTTATGTGCCAGTTACATCTGGAAGGAGCATCGATTTCAGAAATATAAACTTCTTTAAATTACAATGGGCACCACATGGTAATCTCAGCCCAACCAAGAAGAGAATGAGGTGGATATGGTTCAATCAATGATCTGAAACAAGGTCAAAATATAGCATTTCAGTTCTGCAAATTGGCACTTAACAAAATAATGCTCTTCCTTTGGAATTAAGGCAGGCTCCTATTTTGGCGCACTTTAGGAAAGGTGTGAAGTCTTATTTGCACGTCGATTTATGAGGTTATAAATTTGCTGTTTCTGTGTGTGGTTCTTCTAGCTCTTGTTACATAGATATTGTATTCTTTCTGTGTTTTTGGCTTGTTTTGTTTTTTCGATTATGTATGTAATTTTGGAACCCACTTAGCATTGTTGGATTTGCGGGATATAAATATTTTAAATAAATACGATCACACTCTTTTCAGCTACAGTAGCAAAATAGCGCTCAGAATTCAGGAAGTTGGTTGGTTGGGCCCCCTGGTATGCGTGACATTCTGGTATTTCAGAATACACACGCTTAATGTGCTGGATAACATACATGTGCAGGTTAACCGTTTTACAGACACATCTATGGTTTTGATGTTATCAAAGACCCTACTATATTTTTTGTTTTTTTTGATTCCCTCAGTGGAGCATTTCACAAACAAACCCACTTTTGACGCGTTGATGTCCTGGGGAGAAGATGAAGATGTGACCATAGTCACGCCTCCGTCTCCTGACATGGGGGAATTAAGATTTAGTCCCACTACAAACCTGCCCCTTGCCATGTGCACATTTTAGAGATTTAAGTTTCAAGTTTCTTTATTTTTGATATACCGTCTATCAAACTTGTGTCTAAACAGTGTAGGGCCATATTCTATATATGATGCCTACAACATCAGCAACAAGGAAAAAATCCAACGTAGTCTGCAATGAACCAAACAGCAAGAGGAAGCCAAGAAAAAACTGCAGGCTATGTACAAGATGCAGGCAATGTTTATTGTACCAAAATAGGATGCAGTAATATACAACCTTATTACCAACCAAGGGACCCGACACCATCCGTGTTTCGGACAGCACACCTTCCTCAGGGGTCCATGTCAATAAGGTGTAGAATTAACCACAAAGTAAATAAGAGTAACAAACAAATGCCTGTATAATACAAAGAGTGAAATAACCACCGTGTGTCACAGCGTCTTGCAAGTAGTAAACCGTGTCGGGTCCCTTGGTTGGTAATAAGGTTGTATATTACTACATCTTATTTTGGTACAATAAACATTGCCTGCATCTTGTACATAGCCTGCAGTTTTTTCTTGGTTTCTGCCTACAACATCAGCACCAAACAGGACAGACCTTAGCATTATTCTATAAAACATCTCTGTAGGCCAGGATTGGAGACGCCAAGGGCCACTTAAGCTCGCCCAAGGCCACTTCCAGGCAAAACCACACATGCCCAGCCGTGAGCGAGTTTAAGCGTCCCTAGGCATCTCCCTGCATCTGCGACAGGCATCTACAGTGTAGGTGGCCTGTCTCTGGGTTTTTTTAAATAGAAAACATGAATCCCGATTCACTTGTTAGACAGCGGTAGGACGCCTACCGCTGCTTGCAATTGGGAGATGCCGTTTATAGAATTTGCCCCTTAACGTGTATATCCTGGCTTTGTAAAAGTGTCTTTTTCAGTTTTGATTCATGCCCTCTGAGAAAGAGGTCCCATTAGCTCTGTTTGAAACATGAAACATAGAAGGCTGAGAAAGACCATATGGCCGCTCCGATCTGCCTATCCATGCCATAGTTTTAAGCATTCTATATATCATAACTATCAGTGGATAATTGGCAAATCAGACAAAATAGGGGTATGATTGGCGTCTGTAGCAGCAGAGAGAGCTTGGGAGATGCTTAAGCATTTGCGAAACATGTTGGATATACAGTACCCCTGGCCAGTGGAACGGATAACACAACCGAGCTTTAAGCTAAGTTCTTTATAAGAAATTTAGAAATTATATTTAGTCATTAGAGTTAAGTCCGATGATAATTGGACACATAAAGCTTGAAGACAACAAAAGCGTTTTGAGTCTTGAGTGGTGTCGCTGAGGTCTTGGTGAAAAAAAATGACAATTAAATGGGCTGAATCCAGTGATAGATGTGATCTATAGAATGCAGTGGCATAGTAAGGGCGGAGGGTGAGGCAGTGCACCCTGGGCAACATGTTGGTGAGGGCACCAACACCCCTCCTCCTCTCTGCCCCCCCCACCTAAACCCATTCTTCCCCTTCCCTTCCCCCATACCTCTGGTTGGTTGTCGCGGTGGTGAAAACATGCTGTTCGCGACTCCGTCGGCTCTCCCACTGATGTCACTTTCGTGTGCCGCGCATAAGAAGTGACATCAGAGGGAGAGCCAACGGGGTTGCGAGGAGCACATTGTTGACCGCCGAGAGCAACAAGTTCAACTCGAGGTGTGGGGGAAGGGAAGGGGGGAGGGGCGCCACTGCCCCCGGCACCTCTGGTCCCACGGATAGAGTGTGTTCTGTAAGTATGCTGGACCTGAGAAGATTTGCCGATATTGCATGGATATTTTGTTATGCATCTCTGCAAAATCCAGTAATGTCAGATCCATTTTCTCCTTCTTTGAACACTAGGTTGAATGTGGCAATTTCATCAAAGTTCTCCAGCACTATAACCAAAGCCATGCGTACGTCTGCGGGACGGGAGCTTTTCACCCTTTGTGTGGATACGTAGAACTTGGAAATCAAAAAGAGGTAACTTCGTCTGTCCTTTGAATGCAAGAAGCATTTTGGTGGGATTCTTTGTGTCACATTTACAAGATGGAACGTGTTCTGGCCATCCAGCGGCGGCATTTAAAGAAATTTAGGAAAAATAGTGTAAAGACTGAGAATATCTTTTCTTTTCCTTTCTTGATTGTACACATCCAGGGAGGGGGGAGGGGAAGGGGGGATACTTAAGGTCTATTGAGTGGGAAACTGATCTGGGGGGGGGGTATTTGTTTTGAAGGAGTACTCTAAGAGCTTTTAGTGATGTTTAAATGTAAATTGATTGTATACTGTATCATACTTATTGAAAGTTTTAAAATGAATAAAGATAAATATTAAAAAGAAGCAGAGCCGCCGCCATCTCCGTCTTCTAAAAGGCTTGATTTTGGTGAAAAATGAACTGGCAGCACGTTCTCTAAATAAATGTGACATGGTATCTTCTAGGAGTCTAATGGATCGTCTTGCTTGAACATTTTCTATCTGTAAATAGAGCAACGCAGTCAGCAACACCTGACTCAGGATGAGTTAAGCTAAAATAATCATTAACGTCGCACTTCAAAAAGATTGATCACGTGATGACTGATCGAGCCACATATGCAGTTGGTAACAGCTTCTTTGGCCTCCCTCTCCCCTTTCCGGCTGACATTATAACACATCTATAAAGGTCTGCCAATATATCTCTGCCTGGATGATACAGATGCCAAGAGATGCTACAGAAACAGATGTGTGTTTTAACCCATCAATAAATAAAGGACAAAGGGTTGGCGTAAATTAATGTCGCCAAGTTAGCCTTCTAAAAGTGTGACCTCCTTTTAGCCAGACTTAAGAACATAACTTTTCAGCTGAAAATTCATCCTAAAATAGAAGCTTAAAAGTTATCACGCTTATAAGTAAGAATTAAGAGCCTAGTGTTGCAATCGGTGCTAAGATCCCCATCCTAAATGGGCCCCACTACCAACCACTTTTTATGCTTCTAAATTTAAGAGTTTAGTGAAATTTGGGGGTTGATATTCAAGAAGATTTCCCCAGTCAGAAACGGTTCTTGCTCAGGGCAAATTTCCAGCAGGACAAAAACAGTTGGGGACAAACTAAAACCATCTACTTTGGGGGCATTCTGAGGGCAGAGTTAGCACTTAGCCAGTTAAATGCTGATATTATCTGGGTAAGCATAGAAATGGGACCACATAAAGGTCAGTAACCCATAGCCGGTTGCACTTAACCATCTATGTGTTAGCCGGCTCCACAAACCCAGAAATTCAATGCCTGCAAATGTCCTTGCATTAAATTTCCATGTTTTACACTGAATATCTGGCCTTTTGAGTACTGATTAATTCACCCAGCCCTAGTAAATTTCAAAAAGAGCAGAGTGGGGTGCAGCACCCTGAGGTTGTGTGTTCAAACCCACGCTGCTCTATGTGACCCTGGCCAAGTCACTTAATCTTTCACTGGGACAGATAGGAAAAATGCTTCAGTACCTGAATAAATTCATGTAAACCGTTCAGAACTTCCCTGGGAGAAGAGTAGAGAAAATTGAATAACTAACTAAATCCTTTGAATATTGGGCCCAATCATCCCATTTCTTGTCATTTCTCTTTAACGATGTTTTTGCTAATTAACCATCTAATTTTTTATCACAGTATATTATTTACTCATAAGCTTCATTGAAGCTTTAATTCTTTCCCTTTCCCCTTTTGTGCTTCCCTTATTTGTTCCTTACTCTTTAAACATATTGTAACTCTTCCCCATATTTTTCCTCACGTATCTTGTTTTTTAATGTATTGTCTGTCTTTTAATGTATTTTTCCCTCAAATTTGTTAATTTTAGTAATTTGTAAATCGCTTAGAATTTGGATTAAGCGTTTAATCAAAATACAATAAACTTGAAACTTGAACTTGAACCACTTTGGACTGTATGCAAAAAAGGCAGCGGACGTAAGATATATAAAAGCTTTGGGGTCTAGAGCAGTGGCCTCAAACTCGCGGCCCGCCAGGTTCTGTTTTGAGGCCTTCGGTCTGTTTATCCTAATCACAAAAGTAAAATAAAACCGTTTCTTGATCATTTGTCTCTTTAGCTATAAATGACAATATTATTATTAAGACTTAGACAAAAGGAAAGATTTAAAAACTATAAAGAGTTTTACCTCCTGCAAAATTGTCATTTCTTTATTAAGACATTAACTATTTTTTTCTGAGGCCCTCCAAGTACCGACGAATCCAAAATGTGGCCCTGCAAAGGGTTCGAGTTTGAGACCACTGGTCTAGAGTATTCCAGAATCTGTCTCCCAGCTGACTATGTAGCACATTCTTGCTTCACTTGGTGTGGTTTATTACATGTATGCAATTCATGCTACACACAATACCAGAGGACAGACATGGTGGACACGTTAATGAACCCAGCAGCAAGAACATGTAGTCAGAATTCTGTTGGGCAGCTGCAGTGGACAGGGGGGTACGGACACGCTGAGGTAATATTACATCCTGGGGAAAAGAGGGTTAATTTGACCCTACTAGGACAAGCAAGACCTGTGAGCTTTAGTTTTCTTTGTTTTAAACAGAGAACAAAGAATTACTTTGCTTCAATTTTCTTTCTGAATTGTTAATCAAAGATTGGGGGGGGGAGGGCGGGGGGAGTTAATGTGGGTCACCCTTAGGACAGGTAATTTACCCCAACTTGTAGCACAGGTTCCCGTTTTATTCAGTAAGACATTGTGCCAAGATGCTACGACTCCTGGCAAAATAACCTGCCTTAATGGTACCCCACGTAGGTAACGCCTCCCCCCCCTTAACAGTTACTTGGCTAGAGAGATGGTTGCAAAGTCCTTCCTCGCGTACATTCTTTTATCCTAAACAGACTCTGAGAGACTGCCCCCCCCCTTTCTGTAACCTGTCTTTGTGCCCCTGTATTTAATGACCAATCTCAAACTTAGTGTCTGTGAAAGTTCAACAATCTTCTCCTGTCTTACCCACTTCCCTAAGACCTGTCATGTCCTGATGTAACCCGTTCCGACGTGGATATGGGTCAATCAATGATCTGAAACAATGTCAAACGCACCGAATTTTGTTTCTGCATATTGGCAAAATAATGCTCAGAATTTAAGAAGATGGTTGGTTGGGCTGAGAACTTTTTAGCACCCCCTTGAAGGCTTTCACGCATACAAAACCTACCAGTATCAACATTTGCAAAACTTAACCAGTGGGGAGGTCAAAAGAGTGAATGGCCAAATCAGCCTCCATTTTTAAGATTACACAAACATTCAGAATTCACCAACATATGAGCATTGGACAGTGAAAATGCTAATTACTCGTATATTGCGTAGAACTGGAAACAGTGACATCTTGTCACTGCTTTTATTTGCTCAATTGGTTCATCTAAGCATCTGTTGTTTCTTTCTCTTTGTGATGTTCTTTCAGGCAAACTAGAAATTTTTCTTCCAGAAATTCATCCTTGTGTTAAAGAAATCTACTGTAACCTCCCACCCCCCCAACCCTTAAACACCATCTCATTTATTTGCAGGATATAATATTCAGATTAGACGCACAGAATTTGGAGTCAGGAAGACTGAAATGCCCCTTTGATCCTCAACAACCCTTTGCTTCAGTAATGGCAGGTAAGGGTACGAATATAACATTTTCTGTGAGCATTTGTAATAGTTTAATTCTCTAAACTGAGATAATGTAAGGCTGTCAATCTCTTGGAGAGAAAAAGAGATAATGGTTGCTGCGGATGGGCAGACTAGATGGGCCATTTGGCCTTTATCTGCCATCATGTTTCTATGTTTCTATAACCATAAAGCTCTATGACCTCACAATGCAGGTGTAAAGAGCCTTAGCCAATAGGGAGAGGAGATATTGGTTACTGCGGGTGGGCAGACTGGATGGGCCATTTGGCTTTTGTCTGCCATGTTGTTTCTATGTTTCTATAACCATAAAGCTCTATGACCTCACAATGCAGGTGTAAAGAGCCTTAGCCTATAGGAAGAGGAGATGCAAATGTTAAGGGCCTTAGCCAATAGGGAGAGGAGGAGATAGTGGATGCTGCGGATGGGCCATTAGGCCTTTATCTGCCATCAGGTTTCTATAATCACAAAGCTGAATGACCTCACAATGCAGGAGTAAAGAGCCTTAGCCTATAGGAAGAGAAGATGCAAATGTTAAGAGCCTTAGCCAATAGGGAGAGGAAGAGATAGTGGATGCTGCGGATGGGCCAGTTGGCCTTTATCTGCCATCATATTTCTATAACCACAAAGCTATATGACCTCACAATGCAGGTGTAAAGAGCCTTAGCCTGGAGGCACGCAACATCTGTCTGACCTCCCAATCTCACGGAGTGGAATGATTGAAAAATAGTGACACAAATCCTTCTTCTATTCGTGACTCTGGAGAGTTATTGCATATAATACCTAATAAAAGAATAGTGGAAGACTAAAGCATTGTGTACGGCAAAATGCTGCAGAGATGTTGGTCCAGCGTTGGTCTTTGTATTCCCTCACAGAGGTCACCGCTTAACACAAGGGATGATCTGTGATCACAAGGGTCGTTGCTCCTTTGTTGAGCGAGAGTTGATTAAGATTTTTATACTCCATGACAAACTCATCAGTTGTTTCATGAGAATTTGTACCAGAGAACAAGCGAGCCCTCTCATTACAAAAAGAGCATGATTTAGGAGGGCATGGATTTCGGGACCCTATTAACCGAGACTTCCTGTAGTCTCACAGGAGCAACTGTTTTCCCTTCTGTGTTTCCTCTGTCCTCCTGTCCTTGAAGTCATTTTCAGAGGGTTGGGCAATACATGCTCTTTATAGGAAGATGTTTTATTAGGGGCTGACCATTTCCCTCAATTAGAAATTAACATTTGATCGCTTTAGTACTACGGTCTCAGTTTGTTAAAGCACATAAACGTATGAAGGTCAATAGTCAAGATGACTTACCTTGGTAACACTGGAAATTGCCTGATTAAGTCCTTACATTTGAAAACCTTTTTTTCTGGCCAGTGGATAAGTTGTGGTCAGGGAAGTCAGCTTCTGGCCAACCTTAACTTACAACTTAAGAAGTAACAATTCACTTGCCTCCCACAAGTATTATTGAACAGCTCAAATTTATTTATTCAGGATTGACTGTACCACACTGATCTGACTAGTGGCTCAAGGTGGTTTACAGTTTAAGACATAATTCTAGGAAAAGAACTGTAATATGTGACAGGAAAGATAAGAGGTAATATTGTAGATAAAACCAGCAACACAACAGGACTGAACTCTAGTAGCATATGCTTGTCGAAGGATCCATATCTTTATTTTGGATTTAAAATGCTTGAGAGATAATTCACTCCAGACATGTGGGGGTAGGCTATCCCATAGATGAAGGTCAGTAAAGAAAAATGTAGGATGGTGGATAAAAATTCACAAGTGTAGGGACGCACTCCAGATAACTATTAATAGAAAATATATAGTGTGGATATATAGTATAGTAGACCGTTCAGTCTATTCAGTCTTCAATATTAACCAAAACAGCCTCAAAGGTTCAACAAGCTAAGACAGCCAAAAACACTATGCTATACTGGAGCATAGAATCGTATCATTGGCTGATAGGTTCCAGAAAAAAGAGCACTTAAAAATGGTCATTTATAAAGTACTCCCCCAAGATTGGTATCATGTCAGGTAAGATTTGCCTCTTTGTGGATGATACCAAAATCTTCATGGAGTAGACACCCCAGATGCTGTGAATGACATGAAGAAAGACCTGGCAAAGCTTGAAGAATGGTCTGAAATTTGGCAGCTAAAATGGAATGACGAGAAATGCAAGGTCATGGATTTTGGCTGCAAAAACCCAAAAAAATGGTACAGTTTAGGGGGCAAAGAACTTATGTGCACGACAGAAGAGCAGGACTTGGGTGTGATTGTATGTGATGATCTTAAGGTGGCTAAACAGGTTGAAAAGGTGACGGCAAAAGTTAGAAGGATGCTAGGGTGCATAGGAGGTATTGATGCCCCTGTATAAGACTCTGGTGAGACCTCATTTAGAATATTGTATACAATTCTGGAGGCCGCACCTTCAAAAAGATATAAAAAGGATGGAGTTGATCCAGAGGAAGGTTACTAAAACGGTGCATGGTCTTCATCATAAAGCATATAGGGACAGACTTAAAGATCTCAATCTGTATACTTTGGAGGAAAAGCGGGAGAGGGGAGATATGATATAGACGTTTAAATACCTACGTAATGTAAATGTGCACGAGTCAAGTCTCTTTCATTTGAAAGGAAACTCTTCAATGAGAGGGCATAGGATGAAGTTAAAAGAGGTGATAGGCTCCGGAGTAATAAAGGAAATACTTTTTTACAGGAAGGGTGGTAGATGTGTGGAACAGTCTTCTGGAAGGGGTGGTGGAAACAGAGACTGCATCTGAATTCAAAAGGGCCTGGGAGAGGCATGTGGGATCTCTTTTAGAGAGAGGAAGAGATAATGGTTACTGCAGTTGGGCAGACTCCATCACGTTTCTATGTTTCTGTTCAAATAGTAATCAAAAATGATCAAAAGTGCGGACCACTCCCTTAAGCAGGAAAAGATTTTTACTTTCAAAAAGTTCTTTAAAAAAAAAAATCAAAAAAATAAAATAAGGAAAAGTCAAATTCCAAACAATTATCTTAAAGGAGAGAAACCAGTTTTTCAAAGCAGTGGTGCTTTCTTCAAATGCTTGACTCTCACACGCTGAATTCCGAAGAATAGCACCGTCTTAATCTCCGATGTAGTACATCAGTCCCCAACGTGATGGATTCTTTACCAACTGGTGTAATGTCTTCCACTCCAATGAGGTTTCAAATAGACAGTGAACCTCACTATCACCAGAGACGCCTTTAAGTTAAGCGTTAGAGTATCGCTGCTGTAATTCTCTGTCTTCCTAACGGCAATCGCTTGCTCACTAATTCTCATGCGCAGTGCCCTCTAGTTCTCCCAGATTCTCATTGGGGACTGATGTACTGCGTATGAGATTACGATGGCGCTATTGAAGAAAGCATCGCTGCTTTGAAGAACTAGTTTCTCTCCTTTAAGATGAGTGTTTGGAGTTTGACTTTTCCTTATTTGGGGGGAGGTGGGGGGAGTTGTGATTTTTTTTTTAGAACTTTTTGAAAGTAAAATCTTTTCCTGGTTAGGGGAGTAATCTGCACTTTTGATCATTTTTTATTACATTACATTAGGGATTTTTATTCCGCCATTACCTAGCGGTTCAAGGCAGATTACAAAAGAGTTATCGAAGATGTATTTTAAAAGATATCTGGTCATTACTATTTGAATAGGATATCAGGTTTTTTGGGGAACATTTTATAAATTACAATTTTTTAAGGGCTCTTTTTTAAGGTGTCTATCAGCCAATGATAATTATTTATTTATCACTTATAGATCATGTGATTTACATTCAGGTACTCTAGCATTTTCCCTATCTGTCCTGGGGGGCTCACACTCTATCTAATATACCTAACGGGGGATTAAGTGACTTGCCCAGGGTCACAAGAAGCAGCCTGGGATTTGAACCCACAACCTCAAGGTGCTGAGCCTGTAGCTCTAACCAATGCACCACCAGTACAGCATTGTACAGTATAGACCTTTGGGGCTGTTTTGATTAATATTGAAGTATCTTTGATCTACTCCTGTAGCAGGAACAGACTGTGAACAGAATGATGGGTGGACTCATAACAGGCAAACTAGTATGAAACGATGCCTCTTAATGACCGCAATTGTTAGAGAATTGAGATATTGAGATACTGAGAAATACCCACTTTAAGTGTCGCAGAAGAAAAAGGTGAAAAGGACAGAAGGCAAGTGAAGGAAGAATCTGTGAGAAAATACGAAGCGATGGAAGCCTCGATTGGCCTCATTTTCTTTTCTTTAATCATTGGGGTCTGGAGTTTCTGGATAGGTTATCTAGACGTGTTTTTAATTCTGATGGTCTACTTTCCAATATCCCAAATCTGCTTTTCAAATTAAGGCCATATGTCATTTGAAGTTTCCAGATTGAGTCATTTGCTCTGTAATTCATCCAATGATATCTTGGCTGTGGACTTCTTTCCCTTTCTAAAAACTCTTAAAATTATATTCTCATGCTCTTCTTTAAAAAAAATTTAGCTACAGAGAATAAAAGGTAAGTGTTATTTCAGTCACAGCAACAACTCTATAATGTGGTCAAATATGAATGGGCTGATGGTCAGTCAATAAAGCTGGTGGAGATTAATTTCTTCTGTCCTCCTCCATCTACAGATGAACACCTTTTTGCTGGAACTGCCTCTGATTTCCTTGGTCAAGAGACCACGTTCACTCGCTCATTGGGACCACCACACGACCATCATTACATTAGAACGGATACTTCAGAGCATCAGTGGCTCGATGGTAGGACACTGGATTCATACAGTTCTTAGTAGAGATATGTAGAGTGCTTAAATAGAGCTTATTGGGCAAATCTGAAGAACAAAAGACAGCAATAGAATATCAGAAATCATGGGATAAGGATAGATAAGGGCAAATTCTAGAAGAAGCACCCAAAAGTTACGTGCCGATGTAGACACTCTTCAGCGTGATTCAAGTAAAATTGGGCGATGTTTACTGAATCACGCTGAGCTGCACCTATTTTGGAGGCGCCCGTTAAATAGACCAGCTGTAGGCACAACTAAAAGTTAGGCGCCCCTGCGAGCACTTAAGCACGCTTAAGAGCAGTGATTCTGTAACAAAGCGCCTAACACGTAGCCACGCCCACGCCAAACATGCGTAGCGCCTATTTTTTTTAGAGGCGCTTTGTTACAGAATCACACTTTCTTGATAGGCGCCTATGTTTCAATCAGCTTAATTGAGCTTGTTCTTCAATTTAGATAGGCGTCTATCTAGGTGGGCACCTCCGAAATAGGCACCTAACTTTAGGCACTGGTTACAGAATTTGGGCCATAATGCTTGGTTGTTAAAAAAAATAAAAAAGCTGCAATCTATGAATTTGCAGCAGGAAACAAATTGGGCAGACTTGATGTACCTTATGACCCTTGTTGGCTGTCATATTCCAGATTTCTCTAAATCGGAAAAAAGAATCACAGGCTCTCAAAACGGTTGAACCTGCATGGCATACAAAGTCTGCAGGGGATCTGTGTAAATTTGATGCAGATTTGCCCGTCCTTCTGTGCCATTCTTTAAGTCATCATTGTAGAAGCACCTGAGTTTTCTGTTTTATATAGATCTCCTTAGATCTTTGCATTTGATATGCTGGTTTATTCTTTCTGAGATTTTAAAGAAAGCATTGTGCTTCTATAAGTTCAGTTATTGATCTTTATGGCTGTGTATTACACTGTCTTGGGAAGACTGACTTCCAGTAGAAAGTCACCTTCTATTCATTGTACGTTAATTTGACTTCAAATATGAACTTAGTTTTGTAGTTCAGAAGAAAACGGTGTTATATTTTGCAGTTCCTAGGTCTCTGCTGATCTAGGCCTTAAATATGGACCTCCAATGCCTTCCTCTTAATTTTAGGAGCAAAGTTTGTTGGCGCCTATCCCGTGTCAGATACCTACAATCCTGATGATGACAAGATCTATTTCTTTTTTCGAGAAGCATCCCAGGACAGTAGTACCTCTGACAGAACTGTCTTTTCTCGTGTTGGAAGAGTGTGCAAGGTGAGAAGCATTTACCAGAAGGGATGTGCTAGATAGCATGCGATTATGTGATCTCAGCGCTATTTTCTCTGAAAAACATTTTGACGTGTCAACAGTGCGTGCAGCTCAGCATGATTTAAAAACAAAACAATAGCCCCCCAAATTTCAAAGGCTTTGTTTCTTCTCCTTGATGAGTTGACCATGATCATGGTATCACCTATGTTCTGGCTAGAGAATGTTGTTAGGTATGCTGAACGCAATCAAGCGGTTTCCAAGTTTATTAATTTCTTGATATACCGTCCATCAAACATATCTAGATGTTTACAGTAAATAAAATACATCTAAAAACGGATATTAAAAAAGGAATTGAAAAAAAAAGAAGACCCATCACATAATTCAGTGAAGGGGGAAGTAACAAGACATAAGACTGACAACAAAGGGGTGAAAGTTACAAGAGGTGGCAAAAATACATCGAGATAAAAAAAAAACTAAAAAGAAGGAAGAGGGAGGGTAGAACATTCGGACTAGTTCACCTCAAGCAAGGCGTTTGGTGTTGAGAACCTGAAGTGAACATTATTTCAGGGAAAGCAGACGGAATCCTGGGTTAGGTATCGTAGGCGTCCTTGAATAAGAAAGTTTTGAGTTTAGTCTTGAATAGTGGCAGAGAGGACTCTTGCTTTATATGTAGGGGAAGAGTGTTCCAAAGTGAGGGCGCCATGACTGAAAAAATGGAATTTCTAGTGGTGTCATAGAAAATTTCTCTGTTAGAGGGGACAACAAGAAGATCTTGATAATGTACGAGTGTACGAGAGGAGGCGTAAGGAACTAGATATTTGTCTATGAAAGCAGGGATATGATGTTGTTTGATTTTGTAGGTGAGTAACAGAATTTTGAAAGTAATGCTAATTAAGGAAATGTAAGGGCAAGATGTTAAAAGTTACGGGCTCGATCAATAGAAGTGTGCTTCCTTGTTAGTACATACGAACCTTGTAAGCTCACGTTATTCCTAAAAGGTCCCATTGGATAAAATGAGATCTATGGTAAATAATGTTATGTGGTAAATACGAGAATAATACATGTTAGTGGGAGCAGCCATTAGTCACTTCTCTTGGTAAGTTGCCTTGAGCCTGCTTAGGTATGCGTGGTTAGAAAGTAGCCAACCTTTCTTGACAAATGACTAATTCCAAAGATTCCCTTTAGAACAGGGGTGTCCAACCTGCAGCCCAAGGGCCCCATGCGGCCCCATGAAGTATTTTGTGCGGCCCCAGTTGAGGGTGATGCAGTGTTTTCCTCTGCTGCTCCTGGGTATATACCGTCTTGCTGGCTCCTTGCTCTGTCTTGCTGCAGCATTTGTGCCTTGTGCGGCCCCAGAAAATTTTTTTTGACCAATGCGGCCCAGGGAAGCCATAAGGTTGGACACCCCTGCTTTAGAACTTTGCGATCCGTAGATCAAAACTTACTCACAGTGCCCTCCCTAAAAATCATTAATACAAGACGTAACAAAATACTCACAGTGTACGCTCCTCAATTATGGAGCTCTAGGCCCTTTTTTCTTCGAAGCGTGCCATCTTTGGACAAACTCAAGAGTTCCTTAAAAACAAAGATGCTTTTGAAGTGTAAAACTCTGTTCGATTCTTTCCTTTTTATCTTATTTTCTCTTTATGGATAAGTGCCTAAGTTCTGAAGTAAAGAGGCCAGGCTTATTTTCCCTTAAACCTATTTAGACCTTCCCTTACATGTCCACTTTCCTATAACTAATGTGGTTCCTCCCCTTTTTTCCTTTTGTATCATGTTAGTCTTTGTCCAAGTTGGTTTAAATTTTAAGCTGTAACATAATGATTATGTTTTTATTATGTAATAATAATTATTATTTACTTTCTTATATATTGCCCAACCAGAAGTTCAGGGCAGTTCACAAGAGAACTGAGGCATATCAGTGAAGAACATAAGAACATAAGAATTGACGCTGCTGGGTCAGACCAGTGGTCCATCACGCGGCAGCCCTCTGGTCAAAGACTAGCGCCCTGAGACTAGCCCTACCTACGTATATTCCGGTTCAGCAGGAACTTGTCTAACTTTGTCTTGAATCCCTGGAGGGTGTTTTCCCCTATAACAGCCTCTGGAAGAACATTCCAGTTTTCCACCACTTTCTGGGTGAAGAAGAACTTCCTTACGTTTGTACGGAATCTATCCCCTTTCAACTTTAGAGAATGCCCTCTCGTTCTCTCTACCTTGGAGAGGGTGAACAACCTGTCCTTATTTACTAAGTCTATTCCCTTCATTATCTTGAATGTTTCGATCATGTCCCCTCTCAGTCTACTCTTTCCAAGGGAGAAGAGGCCCAGTTTCTCTAATCTCTTACTGTACGGCAACTCCTCCCCTTAACCATTTTAATCGCTCTTCTCTGGACCGAGAAGAGCGACTAAAATGTAAACAGTTAACATACAGATATTGTAGTGTAGGCTGTTAATACATGTAATCTCAAAACCTGAGCATAGCAAAGGCGATTATATCAAATTTTATAAAACTTGTTCTTCTACTAATTAGCACACGTTATCGCTCACAGGGGCCATTTTGTTCTTATGGCAATTCATTGACTAATCTGTAGTAGAAGACTCCTATGTTTCTAACTAATACTAACCCCTCTTAAATAAAATAAAAGAAAGTGAGCTTGGATGGCAACTTCAGCATGTGGAACCTACGACAATACCAGACTTTACAGTCTACGGCCCAGAAATATCAAAGAAGAGATAAGTTCATCTAATCATGTATTTTTGAATGAGTACAACTTAGGGTCAGACTGGATGGACTGTTTAGGTCTTTATCTGCCATCATTTACTATGTTACTATGTAAATAAGTCACTAGTTACGCTACTAAATATAGGTGAGATAATAACAGATAATGATAGTTACGTAGTAGAGGATGGCAGATAAAGACCCCAATGGTCCATCCAGTCTGCCCAACCTGATTCAATCTAAAAATTTGTTGGGCTTTTTTTTTTTTCTTATCTATTTCTGGACAAGAATCCAAATCTCTGTCCGGTACTGTTCTTAGATTCCAACTACTGAAGTCTCCATCAAAGCTCACTCCAGACCATCTACACCCTCCCAGCCATTGAAGTCCTCCTCAGCCCATCCTCCACCAAATGGCCATATACAGACACAAACCGTTCAAGTCTGCCCAGTACTGGCCTTAGTTCTTCACTATTTACTATTATTTTCTGATTCTAGATCCTCTGTATTCATCCCACACTTTTTTGAACTCCGTCACCGTTTTCATCTCCACCATTTCTCTCGGGAGCGCATTCCAGGCATCCACCACCCTCTCCATAAAGAAGAATTTCCTAACATTGCTCTTGAATCTCCCATCCCTCAACCTCAAATTATGTCCTCTGGTTTTACCATTTTCCTTTCTCTGGAAAAGATTTTGTTCTACATTAATACCCTTCAAGTATTTGAACAGCTGAATCATAAGTGCCAAAATGAGAGTGAAATGACAATTAGGCACAAAGGTGTTCCCATGTCTAAATGCAAAAGGAGAGATCACCTTGGGGAGGGGGACGGGGGGGGGGGGGGCCTTGCGTGTCCTGTGTAGAATTTCTACATATACAGAATGTGCACAACTGCTGCATCTAGGCCTGACTATTTGTACTATGGCAAAGCTGGTTGCAGCTAAATCTGGGCCCCTAACTGGATTCTGTTATAGATTTGGCATGCAAACCTGCCATCGTAGAATGCTAGTTAAGTGGCCGAATTTTTGGCACCTAGGTTTTAGCATCCTTCATTGACCTGACCCCTAAATGTCTCGCATTTGGCACTGGTGAGCCTAACATCAGCAGAATTTGAAGAACAGACCCGAGGAAGCCATTGGAGGCCTGAAAACCCTACAGCCAATTAATAGGAAGAAATCCAGATCCCAGTCTGACGCTGATTCCACAACGGGCTCAGGATATATTTTGTAACTGCTCTGCAGAGCTGATTGCAGATAATCTGGCCTGTTCGCTGGCAATTGCTCGGCTTTAAGTATACATTTCATTGTTTGTGTTAAAAGTGATTGATGATGAAGTCAAAATGTGTTAGCGAGTAACTTCTAATTTCGCCTTGTAGTAAAAGCTTTGCATTCTGAGTTGTAAATGTAAAATGTTTTGGAAGATTGGGACTGTTTCATGAATCATATCCCTCGCTTGGGTTCATTTTATCTTGTTTGTATCCACTAAATCTGTCTACGTTAATCAAAATATTTTTATAGAGCCAGTTGCTTCCACTCTAGTTTGTTTATAGAAGTCCGATACGCTGCCATAAGGATGAGTGAGATTATGAACAAAGAGGTTGTTGAACCAATGTTGACAAACCTTCAGAATATCTGTGATTTCGACATACTTTCAAAGAACAAGGCCCATTGCCAAAACCTCTCAAAAAGACCCCCAAAATAAAATAAAACAAAACAACACTGTAGAAATTATATGTGTTTTGCCATAAATCAACAGATTCATCCCAGATCACTCTGAGATATGAGGAAGGAGAGACTGAGATGGATCTTGGGGAAGTCTGTGGTTCAAATGGATTTATGCCTGGGCGGAATTTGAATTTGGTTTCACAGCCTGCAAATTGTTCAAAATGTGTCTAGTTTAGAGTAACCTGTCAGCCCTGTTTTAACACACAATTTTGGCAAGTTAAAATCATTTCTATGGTGATAAAAATTATATCTAATGTTTTGGTTTTTTTAATTGTTTGTAAAAGGATAAATACTATATTTGAGATAGACATAGTAACATAGTAGATGACGGCAGATAAAGACCCGGATGGTCCATCCAGTCTGCCCAACCTGATTCAATTTAAATTTTCAAAATTTTTTCTTCTTAGCTATTTCTGGGCAAGAATCCAAAGCTCTACCCGGTACTGTGCTTGGGTTCCAACTGCCGAAATCTCCGTCAAAGCCCTCCCCAGCCCATCCTCCCCCAAACGGCCATATACAGACACAGACTGTGCAAGTCTGCCCAGTACTGGCCTTAGTTCAATATAGCACAGTTACTTACTACATTAGGAAAGCTTCTGCTTCTCCTGGGATTGGTGGCTTGCAATGTTGCTAAAATTTGGGTTTCTGCCAGGTACGTGGGAACTGGATTGGCCACTGTTGGAACTGGGCTCAATGGACCCACTGGTCTGACCCAGTATAGCTACTCTTATCTAAGAGGGCAATCAAGCCATTGTGACATCACTGCTGAGATTGGCTCTTAGGCATTGGTGGAATGAGGCATTATGACATCACAATCTCAGCTCTGGAATGTTGCTACTCTTTGGGTTTCTGTCTGGAACTTGGGACCTGGGTTGGCCTCTGTTAGAAACAGGTTACGGGGCTTGTTGGACCTTTGGTCTGACCTGGTATGGCAGCTCTTATGTTCTTATGTAAGCCCAGTATAAGACAATTAAGCCATTGTGACATCACTGATGAAGTTGACTCTTAGGCATTGGTGGAATGAGGCATTATGACATCACAATCTCAGCTCTGGAATGTTGCTCCTCTTTGGGCTTCTGTCTGGTACTTGGGACCTGGGTTAGCCACAGGTGGAAACAGGATACTGGGTTTGATGGACCTTCAGTCGTTATCTTTCTTCTGATTCGTTCAAGTTAGTCTGTCTGCTGCTGTTGCATAAATTTCCTTTGAATTTGTGTACCTAAAATGCATCACTTTACAGTACAAGGGGGTGCTGAAAAGTTCCCAGCCCAACCGAGAATGACGTGGATATGGTTCAACCAATGATCTGAAATAATGTCGAAACACAGAATTTTGCTTCTGCAAATTGGCACTTAATGAAATAAGACAACACTCTTTTCAGCTACGGTGGCAAAATAACACTAGAATTTAGGAAATTGGTTGGGCTGAGAACTTTTCAGCAGTGCTTAACTGCAAAGCATCCAGATTTTTGTAGCCTACTCTCATTTTATCTAGAGTGTCCATTTTTTTTTTTTTTTTTTTTTAAAGATCTTCAGGTCATCTACAAAGAGACACACAAGGATCACTCTCAGGGATATTAAATAGAACTGGCCCTCAGGCCTTCCACTAATTGTTCGTTTCTGTTTTGAATGAATTCCACTTACCTCTGCTCTTTGTCAACTAAGAACATCAAGAAGGGTCCCTCAAACCCAGGATCCTGTTTCCACAGTGGCCAACCCAGGTCACAAGTACTTGGCAGGAACCCAAAGGGAAGCAATCAATTTCTAATCAGTTCACCATCTTGGGCTATTGTTTGTTCATAAGGTTTTGCTGAAATGCAAGTCGACTGCATTAAGAGATTCAGGTAGTTCTGTAGTATCCAGTTGAAGAAATCAATCAAAGCCATATATTAACAAAGGCATGAACTCTTTGCTCTTTTAATCATTAAAAAAGCAAGTTAACAGCTATAATTTGTACCTCCAAATTTAATTCTCCATCTAAAAGAAATCCAGAATTCCTTATGGTGTCTCCATAGCTGAGTTGAACAACATTTCTAAGTTTTGAAGTTTATTTATCATTTGATTTGCCGTCTATCAATAATTATCTAGACGGTTTACAATCATAAATGAATAAAAACATAATAAAATAAAATCCACATACAAATAATTAAGATTTGCTCTAGTAGGGGGGTTACATGCCCTGTAAAACTGACTGGATAGAAGAGAAAGAACATTAAGTATTTACAAAATACATCAATATTAAAAAAAAAAACACTGGGAGAAGGGAAAGGATAGTACATGAAGGGTGGGATGGCTTCGAAAGAAGTGTTTTGTTGAGAGAGCCAAGAGGAAGTGTTTAAAGGAGGAGACAGAGGCTCAAGGTGTCCTTAAAAAAGGAAGGTTTTGATTTTGGACCGAAATTCTTTTTGAGAAGGCTCTTGTTTAAGGAAAAGGGGAAGAGCATTCCAGAGCAAGGGTTTCATCACGGAGAAGATAGCTCTACTGGATCATCAAAATTCGGTCATATCAAGTTTCAGCATGAGCTGATTGCAGTCAAACCAATCTCCTACTTCATCTAAGCAAACATGGTGGGGTTTTTATTTGATCCACCTCCACATGTGTCACTGATTGTAAGTCATCTACAAACAGGTCGTCTGTGTTCAATCACTGGGAGAATTGATGTCTAATAAACACGGAGCTCCACAAGGCAAAGGATCTGATACAGTCCTTTGCTATACTAACCCTTGCGTACAAACTTTTGGAAAAGAGAATGCCCACTCCTTAGCTCTCCCCTGAATCCTTACCATCCTCAAATGCTCAAATTATAGTCTATAATTGATGACACTGGAGGATATTTAAATAATTAAAAATGAAATCAATGATGCAGAGTCATTCCGATATCAAAGAGACTAAGGCCACTCATGTCCCATGTCCACTTCTAAATTCATATTTTAACTGATAGAGGATTTCCTTGACCTCCAATTGATCCAAAAAGAGGATCATAAACCATTTTCTCCTGACTTTCTCCACAAAAAGTAGCAAATTGGAGATTGGGAGTTAGGTGGGAGAGTCCTCCTTGTTCACCTCAGATTTATATAGATTTTTTAAAATAGTAGTTTCACAATTTCATCACCAGCAAGTATTTCACAGTTCATTTTGTCTAGCAAAAATGGTGCCAGTAGTCACATACTGGGTAGGGTGGTCACTATGGAATCCACCCCACAATACTTGCAGTTGGTTACAGAAACTATGGAAAGACGGAATTGGTGTTGAGTCTGGGCTATTTCATTAGTTCCTGGGGACCAGGGGTCAATTTTGTCAAATAATGGAAAAGGTGCCGTACTCAGTGCTCCCTGAAAAAAAAGAGCTCTAGTTATTCATAATCTCTGACAATATTGCTACTACTGGGTCTACTCCCATATGAAGTTTGGTAGTCATTTCTTTCTGTGTCCTTCTCTTTGGGGTCCTTTTACTAAGGAATGCTAAAACGCTAACGTGTCCTTTATAGTCTATGGATGCGTTAGCGTTAGGACCCCTTTGTGATTTGCTGTATTTTGTGCTTGCTACACTTTTAGTCTTTACTTTTTAATCACTTCCTTGAATAATCAAATCAGTTCTATTACATTGCATCACAATGGAGCTGGGTGTGATTTAACAAAGCAAAAGCTGGACCTACCCAGGATCCACTAATAATACATTCATCATAATCTAGATATAACATATCCTTTGATTAAAAATTTCAGAGATTTACGGAAGAGGTCATAATTCTCTAAGCTTTTTAGGTAATGAATTCCAACACTTGGATGGTGAATATTGAGAGAAAGAGATAATGGTTACCGCAGATGGGCAGACTAGATGGACCATTTGACATTTATCTGCCATCATGTTTCTATGCTCTTTTCAATTCAACCCACTTCTCTTATCTCTTCCACTCTGTTGGCTTCTTGTTCAGATAGAAAAGAGGTTGGCTTTGGGGTTTAGCTCATGTCTTGTTCAATAGTACCTCAAGGCAAGTTAGATCCACATAGAGTAGATATTTTCCTGTCCTTGAAGGGCTTACAGTTTGCTATTTCCTTAAGAAATACAAAGTTACATGATTACCCATGATCCCAAGGACCAGCTGTGGGATTTTAGTTTGGCTTTCTTGGTACTCAGCCTACTGCTTTAACTGTTTACTAACCTGGGCATGTTTGAAATCCAGGACTAGATTCTGTCTTAGCTTTTTATTAAGCCATAGCTTGTAGCGATCACTGATGCCTAATTGAGCATCATATGTGAGTATTAAGTCCAGCGTCATCCATCCTTTATGGGTCCTTATCATATTTGAGAAGTGCATCTTGTTAAGTAGACACAATCTCTCTAGATTTCATGGACAAGATATGTTATTCTACACATCATAGTTGAAATCTCCCAGCAATAGCATTTCACCTTCATGATATGTGTTTCAAGGTTTCCGTTTAGTTCCTCCATCTAAGCTGGAGGTCTGAAGGACTACGGTATACTGTGTGGATGTAAATTCAATGAGGTCTTTCCAAGATGGTCCATAACACTTTCTACTTATCCTGAAGGCCCTGCAATCACTTTTAACATTCATTTTGACATAAAGAGCTACTCATCCTCTTTCTGGCAGCTTCTATTCCTCAGTAAGGCTTTGTCCCATTCATAGAACTCAGATATGATTCACTAAGTCCACTTCTACCATCAAACCTTGCACATTTGGAACTAAGTTGATTCGATTCATTTGTGCTCATTGCTTTCCAGCTGTTTTCATTGGCTTCCATATCCTATAATCTGTACATTTTGTTGCTGGTGAACGAATTACTGAGATGATTTCTTCACTACCTATACATCCTGAATTCATCTGCTTCCATCTGTCACCTTCATCTTTTAGTTTAAATACTTGGTAACAATTTCTGGATTGTGTGCTTAAGATCATTCTTACTGCCATGGGAAGACATTGGCCATCATTTCAATATATGTAATGTAATGTAATGTAATTTATTTCTTATATACCGCTACATCCGTTAGATTTGATTTCTTTTCTTAATGTTTTGAAGTTGTCTGATATTGTCATAAGATTGGAGATGGAATGGTTGATTTTTGCTGCTTGTGTTGCTAGAAGGTTGTCAAACATTTTCTTGCGTTGTGTGCCTTTGAGTGGGGGGAAGGCGAAAGGGTTCGAGGTTCTTCTGTGTCTTGAGGTGGAGATTTGGTTTAAGCGGTTGTTTAGATAGGAGGGGGAAGAGCCGTGTAATGCTTTGAATATCAGGCAGTGGAATTTGAATTGGATTCGTGCTTGTATGGGTAGCCAGTGAGAGTCTAAGAAGGCAGTTGTTATGTGATCATATTTTTTGAGTGAGTAGATCAATCTGAGGGCGGTGTTTTGCATGGTCTGGAGTTGTTTTATCATAGTGGCTGGACAAGGAAGATATAGGGAGTTGCAATAATATAGTCTTCTGTTTTTCCATATATTGCCCCAGCCTATACATCTCATTTAACTTTGAATCTGGTTGTATGGCGTAGCCTTTTCTCGCCGATTGCATGAGTAGGTCATATTTCTGAAAATATTTTAACCTTTACTGTGGGTTTAACTACTTCCCCATGTTTCTCTGGAGAATGAGTAAGTTCTCAATACCTATCCTACTCATATACAAAATAGCAGCAGTTTGTTCCCTAACAGAGGGATGCTACTTTGCTTTCATTTTTGGCCGTAAGTCATTAATACTTTAGCCCAAACAAGCAATGCAAAAATTGGGAGAAAAGGGCCTCAGATGAGCTTCATGGGCTAAAAAACCTCCCAGTTCCATCCATATAAATTCCTTCTTGGGTCTTGGTTTTACAAAGTATCACAAGCCAAACTTTAATTATAGAAACTTTCAATACTTAAATTGGTCAAAGTAGCACAATGCAGGCAGATCAACCCCGAAACCAAATGTCAAAAGTCACTTAGCTTGCTCTGATTTTTAAGTCATGCTCCGTCGGACATTCAACGGCTATTTCTATCGGCGTCTTTTTTTTCAAACTGCAATTCATCTTCTCTTTCAGAAGGAAATGCAGAGATCCAACCACTTCCCAAATTTCTGGAAACCTCTCTGAGCTGCAAGGGTGATGTGTGTGGCCAGGTCACTTGTCCCCAGAGTCTCCAGGCTTGCTAATTATTTTAATGTATTCTTGAGATCCCTTATACTTTTTAACAAATCACACCCCTAAACTCAGTAACCCAGCCCATTGACCCTTAAATCCATAAATAACCAGCCCAACCCAGTGTACATGAATCAACCCCAGTGAACCTAAAACTCACTAATATAGAGTACCCCACTCAAGCCCTAAACAGAATGACATTGCACCTGTGCCCCCAATCCACTAACAAACAACCGTGTCCCCCCCATATCCGTGATCTTCACAGCCCATCAATTCCCTCCATGCCTATAAGCCCACCCCTCTCCCCGATCACACATTAATTCTCTGAAATAATGTGAAGAAAAAAGCTTATACACCATTGTCGAGATGCAAGAAAAGCACAGCTGTAGGGTTAGTTTAATCCCAAGTAGCTTCGTTTAAGCAGTTTAGTTTTGTAATTGGATAACCTGCTTACGATTCCACAAAGGAGTCTCGAAACAGATAGCATAATAAAACAAATCCTTTTAAACAATGTCATTAAAGATCTCATTTCTATCCCTGTTTCAACACCGTCTACACAAAATAATTCCATTCCAAGCCCCTGTACAATAACCTAATTCAATCCATCTTAAACAGACAGGTTTTCAGTTGTTTTCTAAAAGGCTCGTATTACCTTTTATAGAATAAGGAGCATCTGTGCCTTTCTTAAGGTGCCATTTATAGAGTAGCACTTAGGTGATGTTTTAGGCCATAGAGCTTACTCCTATGCCAAAGAATTCAACCGTCTCACTTAAGTTCTTCCACAATGTTACCCGTCTATGAACATGTTTGAAATATCTTATCAAAGAGAAATTATTCCAGTTAGAAGACAAATTCTGCATGATTAGAGGTAAACTGATCTAGCATTCAGTTCTCAGTTCTTTTTTGAGTGTTTTCCACACCAGGGCCCCCCAAATGTAGAATACTCCAATTTGTTTGAAAAAGGAGCTGGATACTGTCACGTGAACTGCAGACATGTTCCTTTGTGTCCTTGAAGATTTCTACAATCACAGGGTCTTTCTGGAAGGGGCAAATACACAGCACTTAGATGTCTACCTGTCTTTATAAAATAGATGCATTAAAAGATGCTCAAGCTATGCACCGGATGCCTGGAACAGCCTGTCTGAATCAGTAAGGCAAGCTCCGTCTCTGGCAGTATTCCAGTCTAGGATAAAAGCCCACTTTTAACTCCTAACTCCCACTCACTTGTAAACTACCCATGTCTGTTTTTGCATTCCCTCTGTGAGAAATTCCTTAACCCTTATTTGTCCGTTTTGATTAGATTGTAAGCTCTATGGAGCAGGGATTATATCTACATGCTGATGTACAGCGCTGAATATGTCTAGCAATGCTACAGAAATTATTTCTGGGAGTGTGTGGTGCAGGGGTTAGAGCTACAGCCTCAGCACCCTGGGGTTGTGGGTTCAAACCCATGCTGCTCCTTGTGACCCTGGGCAAGTCACTTAATCCCCCCATTGCCCCAGGTGCATTAGATAGATTGTGAACCCACTGGGACAGACAGGGAAAAATGCTCAAGTACCTGAATAATTTTTAATTCGCATAGAATTATAGGATAAGCGGAATATAAATTATTTTTTAAAAAGTAGTAATAGAAATTGCCCTCTTATATATGGATTATTTGGGAGAGTATTTTCTAATGGTATATGATTCTCTTGTCTGTTCATGTACATGGATACCTTGTGCTGATTTCATAGGTGTTGTTGAGTTAGACATCCAAATTAGATGAGTGAAAAGCTGCGCCTACGTCTAGTTCACCTAGCAACACCTAAGTCCGCTTACGTGCCGCTAGGCGTGATTCAATAAACGGTGCTAGTTTTTTGATTGACAACCAGCGACATTTATAGACTCTGTCCCAGAATGTCTTATGGATTCCAAATGAGCAAATTGGGGGGGGGGGGGGGGGGAGGGCCTAGATGATGATCACTGCCTCGTGCATATTCATAGACTCCTAATTCCGTATAAGACATCAAAATCTCTTCGTTCAACTTCTCAGAATCTCTTAAAATCGATTAATACATTGCGCTCTAATAACTTTGCAGTCACTGCCCCCACTTTATGGAACGCGTTGCCTATTCATCTGCGCCATGAATCCGATATAAAACAATTTAACATTTTTGTTTCAAGACGCCTTTGGATAACAATTGTCCTTCTAAGGGCAAAATCCAAAATTTAAACTAACTGCTGTTTTTATCCTGTTTTACCCTTTTAGGTTTCATCTTTTCTATAATTATTGTAGTTCTTCCCCACTATCTTTGCTTTAAGTTATGAATGTTCTGATCAAAGCTTTTTGTTACCTTTGGATGTTATTTGTATCCCCCATTTTTACGTGTCCTTATGTAATTTTATATTAGAAATTTGAATAGGCGGTATAAAAAATCTTTTAATAAACTTGAAACTTGATTAGGTATTTCTTGAAAATCCGACTGGCTGGGGGCCCCCAGGACAGAATCAAGAACCACTGAAATAAACCAATCAATGACCTTCATTATAATAAAGACTCCCACTCTTCTCCCAGTTCAGCCCAGTGAGCTGCAGTTTGTGTTTTGTGGAGCCAAAATTGTTTCCTGTAATTAAGCTGGTGGAGACCATCCACCAACTTTCAACAGGAAGCAAAAAATGGTCCGCTAAAGAAGCCAAAGTTATAGAAACATAGAAACATAGAAGATGACGGCAGAAAAGGGCTACAGCCCATCAAGTCTGCCCACTCTGCTTACCCACCCCCTGTCTATGCCCTAATGACCCAATTTCCTTATCTTGACCCTCGTAGGGATCCCACATGGGTATCCCATTTCTTCTTAAAGTCTGGCACGCTGTCTGCCTCCATCACCTGCACTGGAAGCTTGTTCCAATGATCAACCACTCTCTCTGTGAAGAAATACTTTCTGGTGTCGCCATGAAATTTTCCGCCCCTGAGTTTGAGCGGGTGCCCTCTTGTGGCCGAGGGTCCCTTGAGAAAGAAAATATCATCTTCCACTTCGACACGTCCCGTGAGGTACTTAAATGTTTCGATCATGTCTCCCCGCTTCCTACGTTCCTCGAGAGTGTAGAGCTGCAATTTGTTCAGTTGATTTCATGTTGGCTAAACAATGTTCATTGAAAGACAGTTTCATAGCTCAGTTGGTTCATCCGATGTAGCCTAAATTGTAGTATCAAAATATTATACTACCATAACGTTACCAATTAAATTGTAAAGTTAGAAGACGGAGGGATCCAGTACCCGGATAATTGCCAGCACTTGGGTTATACAGGGATGGCTGTGGCAGCTGCTATTTAGATGAAACAGTGACTGTCACAGATGACTATCAGAGGAACTTGTTGATTTTCTTTATTTGGAACTGCAATGATTCAGAATATGGTGCAAGGATTATTACATCTATCTTTATGATCCAACAGCGACTAATTTAAAAGTAATTTATTGTTATGTGCAGTATCCTATATAATAAAACGCTAGCCGTGCATGCGCACTCAGACCTGCGTGATCTGTGATCCCTGATCTGTGATCCGTAGGTCCGTGGTCACAGTGCGTATGCGGCGGCCAGATCGGGAAAGCACAGCACAGCCGGCGACTCCCCCCTTCCGCCCTCACTCACCGCCAAAACCACCACCTCCTTCTTCTCGTCGGCTCACCCGCCTTTAAATGGAGAGAAAAGCACTGCACCGCGCTAACGCTAGCTTTGCTGTCTTCTGTCCACTGCGGCCCGCCCTCTCTGACTACTTCCTGTTTCCGCTAGGGTTGGCCGCAGTGGATAGAAGATGCCGAAGCCAGCGGCTGTAGCTGCCGATCTCCGTTCCTCCATTGCCCCAGGTACAAAACTTAGATTGTTCTCCCACTAGGCCCAGAGAAAGTCTAATTTTAAACGGTATCAATATTTTAAAATATCAATAAAATTATTAAGAACAGCTTTTAAGAAGCGATCGCCCCTCCTCACTTGTTTATTCCCCACACCCCCTCCTTTCCACCGTTTTAATTTTTATTTTAACTTCGATGTATTTTTTTGAATTTTCCCTTCCCTCCTCCCCCTTCCCTGTTGTCTTTGTCCTGTCCATGTACTGCCCATTATTTTAAACTCTTATTTTAGTATTGTAAACTGGTCAGATACTTGCTTATGGCCAGACTATCAAACTGTGAATAAACTTGGAAACTTGGAATATCTCTGAAATGCCCCCAGAATGCCTTCAATTTTACCGGCTTCCAGTTTGGTGTTAAATGGTCATTTTCAGCGAAGATGACTGGTGAAGGGCTGCTGCTGAAAATGACCAGCTAGCTGCCAATAAGTGAGTTAACCGGTTGGCGGCCATTCCTGCCTGGTTAACTCGCTTTGAATATCGGCTGGATAGTTTATAGAATAATAAGTGGAATGGTGTGGTGGCCATGTTAGTCCACGCTTCAAGATAATAGAAATAAAACAAAGACATAAAGGACAAAAAAATACCTTTTCTATTGGATGAGAGAAGATTAGCGTTATTCCTGGGTGCGGAACCAAAGGTCATGCAGATAACATAGCATACCAAATTCACTTATACAGCACGGTAACCTCTCAGTTCAACGCGATTAGCAACGGTCAAGAGACTGTACAAGCCCAGTGTATTATAATCACATTCAGAAGAATCTGTCAAATAAGAAGGTCTTTATCATCTTTCTAAGGAAAGATAGGAGTTGGAGTTTGTTATCAGGACAGAAAAGATCCAGCTTGAAAAGATACAATTCTATGGAAAAGTCTTTTGTATATGCACCTTTTACAGTAAGAAATGTAAATAATCTAAAATGCTGAGAAAAGTATTGCCATTTTTAAGTGATCAATAATATGATCAGGTGTAAGGCCAACCAATGTCTTGTAACAGGTACAACCTAACTTGAATAATATTCTTGCCTTAACTGGGAGCCAATGTAGCTTCCGAAAGAATTTAGTCACATGATCAAATTTCATTGCTTAGATATGATTCAGCTGAGGGATCTGTATCCAGCAGCAATCCTACCCAAAGAGACAAGGTGGTACGCGTGGAATTGGCGTAATTTTTGATAATCAGTCTTTCCTCGATATCCTTCCAGACCCGACATGTTCCGTGTTTCAGCTTTGGAACCGAAACCTGCCTCAGGGGCATAGATGAAGATCTAAAAGATACATATAAAGCATTTCCAAACAAATCCCCTCTTTTACAAAGGCGTAGCGCGGGTTTTCGTGCCGGCGGTGGCGGTAACTGCTCCGACACTCATAGAATTCCTAATAAGCTAATTAAAACTAATAAGCAGCAAAAAAATTGCTATTGAATTATAAATATCAACATACCTTCTAATCACCTTAAAAAAGTACGACAATAAAATCTTGTAAAAGAAAGGCATAAAGAAGCCACGTGATAGAAAATTTGTGGCAATATCATAATGTAGGGCTCCTTTTATGAAGGTGCACTAGCATTTTCAGCGCACGTACCAGATGAGTGTGCGCTAACCCCAAAACTACCGCCTACTCAAGAGGAGGTGGTAGCTTCTAGGGCACGCTATTCCACACCCATAATCTAGAAACAAATACGAGATGATAACTGATTGATTCTAGCTCAACCATACATATGATGAATATGAGTAAGTGGCTCTTTCAACATTCCTTACTCATAAAAATGAGTCAACATCATTTTATATTGTGACGTTTAGGTCGGAAGGATACGTCCAAATCGATTTCATTTCCCTCTCTTGCTGTTCTACTGATCTGATCTTCTACATTTTCAAATGCATCTGTGACAATTCGCTTTTCACAGTCTGGCCATGTGAAGGCTTGCATGAGCAGTCAGAGTCGAGACGGAGTGTCTCTGTACAGCTTGTATCCCCTCAGGCGAGCAATGGAAAGGTTGGCCAAGCGGCATGTTCCGACGGCGAGGGCAGTTCTGCTCTAAAGGATCCATCACACTGGTCTGACAAGTTTCTGAATGGCGCAACTGTTCCTGCTTTGGTGATGATCACCTGCAGGCTTTTTATGTCCTTTCCTCTCAGTGTCTCTGTGGCCAGTTAGTTTATACTTTAGGTATTAGGAGGGAACGTCTTGCTCCTTTCACTAGACCTGACATGTACAAAGGTAAATCCGCCAACTTTGACACTAGAGGAATAAATCTCTCGGCTTAGACGTGAGGCAACTTTTTCTCCAGGACTCTCCAATATGAATAAGATACTGCTTGCAAGAATAACAATAGGAAAAAAAAAACACCAGTAAGAAAGCAAAAAAGAGCATCGGTAGATCTGAAAAGGTGTCACCAAATGAAGACAGATGAGTTGCATGGTCAACATCGTTAGCGTAGACGACATTACTGGCTGGGAATTGAAACTCTTTCTGAAGTGAACTTTGACACTGGAGGTCACCTTCTGCAATGTCACTAAATTATCAGCAAAGCATTAAATGTTTGCCCATCTACTCTGCAAAAAAATCTTCATGTGCTGTTGGGTGATGGATTTGACCTTTGACCTTACTGTGCACTTTTCAATTGTGTTCAGCTCATCTTTCCCCACTATTATCAACTCCCCCCCCAAAACAAAAACCCAACCTTGTGCTTTGAAGAATTGATTATGGGTTCATTATTGATCGTACTCTTAATATTGTCATCTGCTTTGCTTTCTGTACTCTTCTCTGCAATCGTGTTATTTCCAAATGGGGGAAAAAAATGAACATGTGCCACATACAATGTGCAACATGTTTTTCCAATATAACTTCCTGGCAATGAAAATTCATTGACTTAGGGTCAAATAACGTTTTGTAGCAAACATGTGCTGTAGTTGCTGGACTGATTTAAAGAAGGCAATGGCATAAATCCATAGCTTAGGGTCCCCTTAGCCAATCAGCGCTTAACTGGGTCATGATTGCAAAATGTTCCGAAAATATTTGAAAAATTGTATCTTCCTGCTATCTGTCTCATGTTTTCCACACCCCCAGCTGACTCGACCCGCTGTGTTAAGAATGATCTCTTCTTTAAAATATGTTACCAATGCAGTATTTTTTTTATCTGGGTCTTCTGAAGGGGCTTATTTTTGTTTATAATTGTTATCGAACACTTCATTGGCTCCCTATCCATTTCAGCATACAATTCTCTGCAGCTCCTCAGCATCTTTCCTCTCTCATCTCTCCCCCCCTAACTAGGCATATAAGTCGCTCTTATCTGTACCCTTCTCTCCTCTACAGTCAACTCCAGACTCCGTCCTTCTGTTTTGCTGCAGCGTATGCCTGGAACAAACTGTCTGACTCGGAACATCAACCTCCATCTCAGGAAGTCTTCAAATCCAGACCCAAAGCCCAGCTCTTTGACGCTGCTTCAGTTCCAAAGTCCAACCCACCTTCTGAGCACCTGTAATTCCCCCACCTAAGCACAGCGTTTTGATGCACCTTCTTGTCCAGTTTGTCTGTCTTTGGAACAGGGACCGTCTCTTCTGTGTTTTGATGTACAGCGTTGCATATGTCTAGTAACCCTATAGAAATGATTAGTAGTAGTGGTAAATTGTAAAGAAGTAAGTTCACGAAACACTGACTAAGTGACTATTGAATGAACTCTAATGACTTCATTCCGAGTATGATCAAAATATTGTAAATCCATAAACATACCCCATTTTCCATTATTTATCCTAACAAACACTACTAAGCATGTTGAGTTTTAAAGCGAATGACAGGCAGCTACTTCATGGTGCCCAGTTGAAAATCCTTCTGTCTACACATGCCGGGTCCTGTCTTTTCCTTCAGTAATTATCCCTTCTCCAAAGCCTTTTATATAGTCGTAAAATGTTGAGTGGAAATGTTTAAGGGTCTTCCATGTCTTTACTACCAACTTTGATCTCTCTCAGATAAAATCCGACTGAGTTCTGACTACAGATGAAATGCAGACCTGCAACTCAGTAAATCATATTAACCTCTTCAGCATTCTTATTAATTCCAGTTACTCTGCTCCGTAAAGTGTACATTTCAGTACTGTGCTCATAAAAAACCTGTTTCCTCTTAGAATGATGCGGGTGGTCAACGCAGCCTGATAAACAAATGGACCACATTTCTCAAGGCAAGACTGGTGTGTTCAATCCCGGGCCCCGATGGGGGCGACACATATTTCGATGAACTGCGTAAGTTGCACTTATGAACTTTTGTCTTGCTTAAAGCATGTTGGAGTTACTTGTGTTTATGCAAATGCACAACGATTAGCTCACGTTGTTACAAAGGAGTTGTCAGATACACTCCAGGAGTCTGAGGTACACATAACACAGTTTTAAAAAAATTAAATTAATTTTATATTGTGGTAGGAAGAAGTAGACATTGTAAACTTTAAAATAAAACACCAGCCTCGCCGCCAGTGCCGCCAGCAGCACTGATTTGTTCTAGCTCTACAGGCAGCCCCCGCAGCCACCCAGCGTTCAGCCCTGACGGAAGGGTCCTTCCGGACCCGATAAAGAACAGAGGCAGTAGCGGTATGCGGCCCGTGGTTGCGTGTCCGAAGAGGCATGCCAAAGGAGCAGTACACGCCCCTTATAAGCTCCTTCGGAGCCCATGAGTATCTGCGAGAGAACTGAGACTTAATCCTTCTACCATGGGTAAGATAAAAGCATAACCTCATCTTCAAACTTTAAGTTCAGGTCCTATTGATCACTATCTTTTAGCTTCGTCTCTACCTGGGACAGAAGAGCAGGTAACTTTAAGTATCCAGTCAACTTCCCTTTCCTCTAGAGGCCCTTCACCACCTCCCCAACCATTAAATTCCACTGGAAGTGTAGATACATCTCCCATTGCTGAGGAAGTATCTCCTTCCTTACAATTGTTTAATGTATTTGGACTTAATATGGCTGAGCAAATAAATGAAGTGACGACTAAAGGATTGACTCCTGTCCAGATGTTCAAGGAGCCAATTCTGATGTTCTTCCAAAGGACAAAGTTATCACTTTAAATGATATTTGGTTAATTGATAATAGAATTGAGTCTTCTCTTCAAAGCACAGTTTCGAAATTGTGTCAATTGTCCTCAGATGTAACAGTTAAAATGAATGACCAAATAGTAGAGCTAGGAGGTAAATTGGATAAATGTAATGTAATGTAATTTATTTCTTATATACCGCTACATCCGTATATATAGCTACATAAAGTGGCTAAGATTGTGGGTAATTTACAAAACACAGCTCTATCAAACATTAAAGAGAGTGTAATGTTTCATGCAAAAATGGGAAAAAAAATGGAGAATCATATTAGTCAGGAATCTTCGTTTTCTAAATTTCCTGATCACGCATTTCCTTTCCCCTTTGGAGCTGGTAAGAATGTATATGAGGGAGATTTTGCAATATTCTGAAGTGGAGAATTTTCAACCTGATAACCTCTATTATGTTCCGAAGGAGGGTGCAGAAGGGGAAATTGATTAAATAGTCTCTCCAGACAGTTTAGAGCTTTCCTAGTTTCTAGAATCATCTAAAGCAGGGATCTCAAAGTCCCTCCTTGAGGGCCGCAATCCAGTAGGGTTTTCAGGATTTCCCCAATGAATATGCACATAGATCTCTTGAATATTCATTGGGGAAATCCTGAAAACCCGACTGGATTGTGGCCCTCAAGGAGGGACTTTGAGACCCCTGATGTAAAGACACAATAACAAAACGTGCTACACTATTGGTAGTCTTCAAGACAGAACTAGAGCAACAAACTATCTTGAAACTATATTTTACTAAAAAAACAGGCTCTGTTTTCTGGACAAAGAATTCTCATATTTCCTGATGTCTCTAAGCAGACTCAAATGAAGAGGAAGCAGTTCCTAGCACTTAGGCCTAGCACTTTCTTCTTAAAATTTCCCTGTAAATGCTCATACGCAAGCGATAAGTTTGTCTTTTTAGATCCAGTCCATTAGGTTTTCTAAAAGATAAACCGGTTCACACACTATCTTAGACCTATTTGGTTATTTGTTTATGGTTGATTATGGAAGGAATGTATAGAAATAGGTGCCACATTGTTTTTCCTTACTAAATTTATGTTGCTTTAAGGACTGTCGGCCAGATAATGTGGGATATATCATTGAATGATTTTATTTTTCTTCTGTAAATGTTTATGATGATATTGGTAGATTTTCCTGAGTTTGTTATATATATATATACATAAATTGTACCAAATGAAAAAATAAAAAAAACAACCTAACCATGAATAATGATAAAACGAATTAAGGTTTTTATTTTAAAAACTTGAAAATTGTCCCTTACAGAAGATACATTCCTACTTCCAACGAAAGATGAACGAAACCCACTAGTCTTTGGGATTTTCACCACTACAAGGTACGTCTAATCTCTAGCTCGTCGAGTTTTGTTCTTGGTGTAGATGGACAGACAGGATAGGTCGTATGATTTGTATCTGTGTTCATCGAATCTTTAGGCATCTTTCGTAACGAAGAGAAGACTCTATTAGCTTTGTCATACGCTCATCTGCGAACATGGTTTGAATGCAGCCAGTGTGTGCAGTTCCCTGTTTGTTAGCACATGCCAAATGCTAAGTGACCTTTGGATATGTTTATGGGTTTTGTTTCATGCCCTGGGACCTTTCATTTGTACTGCTGACCTCATAGTCCTAAAGAAAGGGGAGGGGCTTCCTTCAAAGCCTTTGCCACTAATAAGCTTCTGTTTTATGTACAGAACAGGCTTTTTGAAAATTTTCCACCCTTATGTGCATACAGACTTATGTGGCACACATGTTTACTTGCCTTGAGGAGTGGTGGGTTTTTCGAGGCACAGATAAGAATTATTCACATAAGGTGAGGCAAAAAATAAGTAAGCCCCTACATTTTTTTGTAGTTTTCAATGAGAAAATGGACATATAGTACTACATTTATCTACGTAGCAGTATGATACTCCTCTGGGTCCTTGAATCTGCTGAATAACCACTGAAAAAAGGTCTCTTCTCTTTCCAGTTCCATATTTAAGGGCTCTGCAGTCTGCGTCTATAGCATGGCTGATATCAGAACAGTCTTCAATGGTCCCTATGCTCATAAAGAGAGCCCAGACCATCGATGGGTGCAGTATGAAGGCAGGATCCCTTATCCTCGACCTGGCACAGTATGTATTCAGCTTCTCTTTGGGATCATATGCTTGGGGGGGGGGGGGGGGATTTAGGCCATGTTTAAGAAAGTGACTTAGCACATGTTGTTAGCGTATAGGCCCAGTAGACATGACCAGGCTATCATGAGAGTTCAGGCTGATTCATGTGCCTTAGATAGACGGTCTAGAAATTTTAGAAAGAAAGAAATATGTTCAAGGCGTCCTTCGAGTTGGGAAATGTGGGCATTATGGGCATGGAAATGGGGTGGCCTGAGCTCTGCACAACGTACCGCTAAGGCGTAATAATGGAACATGTTGGGAATGGCCCGAAGAGTGAACTTAGCACACGTCAAGCATGAGAAGTACAAATCCCAGCTGCACTCTGGGAAAGAGGAGCCTTCATTTCATTTCATTCTCACACGGTGTCTTCAGTCTTTATTCATTTAGGGAACGTTTGATTAACGACCCAGATTCAATTATGATGTAGATTGGAGGGAATCCAAATTGAGCAACCCAGGCTGGAGTGATTTACTTTCACGGAAAGCATTAAAACCAGAACCAGCTTTTCTTTGTTGCTTTCATTTGCATTTGGGGCACTGGCAGACAGTGGCATAGTAAGGGGTGTGGGGGGGGGGCACCCCTCCTTCTCTCTGCCCCTTCCCACTCCTCCCCCCGCCGTGTGCACGGACCTTCCCTTTCCCTGGACCTTTTTTTAACTTTGTCATGAGCAGCCACCTACTTGCTGCCCTCATTGGCTTTGGCGCACTCTCTGACGTCACTTCCGGGATCCGCATCAGACAGAGTGCCAAAGCCGATGTGGGCAGCAAGTTTGTGGCTGCTTGCGTCAAAGTTAAAAAGGTACAGGGAAGGGGCAGGGAAGAGGGGCACCACCACCCCAGGCATCGCTCACCTTCACTCTGCCAAGGGCAGCTAGAGACTGACATAGTGACTGGGGTGGGAGCGTTTGCATCTCTCCTCCTCTCTGCCCCTTCCCTTCCCTCGTACCGCTTTCATTTTCCCAGCGCAAGCCCACATCGGTGTTGGCTCTCTGATGTCACTTCCGGGTGCACCAGGAAAATTAGAGATACGGTGGAAGGGAATGGAAGGGAGGGTTGAGAAGGAGCGGGGTGGGGGAGGGGCTACTCACCCTCACTACGCCACTGAGTGAAGGTTTCCCATAGTGTGGGGAAGTCTGAGTGATGTAGCAACTCATCCCCAAGTGAACTGAACGGCCCGGGCTCGGAGCAGCTGAGGTGAAGAGCACCAGGAGGGACTCGGCAATCTACAGGGGTTTGGAGACCCAGGGTCCAGCCAGGTGTTTTGCTGTAGCTGGTTCTGTGGGAGGAGCACAACCGAGAGATGCTAAGAAGGGCTTTAGAGAGATGAACCCCAGAGGGGTCCCAGCATTTCTCAGGAAATGGTCGGGAGCTTGTATAATTCTTTGCCACGATTTAAAAAAGCTGTGAGAACCTGCTCATCAAACACCCCTTCTGGGGACAGAGTAGTTTGACCCTTCCTCCCTTGTTTTTCTTTCCTTTTCATCTGTCCTCTTTCCTTCTCTTAAATTCTCATTCTAAACTGTCTTACTGCACTTAATAGTCTGAGGAATGTTAGAGCAAATGCTGAGACATAAACATGCCTTCAGCCACATCCACTGCATCACAGGTGCATCTTCTGTTTTTATTTAAAGGAGCCACAGAGCAGATTGCTTAGTGAAATACTTCCGCTTAACATAAATGAACATAAGAATAGCCCTACTGGGTCAGACTAATGGTCCACCTTGCCCATCATGGAGGCCAATCCAGGACACTAGCAAAACCCCCCAAAGTAGCAACACTCCAGGGCAAGCAGTGGCTTCCCCCATGTCTGTCTCAATAGAAGAATATGGACTTTTCCTCCAGGAACTTACCCAAACTTTCTTAAAAACTGCATACATTTCAAAGAGGAACATTGTGGATGTGGTGTGAACAGACTTTCAAAGTATGTTTCAGAATAACAATACACCCATGCTGGAATTTATTCCCATTTTGAATCACATGAATTGCATCTGATATTTGAAGCAGGGTTTCAGAGAAGATCTTGGCGGTGGCTGGGAATTATGCTTAAAACCACCTGAAAATGGCAAAAGTTTGAATGTCATAGTTCAGCTCCATAATCAACTGCCATATATATATAAACTTTGAAAATATGATCAAGCTTTTGTATGCATGGACCTAAACAGTCATTTCAGAGCTACTCGTAGAGGCCCTATAGAAATAGACATATAGGCTGTTAAGCTATGTTTAAGCCATTTGTGTAGCCCCTGGACCTCCTTCTAGTACCCTGTGGCTACAAATGTGCACAGTAGGCAGGCCAGAAGGACACGATCAGGACAAATAGAAATCCCCCCTTTCAGGGTTCTGGGACACTGATCCCCACAGCTATAATGGATAGAGGTAAGCCAACTGCTTAGAGAAATTCTCTGCCGGCTCCCACCAAAGTATTAACCAAAGCGAGACAAACTGTTTCGCCCTACTCCACACTGCTCCTTTCCCCTTATCACACCAACTGCTTTCGGTCTCCCTCTACACCAGGGGTGTCAAAGTCCCTCCTCGAGGGCCACAATCCAGTTGGGTTTTCAGGATTTCCCCACTGAATATGCATGAGATCTATTAGTACTGCGTCCAATATTGGTCGCCGTATCTTAAGAAGGATATGGCGTTAGTCGAGAGGGTTCAGAGGAGAGCAACACGTCTGATAATAGGTATGGAAAACCTGTCATATTCTGAGAGATTGGAGAAGCTGGGTCTCTTTTCCCTGGAGAAGAGGAGACTTAGAGGGGATATGATAGAGACTTACAAGATCATGAAGGGCATAGAGAGAGTAGAGAGGGACAGATTCTTCGAACTTTCGAAAAATAAGAGAACAAGAGGGCATTCGGAAAAGTTGAAAGGGGACAGATTCAAAACAAATGCTAGGAAGTTCTTCTTTACCCAACGTGTGGTGGACACCTGGAATGCGCTTCCAGAGGACGTTATAAGGCAGAGTACGGTACTGGGGTTCAAGAAAGGATTGGACAAATTCCTACTGGAAATGGGGATAGAGGGGTATAGATAGAAGATTACTGCACAGGTCCTGGACCTGTTGGGCCGCCGCGTGAGCAGACTGCTGGGCACGATGGACCTCGGGTCTGACTCAGCAGAGGCATTTCTTATGTTCTTAAGCATACAATGAAAGCAGTGCATGCAGATAGATCTCATGCATATTTGTTGGAGAAATCCTGAAAAGCCAACTGGATTGCGGCCCTCGAGGAGGGACTTTGACACCCCTGCTCTACACTGTTTCTTAGGCTGAAAAAAAAAAAACACTTAGAAGAAAATTCTATAAAAGTAACCCAGATTTGGGCACCAAAATGCTGAGAACCAAGCATAAAATCTATAAGAACATCAAGGCACCCGGATTCCAGCATTTGTATATCAACATTTAAGTGTTATCGCTTACCCCAAGTACAAGCAGTTGTCAGTGTGAGCTGTTAAATATTGCACGTTAGAGTATAACATGTGTGTAAGCGTGGGACCAGCCAATGCCACACCCATGTGCCTCCCCCTGAGAAAATCTCGTTACAGTTACGCTCCGCACTCTGCTTGCTCATTTCCAAGAATATCACTGAGTGTGCGCATTCATGCACGTAATTGCCAGGATCCGAGAATCTTGGAATACAAATGGTTCTTACTTTTAGCGCTAAGATTACAGAATAAGAAGCTTAAAGCAAGATGCTTGTTAATATTGATGTAGTAATTCACTGAGATCTAAATTTTCACTAAGGCACACTCGCTGTTTTAGCCTGCGCGCTAAACGCTAACATGTCCATTATAGTCTATGGACTCGTTAGCGTTTAGCATGCTGAAACGGCTAACACGCCTTAGTAAAAGTACCCCTAAGTAATCTTGTCCAGAATATATGCTGATGCCTAGAAAGACATAAAGATGTTAAGTACCTTTCACTGAAATGCATCTTTTTAAATCCAGCTGCTGTTCATTTTTAATTATCACCACTAGAGGGAGGCAGACCCACAGACATCAGCATTAGAAAGGCAAAGCAGATTTGCAACAAAACACAAAAGTATTTTTTCAGAAGCACAAGTTCTCCCGTCCGCTGGGAACTGATAACCATATTTGTTCATTGAATGCATGGAAATCTAGTTCAATATAGGAAAACAATGTCATGCTGCAACAAAGTGAAACCAGAAGTGCAGGATCTTATGTGAGATGGCAAAAACGGGAATTTTGAGAGTGGAACTCAAATTCATTGCAAAACCCTCTCATAAAGCATTTTCCCTGTTTATTTTAATTATATTTAAGCACATTAATCAACTGGAAAGGCAAATCTGTCCTGAGTCATACAGGGTAATCTTAGATAAAAATGTGTGTGTGTGTGTGGTGGGGGGGGGGGGGGGCCGGGGGGATGTTCCAACGTGACAGCTTTTTGCATTTGTTGGCCATTTCTGCAAGTTTTGCAATGAGATCAAAGCCAATGCCTTGCTTTTTAAACTCTGTTTCCTCAGCATTCCTGTTTTGTTGATAAACTTTAATAGCCATAATTAGGAACAGTGCAAACAGTATTCAGTTAATCCTGATAGATTCTCAGTCAGTTACTAAATATCCTGAAACAGTGACTTTCCTCTTTTGAGCAATGAAACAGCCTCACAACACATACAAACTAACGGATGCCAAGATTTTCAGGCATTTTTTCAACAGCATGTTCCGTATTGTTGCATGTCATTATCAAACAAAAATGTACAGAACAGAAAAACACATAAACATTTGCATTCTAGCTTTGCAAATAACAATCCATACTTTCAAAGGGTTACTAGATTTTAGTCTGAAAAACCCCAGACACATGGCCTTGCCCTGTTCTACCTCTGACCCCGTCCTGTTCTGCCTCCAGCCCCGCCCCATTCTGCCCTAGCTCCTCCCCCACAGTCCTCCTCTCTTTTTCCCTGATGAGCTCCTGCCGTGTCTGGAGGGCCTGGAGTATGCGCGGGGGGGGGAGGTGTGATGTCATCCGCGCATGCTCAGAGGCCCTCCAGATGCAGCCAAAGCTCAGCAGGGTTCTTCAAAACCTGGGCAAACCACCGGATTTTGTGAAGTCCGTCTGGGTACCTGGACAGTGGTTCCCAACTCTGTCCTGGTGGATCACCAGGCCAATTGGGTTTTCAGGATATCCCTAATGAATTTGCATGGAGCAGATTCCATGCCTGTCACTTCCATTATAAGCAAATCTCTCTCTTGCATATTTATTAGGGCTAGCTTGAAAACCCGATTGGCCTGGTGGTCCTCCAGGGCAGGGTTGAGAACCACTGCTCTAAAAAGAGGACGTGTCTGGGTTTTCCCGGACTTCTGGTAACCCTATACTTTCAGGAGAGTGCGCACTAGTTGTAAAGAGGACATCCACTAAGCACATGCACTCATCTGGCGCACTCATTCAGAACACTGCGCCTCTGCACATCGTGCGTGCTGAATGACTGTGGTCCTGTGCAGTAGCGTAGCGAGGGAAGGAGGCACCTGGGCAGTGGCGCTGTGTGCTCCTCTGTACTTTTCCTCCCCCAACATACCTCGTCAACGACTTGGGTGGCAGGGAGCAGCGTTTCCTAGCTCTGCCTCTGACCTCACTTCCTGATCCCATCCTGAGCTAGAAGATGCTGTTCGCTGTCACTGAAGATTTTGAAGAGAAGAGGAGCCCGTGCCAGCGCCCCCGCCAAGATGGCTCCTGGAGCAGTCCATCCCCTCTGCCCCTCCTGTGATGAAAATGCAGTGAAACAAAACAAAAAACAAACATTCCCAGAAATGACACAGGAAGCAAAAGGAACAAAGATGTGCTGAGAGTTGAATCGGTTCAGCGAATGGCCACCCGGATGGTCTCAGGGATCTCCCGTATGAGGAACGGCTGGATAAATTGCAGCTATACTCACTCGAGGAATGCAGAGAGAGGGGAGACATGATCGAGACCTTCAAATATGTCACGGGCCGTATCGAGGTGGAAGAAGATATCTTTTTTCTTAAAGGTTTCTTGACTACAAGAGGGCATCCGTTGAAACTCAGGGGTGGGAAATTTCATGGTGACAACAGAAAATATTTCTTCACCGAAAGGGTGGTTGATCGCTGGAATAATCTTCCACTACAGGTAATTGAGGCCAGCAGCGTACCAGATTTTAAGACAAAATGGGATTGGTACGTGGGATCTCTACATAGGGGAAGGTAGGGTCATTAGTGTGGGCAGACTAGATGGGCCGTCAGTTTCTATGTTTCTATAGAAACATAGAAAGATGACGGCAGATAAGGGCTACAGCCCATCAAGTCTGCCCACACCATCGACCCTCCCTTTTAAGTCTAATTGTAATACTGCCATTCTACTGACCCGCTCTTTCAAGTCTATACCCTAGTGATCCTATCCTTTGGCTGACCCTCGTAGGGATCCCACATAGGTATCCCATTTATTCTAGAAGTCTGGGATGCTGCGTGCCTCGATCACCTGCATTGGAAGCTTGTTCCAGTGCTCAATCACTCTCTCCGTGAAGAAGTGTTTCCTGGTGTCTCCACGAAACTTCCCTCCCCTGAGTTTGAGCGGATGACCTCTTGTGGTCGAGGGTCCCTTCAGGAGAAAGATATCATCTTCCACCTCAACCCGTCCCGTGATGTACTTAAATGTCTCAATCATGTCTCCCCTTTCCCTACGCTCCTCGAGAGAGTAGAGCTGCAATTTGCTCAGTCTTTCCTCGTACGGGAGACCCTTTAGCCCCGAGACCATCCTGGTGGCCGTCCGCTGAACTGATTCAACTCTGAGCTCATCTTTACGGTAATGTGGCCTCCAAAACTGCACACAGTATTCCAGATGAGGTCTCACCATGGCTCTGTACAATGGCATCATGACTTCAGGCTTCCTGTTGACGAAGCTTCTCCTGATACAACCTATCATCTGCCGTGCTTTAGATGAAGCCTTCTCCACTTGAGTGGCAGCTTTCATATCAGCACTGATGATTACTCCTAAGTCTCGTTCTGCCGTAGTTCTGGTTAAAGTTTCTCCATTCAGGGTGTAAGTTCTGCAAGGATTTCTGTTACTGAGATGCATGACCTTACATTTCTTGGCGTTGAAGCCCAGCTGCCAGATCGAGGACCAACTTTCTAGAGTACGCAGGTCTTGCTCCATAGCATCCTTTAGATTATAGTCGTTTACTATATTGCATAGTTTGGCGTCATCAGCGAATAAGGTTACCTTGCCTTGAAGCCCTTGAGTCAGATCCCCAATGAATATGTTGAAGAGGAGAGGGCCCAGGACTGAACCCTGTGGTACTCCGCTAGTCACTTCCGACATTTTAGAGAGGGTACCATTAACCACCACCCTCTGAAGTCTGCCACAAAGCCAATCTTTGACCCATGTAGTTAGAGTCTCTCCTAATCCCATCGATTTCATCTTGTTCAGCAGCCTGCGGTGTGGGACGCTGTCAAACGCTTTGCTGAAGTCCAGGTACATGACGTCCAAGGACTCGCCTGAGTCCAGTCTTTTTGTTACCCAGTCAAAGCAGCTGATAAGATTGGACTGGCATGACCTACCTTTGGTGAATCCATGTTGACTGGGATCCCGGAGATTTTCCTCGTTCAGGATCGTATCTAATTTATACTTAATTAGTGTTTCCATGAGTTTACACACTATTGAGGTGAGGCTTACCGGTCTATAGTTCACAGCCTCAGCCTTGCAACCCTTTTTATGTAGAGGAACAACGTTGGCAGTTTTCCAGTCCAACGGAACTTTCCCCGTACTTAGTGAGAGATTGAAGAGCACTGCCAACGGTTCCGCCAGAACATCTCTCAATTCTCTGAGCACTCTTGGGTGTAAATTGTCCGGTCCCATGGCTTTGCTTACCTTGAGCCTTGCCAGTTCGTTGTAGACGTCCCCAGGTGTGAACTCAATGAACAAAACTGCTCTAGATGCCCAGCTCTAAACTCTTTTTCTTCTTGCTTTCAGTGCCCGAGCAGAACATATGACCCACTGATTAAATCAACCAAGGATTTTCCAGATGATGTTATTAATTTTGTGAAGCATCATCCCCTGATGTACAAGCCAGTTTATCCCATCACTGGACGGCCGGTGTTCACTCGACTCAACGTAGAGTACAAGCTAACACAGATTGTGGTGGACCAGGTAGTGGCAGAAGATGGCCTATACGACGTGATATTTCTTGGGACAGGTAACGTAATGATCCTCATCTCCCCAACCCTCAATGACCTATAATGATGTTCAGATTTATCTACAGTTGAATCATACTAACTCACAAACTTTGTCAAGCCACAGAACAGTAAACATAGTGGCCACGGCTCAAGGCATCCGGAACTGCACCGCCATTGGCATGATGACATCATGGGCATGCATGAAGTCATCACGTCAATGTCAACGCATGCGTGAAGGCCCTCCAGATTGGCCCTGAACCGCCAGTGGGGGGTGCGGGCAGGGAAGAGGCGCTGGTACTGGCTGATTGCCTACAAGACGTGTCTCTCACCGAGAGAGGCACGACCTGTAGGCAGATAGCGGGCATCGGTGCCTCTCCTTCCCCCCCAGCATCTCGCGGTACACCTCAAATCTCAGGAGGCACACAGTTCGCGAAACAGTGGATGAGGTTCTACAAATGAAGTACAAATTCACATTTTAGTGAGTTGCACATTTGTTTTAATGGACTGGATTTATGTGGAATAAAATCTGCATCAGTTGATCAGATCTTCCGATTGATGAGCTCAGCTAATACTGCATTATGCTACGTTATTCCAGGTCTTCTATTCCGCCACCATCTTAACAATGTGGGCGGATTCCAGAGACAAGAAACCAGATTAATCACAGGAAAGCAAATAAAACTAGCAGGTTCATAACCAAATTATCAATTAGGATTATAATCTAATAAACCAAATTTCTGAAAAAACTGCTTTCCTGCTTCTTTCTAAACTGCAAATAGGCTCTCATCACCTCTCGCCTAGACTACTGCAATTTTCTTCTAAACCATCTCTCTCCCCTTCAATCTGTTCAGAATTCTTGCATTCCGCTAGTGTTGTTATGTTCACACTTCCCCTCTCCTCAAGTCGCTTCATTGGATCCCTTCCGCTTCCGCATACATTGCAAACGGCTCTTCCTGACCTATAAGTATATTCGCTCTGCGGCTCCTCAGTATCTCTCCTCTCAAAAGGAGGACATGTTCGGAGAAATCTGGATGACTGGCAACCCTACCCAGGATACAGCCCTGAGGTACGCTGACTGACAGTGGGATGTGGGTGGAGGAGGATCAATGGGAAAGAAAGGAGGAAAACCATGAACTAACAGAGCCCTGGAATCCGGGGGCTGAAGCGCTATTTAAGAGACTAGGGGCTGTTCCTGGCTTGTTATTTCATTTTCAATACTGGCCAGATGATTCAGAAATTTTACTTATAGCACAGCTGTAATTTCTACAGATTTCTGGGGGTTTGGTAATGATTCCTAAATGTAGACGGCTGACCCTCTTCTGAAACAGAAAAGAAGAGAAAGAGAATCCTGGGATTCATGAAGTGAGTGTGGGACGGTGTTGCTGACAGCTTTAATGGGTACAACATATAACTGTATTTACTAAAGATTGTTCTCTGCTTGTATCTATAATGGTAACTGTGGGAAATGCAGGAGGAGATCCCTTGAGCAACATTATTTATCTCCCTACAGACCTGGGGAGGGAACCCTCCGGTCCAAACCGAGTCATCTTATCAGGGCAAAAGGCTTCTGAGTCTGTGCGAGTGAATCTTCCAACCTTTCCTTTCGTGTGTCTTTCCCCATGCTAGCACTGAGGCACTGGCTGTTTTTACTCTTTCAGAAGATATATCTACTGTATATGAAGTTCCATGGAACATAAGAACATAAGCATTGCCTCTGCTGGGTCAGACCAGAGGTCCATCATACCCAGCAGTCCGCTCACGCGGTGGCCCATCAGGTCCAGGACCTGTATAGTAATCCTCTATCTATACCCTTCTATTCCCTTTTCCTTCAGGAAGTCATCCAATCCCTTCTTGAACCCCAATACCATACTCTGTCCTATCACACCCTCTGGAAGTGCATTCCAAGCGTCCACCACCCTTTGGGTGAAGAAGAACTTCCTAGCATTGGTTCTGAATCTGTCCCCTCTTAATTTTTCCGAATGCCCTCTCATTCTTGTAGTTTTTGAAAATTTGAAGAATCTGTCCCTCTCCACTTTCTCCATGCCCTTCATGATCTTGTAAGTCTCTATCATGTCCCCTATAAGCCTCCGCTTTTCCAGGGAAAAGAGCCCCAGTTTTTCTAATCTTTCAGCGTATGAAAGGTTTCCCATACCTCTTATCAATCGCGTCGCTCTTTTCTGAACCTTCCCGAGAATCGCCACATCCTTCTTTAGGTACGGTGCCCAATACTGGACGCAATACTCCAGATGCGGGCGCACCATCGCCTGATACAACGGCATGATAACTTCTTTCGTTCTGGTTGTAATACCTTTCTTGATAATACCTAGCATTCTATTCGCCTTCTTAGAGGCCGCCACGCACTGTGCCAATGGCTTCATTGTCTTATCCACCATTACCCCCAAGTCCTTTTCTAGGGTACTTTCACCCATTACCAACCTTCCCATCGTATAGCTGTACTTCGGGTTTCTGTTTCCTACATGCAAAGACTTTACATTTCTCTACATTAAACTTCATCTGCCATCTCGTCATCCACTCTTCTAGTTTGTTCAGGTCCCTTTGTAAATCCTCACAGTCCTCTTTAGTCCCAACTCCACTAAAGGTGCCTGAACTGCACAAAATCCTCCTGTCAGTACCTAGATTGGAAAATGCTGGACCTCAATAGATTTCAAAGCTGTACTTTGCTTTAAAACCTGTAGATGGCAGTAGAGAATTAAGTACAGTACTCTAATGAGAAAAGAAGGGCCTTGAACAGTGCTTAGGAGAACTTCAGGTTCCTTTCCAAACCTTGGAATAAGCTTAAATCAGGGGTGTCCAACCTCGGACCTCGTCAGGTTGGGTTATCAGGATTTCCCCAATGAAAATGCATCAGATCTATGTGAATACAATGGAAGCAGTGCATGCAAATAGATCTCATAAAAATTTATTGGGGAAATCCTGAAAACCTGACTGGATTGCGGCCCTCGAGGACCAACATTAGACAGCCTAGGCCTATATTTCTCTGCATTTCTTTGATTTGCAGAACTTTGAGCAACTGACTTTGAATCCATTATATATATAATTCACATTTTTGCTGACTTTTGTCTTCATTTTCAGGCAGAAGTTTCAGCTTCAGTAGGATGTTTGGGGTCATTTGGAAAAATATTAGGGGACCCTTTCTTAACACTTTGTACGCATATATTCACACACACAAATATAGGGCTACCATATGGCTCCAGATAAAGGAGAACGGATTATAACATCCGGGTTTTACTTCCATTGCTTTCCATGTCCTCCTTATTTCAATTACTTTGAATGGAAGTAAAACCTGGATGTCTCAATTCAGCCTCTCTTTTTCTGGAGCCATATGGTAACCGTATACAAATATACACAGACACAATAGCCACATACACATACATAGAACACACACAGATACACACGTAACACATGCAGATACACATACTTAAATGCACTCAGTGGCGTACCTAGCATATGTGACACCCAAGGCCCATCATTTTTTGCCCCCCCCCCCCATCTGTACAAAAAACATGATTTTTAGTAACAAGCCACACGTCACACATGAGTACCTAGGAAAAGGCAGCATCTTACATATTGCAGTGAGCAGTACATCAATACACCCATTGTAAAACTAAACAAGCCAGACCAGTACAGATCAATCCCTGCAGTCAATCCTAACAAAAAACCATGTCTTTTGAACACACAGAACACATCTCTCCTTTCACCCCCATTAGTCTGGTATCTCTCTCCTCTCCTTCCCTTTCCCACACCTCTCTTCTGCAATCCCTTTCTTCCCTCATTTTCCTTTTCAATTTATTTTCTGCATCAATCTAGATTACGTTCTTACTACCCTCTCATCAATTTCCTTTTTTACTGTCTACCTACAGCTCGCCACCTCTTTCCCTCACCCTCTCCAGTATTTCCCTAACTCAATCCTTTTCCCCCATCATCTGCCCTCTTCTCTATCCCCACTTCCATCATCTGCCCCTTCTCCCTACTTCCATCATCTGCCCTCTTCTCTCTCCCCTTTCTCCCCACTTCCATCATCTGCCCCTTCTCTCAATCTCTCCATCCACCACAGGCCCATCTTTCTCCCTTCCTCACCTTTCTGATTTTGGCAACGAGATCTACACCCCCCCCCCCCCCCCCGCGAATGTACTTAAGATCGGCAACGGGCCTCCTTCTACCCCTGGCATCAACAGAACTTCAGATCGGCAACGCAGTGCTCAGTCAAAAGCGGAAACAGGAAGCAGAGTCAGAGGGAAGTTTTTGACGTGAGCACTAGAGAATGACACGGGGAAAAAATCTGTCCCCGTCACTGCACCGTCCCTTTCACCGCCCCGTCACCACCATCCAATTCACCGCCCTGTCAACGTCCCCGCAGCATCCATACAAGCCTTAGTACTGCAATATTTAGCTTATTCCTTCCTTATAAATCAAAGTTCTGGCTGCTGAACTAGAGAAAGAGATGTTCAGCTGGTAGGGCTTTGTTTATACATTTTTATCAACACAACTAAAAAGAAATATAATTTTTTTCCTACCTTTGTTGCCTGATTTCTGCTTTCATGTTCTCATTCAATTCCTTCCATCCACTGTCTCTCTTCTCTCTGCATCTTCCATTTGCTCTATTACTGTGCCTCTCTCTTTCTCCCCCCTTCCAAATTGGTCTGGCACCCATCTTCTTCCCTCTGCTCCCCCCATAGTCTTGCATCTCTGTCTTCTTCCCTGCCAGTGTCTTCTCCCCACTCTCTCCCCCATTTCCCTTCAGCATCTTCTCCCCACTCTCTCTTCCCCATTTCCTTTCAGCGTCCTTCTCCTCCCCACCGTCTTCCCCATGTCCTGACAGCATCCTTCTCCCCCCTCTGTCTTCCCCATGTTCTTTCAGCATCCTTCTCCCCCTCTGTCTTCCCCATGTCCTTTCAGCTTCCTTCTCCTCTCCCCTTTTCCCCATGTGCTTTCAGCGTCCTTCTCCCCCTCTGTTTTACCCATTTCCCTTAAGCATCTTTTCCTCTCCACTCCACCTTTCCTCCCTTTCTCCCCCCCCGCCCGCCTGACCGACCGACTGACCGACAACAGGCCAGGTCCGACAAACCTCCTGCCCTGTGGCCGCGAGTCTAAATTACCTTCTTACAGCAGCCGGAGCATCGTAGTTGCATATGGCTGCCGTAAAGGTCGTCTCTGATGCAACTTCCGGTTGCTTCATAGATGACCTTTACGGCAGCCACACGCAGCTTCAATGCTCCAGCTGCTGTGAGAAGGTAATTTAGACTCGCGGCCACAGTGCAGGGAGGTTTGTCAGACCGGGCCTGTTGTTGGTCGGTCGGGCAGGCGGGCGGTGGGGGGGGGGATAGTGCATGAAGGTAAGGGGACCTGGCCGGCTTTGCACCCCCCCTAAGGCTGCACCCGGGGCGGACCTCCCCCCCGCCCAATCTTGGTACGCCACTGAATGCACTAACAGTAATAGGAGAGGGGGAGGGGAGCCTTCCTCCTCATTGGCTTTTTGAATCAGTTACGTTAACCTGCTCCGTGAAAGCAACACATCTAAGCAGCCATTAGAGGAATTTTCTGGTTCAGTAGAGACACCCTGATAACACACTGTGAGAGGTCAAATCATCACTGAGAAGGGTTACTTTGTGTCCCCTAAGATAGGGAGGAATATTTTTTTAAGCACTGTTCTCTTCAAAGGCTAAAGTCAGTGGCTTAATGAACCCACAATGGAGTCCTCAGCCTGTTGATCCTTCCGTGACCTCTTCCTCCAGATCCTTCTGACCTGTATGTGTAGAAACTGAGCAACTCTAGTGTCTGAAAGTCATTTCCATCTGCAAACAATAAGGCAGCCAGAGTGGAATAGTGCTCCCTACCCCGTGTCCACGGGACATTATTAAACATCTGTAAATGAATGGCCAGAGATTTACACTCTAGAAGTCCCACCAGAGAGGTCAAGAACCATTGACCTTGAATGATTGCCCTTTCACTCTGAGAAGTGATTCTTTAGAGACAAGACTGGTTGCACTGCATGGCAGGGGACAGTTCGATTGGCACGGTTTATACATTTTAATGTTCTCTGCATAAAGGGGGAACTAAGTTTACAAGGCTGTCAATCAAATGGATAGAAAGGCAGCCTTTAATGTCGCTGTCCCTGTCCCATTCCTGCAAAAGCCTCAAACACTTACGATTCTAAAGCATTTGAAGCTTGTGCAGATGAGGACAGAGCTTGCAGGAATGGGGCAGGGGCAAAACTTACAGGGACGGGATGGGGAAAAATTTGTCCCTATGTGATTCTCTACTTGGGAGAACAGTGTAGAAAACTGAATAAATAAATAGTGTGAAAAGTTTCAGCCTCTGATAACCAGAGCTGGTATTGTGACGTCATAATGCCTCATTCCACCAATAAGAGCCTACCTCCAGCCTCTGATAACCAGAGCTGGTATTGTGACGTCATAATGCCTCATTCCACCAATAAGAACCAACCTCATCAGTGATGTCACAATGGCTTCACTGTCCTAGACTCAGCTCACTTTTACTCCTTTTTGGTTTCTAGAGTGGTGCAGAGTAGAGAATGATGCGGGAACACATTTTCTCCGTTCCGTTCCCCCGAGTTTTGTCCCTGTCAGCCCTGCTTTAACCACAGAAGCCTCAAACACTTAGGTGGTTAGGAGCTGAATTCCAGAGCTTAGGGGTTATTACATTGAAAATATTAGTTCGCATGGAGTTGATATGTTTTAACGAGGGAACTGAAAGCAAGTTTTGAGTAACTGATCGGAGGGATCGTTGGGGAAAATAAGGAATTAAAAGCCTATTGATGAGATCTGGTATGCCACTGGTTCTAGTTTTGAACGTTAATAATATGATCTTATAGACTATTCAATATTTTACTGGTAACATGCACTTTTTTTCCTCATGTGAGCGACAAGTTCTAAAACCCAACAATTTCCAAGATCACAAGCATTTTTGTGAGCGACCATGTAAAATCTGTGACCGACGCTCCTGACTGTACGAGCGATTGCTGACATGCTCAGCTTAGAGGGAACAACCCTTCCACTTTACACAAATCTGACCATTATTCTGTTGCTAAGGCATGGAAAGCACGGTTGAGTGACTGTGTGATATAAGCAAACGAGGCGTTATGCAACATGAAACTGAAATTAGCCCCAAAAGACAGAATTTATTGATTCATAAAGGACTGGTGAGGGGTTAGAAGCTGAACGGAGCGAGAATGAAAGAGAGCGACTTGGAACAATGTGGACAGTGGGGGGACTTGGGGCTGGGGAGAGCTGGTGTTGGTTCGGCATTGGGACGTTCGTATGCTCATCTATCCAAAGGACAGAAACACAGACTGGACGGACGGTTCCCAGATTTATGACGATGTAAGAACAGAGGGAAGGCCCCGGCAGGGAAGGCCGCGAAGCAGCCCGTTCAGAGCGCTGCTGCTGTTTTAGGAGGCCTCGGAGCTGTTGCACAAGGGGATGGGTGAGAGGAAAGATGCTGTTCATGGTGAGGGGTAGAGAATTGGGGTGGAGGAGAGGAAGGGAGAGATGGCTGTTGTACTTGAAAAAAAAATAAGACATACCTCAAAAACAAGCCCTGGTGCGTTTTTTGGAGCACAAATTAATATAAGACCCTGTCTTATTTTCATGGAATGACGGTAGGTGGGTTTTAGGTCCTTTTGGGAAACCATAGTGCACCAGACTCTTATTTCTGGGATGTCTCAAGATATGAGGGATTATGCCAACTTTGGATTCGTTTAGGAAGAGTTTTAAAAAAAGTCTTTAATGTGTAGGATTACTTGCAAATTAGCCGCTGCAACCTCCAGCTGCTTCCCCTTTTTCTCTCTTATCTGTTTTGAAAGTAAATCACTTTGGATGGATTTTGTTCTCTGTTTGGAAAATACTATGCAAGTTATGAATGGGCACTTCATCGATTTTACTCCAAATTAATGCATGTAAGATAGATTTATAGGCGATAAACCATTTTCACATGTTTTAGATACATTTTGCATGCTTTAATTTCTGAAACATTTCAAAATAATGGCCATCCCCTGCCTTCCCCGCCCAAAAAAAACAGGAAAGATCCTTAATTAGAAACATTTTTTTATGCTAATACTCTCAGAACCCCAAGTTCAGGAAGAAAAGCTGAGCTGTTTCCCGCAATTTCCCAAAGACATTTTGCTAATCGGGGTTGGTGGAAAAAGGCCTCTTGATGTAAGGCACTAGGAATTTTTTCTCTCCGCTGCTTAAGCTTTTTGCCGGGTTGAAAGATGTTCCCAGTGTCCTGCAGATAAGATAAGGGAAGCTTAGGAAGAGCGAATTCTAATTGCTGTTCTCTCCTTGAATATCTTTGCCTCAGACATAGGGACGGTACTTAAAGTCATCAGCATTACCAAGGAGAGGAAGAACATGGAGGAAGTGGTACTGGAGGAGCTGCGCGTTTTCAAGGTAAGGGGGGATTGGTGGATGCTGCATAACTGTTTTTTTTCTGGTTGCTTGACAGTAACTGTGAAAAAAAATACTATAGCAGCAAACAGCCATTCCTGACAACCTCCCCCCCCCCCCCCTCAGGGCCCAAGGCAGCAGTGGCAGTCAATCCTGACAACCCCCTCCCCTCCCTCCTCTCTAAAAGCAGTAGTGTCAGCTGATCCTGACAACACTTCTCCCTCCAGCCTCTAAATTAGCAGAGCTGGTCCTGATAACCCCCTCCCTCCGTCTGGGCCCAAGGTAGCAGCAGCAGCAGCCAATCTTGACAAATCCCCATCCCTCCCTCCCTCGGCCCTGAAGCAGCAGTGTGTCAGCTGATCCTAACAACACTTCTCCCTCCCTCGAGCCCCCGAAGCAGCAGAGCTGGTCCTGACAACCCCCCTTCCCTCCGGGCCCGAGGCAGCAGTGGAAGGCAATCCTGACAACTCCCCCTACCTGCCCTGAAGCAGCAGTGTCAACTGGTCCTGCCAACCCCACCCCCTTTCTTATAGAGGCAGTAGCGGCAGCCGGTGAACAGAAGAAGCGCAATAAACAAGCTGTTTCCGGACAGCTCCAGCGGGGCCTTTCTTCTGCCACGTCAGAAGTGATGTGTAAGGGAGGGAAGGGGGTTGTCAGGATGGCTGCTGCTTCAGGGGCTGGAGGAAGGGAGGGAAGGAGGTTGTTTGGAGGTTGTCCGAGGAGTGTGGGAAACCATTTTTTTTGGCCTGCAATTTTTTTGCTGGTTGGCTAAGAGTGCCAGTTAATTGAAAGCTGATTAGCTGAGATTCTACTGTACCGTTTTTTCACTTGTATAGGATCATATGCTATATATGACACCCAAAAAATCAGTGGCAACTTGAGTGGTGCCAAGTGTGATTCTATGAAAGGTACAAACAGCTTATAGAATGACGTTAAGCGCCAGTGCGTTACACAGCTTTCAGGTGTGCTCAATAAGGCCAAGGAAAACCAGGCCTACACAGTATACCTGCTCCTAACTTGTGCACACATCAGGCATTTTCTATAACAGTGCACATAAATTGTGAGGGGTTAATTACCAATTATAGGCACCAATTAGACTTGTTAAATAATTAAGGTATGCGCGTAAATTGGCTATGCACACTGATTTGCATGTGCAATGTAAGGTGCCATATACAGAATTTGGGGGCAGTCGGGAGATAAGATCTTGCATCGTTTAGCACCAAGTGTGCGACTAGAGGCTTAGTTTCACCTGTAAGTCAAGTGAAGGGCACATTCAGTGAGGCAGGAGAAATTTGCTGGGGTAGAAACGGAGGTTCGGGGTGTGTTCAAGGGAGTCAGGTAAAAAGGTGGGTTTTAAAAATCACTTTCCTGAAGTTTACTAGGCCTGTCAGTGATCTGATGGTTTGTGGGATTGCGTTCCATAATTTGGGAGGGAAGTGCGGGCACTTTCCAGGAGGAGGGTTCGTGCCGGTGGGGTGGACAATCTTCTCTCGGCTGGTGATTGCAGAGGTCGGTTGGGAGTGTAGATTGTTGTTGTTTTTTTTTGCCATTGTAGGATGGGACCATTCTGCCAAAGAATTTGAAAATCAAATAAAAAAGGCAAATCAATGAAAAGTTCTCAGACATGTGATTTCCTGTTCAGCCCTGGCTTTTCAGAAGTGATATAGTTTTGGCACCGTTCACCCTCCGTTGTGGAACCTGAGCGCCCCCTTTTGACCAGTCTCCAAACCAGCAGCGCTTGGGCCTATTTGCAGGGTGATCAAAGAGCTCAGGCTGCAGGAAAAGTGTCATCATTCATGCTCAGTGTGCCAAAACGGATCCCCGTGCTTAAGGCAGGTAATTGCTAAAGCAGAATTAGCGCAGGGCTAATGCTAGATAAATCATTTCCCACCCTGATGTCAAACGACCCTTGGAAAGTTGCTAATTTGTCCCAAATGCACTCGGCTTCCTTCTTGCGACTTGAAAGAGCCCCAGGCGGACTGGAATTCCTGATTCTAGATGGCAAATGATCCAGCAGAGCAGTTTATAAGCAGACAAGGACTGGTGTGGAGTGAATATTAATGGTGGATGCATGAGCAGAGAACAGGTAAATAAAGGGACAAACGTAGCCCCTTAAAAACTGTCTAAAATGCTGAGGTGTGGTGCAAAGGTTAAAGCAATAAGTCTCAGCACACTGGGGTTCTGGATTCAAATCCACGCTGTTTCTTGTGACCCTGGGAAAGTCACTTAATCCCCCCATTGCCCCGGGTACATTAGATAGATTCTGAGTCCACCAGGACAGACAGGGGAAAATGCTTGAGGACCTGAATCAATTCATATAAACCATTCTGAGCTCCCCTGGGAGAATGTATAGAAAATTGAATAAATAAATAGTGTGAAAAGCAGAGCTGGTATTGTGATGTCATAACGCCTCATTCCACCAATAAGAGCCAACCTCATCAGTGATGTCACAATGGCTTCACTGTCCTAGACTTGGCTCACTTTTACTACACTTTGATTCCTAGAGTGGTGCAGTGGTTAAAGCTACAGCCTCAGCACCCTGAGGTTGTGAGTTCTTGTGACCCTGGAAGTCACTTAATCCCCCACCTCCCCAGGTCCATTAGATAGACTGTGAAGTCTCTGAAAAGACACGAGTCCTGCGTGTTTTCCCTCAGAATTGAGATGAATCTGTGTCATCTCAGGCATCAGGAAGCCCCACAATTTGCAGCCCTGGCGTTTTGTCCCCTGGTACAGACCTAGTGTAGCTGTTTCCAGTGGCTTAGTAACATGGCCCCCGCATGTCATGTTGGTGGGAGCACCGGCACTCCTCCTCCTCTTCATTTTTTTCTTTATTTAAGTATTTATATACCACTTATAGTCTAAGTGGTTTACATTAAGGTACTCAAGCGTTTGTCTCTATCTCACACTCTATCTAATGGACCTGGGGCAATGGGGGGATTAAGTGACTTGCCCAGGGTCACAAGGAGCAGTGTGGGATTTGAACCCACAACCTCAGGGTACTGAGGATGTGGCTCTAACCAGTGCACCACACACTCCTCCTCGCCACGTGCACGCCCCCTACCTTTTCCCTGTCCCTCTAGTTGTTCACCACCGTGAGCAAGAACTTCAACGTGCTTCTCACGACCGCATCATCTCTCCCACTGATGTCACTTCCAGGTGCTGCGCATCGGAAGTGGCATCAGAGGGAGAGCCGACAGGGTCGTGTTGAAGTTCTTGTTGATCGTGGCGGTGAACAACTAGGTACGGGGGAGGGAAAGGGGGCAGGGGGGGATCGGGGAAGGAGTGGGGGGGCAGAGACGAGGGCTGGGGAGGAGCACTTCTCACCCTCGATACGCCACTGGCTCTTTCCAAGAGATAAGGGAATCCCCCCCCCCCCCAGCTACTGCCCATAGAGATTTAAAGGGCTCAGGGGCTTTTGCCGCAAGGCAGCCACAGCCTTTCTTCAACCACTCATGATCTCCAGCTACAGAAAAATGGATCCTATGAATAAACATCTCATCCTGTCTATTTCAGCAGCCCCCAGTTCCCACTTAGAAACAATAACAAAGTTGCGATTATTGATTAATTACAGAGTTAGCTGCATCATCATTGGCAATAATTTATGCAGCATTCTAGAGGTGTTAAGACACTAAGAACATAAGAAGAGCCTTACTGGGCCAGACCAATGGTCAATCAAGCCCATGAGCCCGTTCTCACGGTGGCCAAACCTAAGGCAGGGGTGTCCAATGTCGGTCCTCGAGGGCCGCAATCCAGTCGGGTTTTCAGGATTTCCCCAATGAATATGCATTGAAAGTAGTGCATGCAAATAGATCTCATGCATATTCATTGGGGAAATCCTGAAAACCCGACTGGACTGCGGCCCTCGAGGACTGACATTGGACACCCCTGAGCTACGCTATCCACTCTTGGGCTTTGTAGGGATCCTATCACTGTTTATGCATAGGAACAGGGTCAAGAATTTAGCCAACATTCCAGACACACTTTCACTTGAAAAGTACCTGTCAAAGAACTACACTACTCCCCCATGAATTTCAAAACACCGTGAATACGGTTTTTCAGCTGATCGAAAGCAGGAGAGGGCAGCTAGGGCGCCAGTAGGTGCTTAAATTGTACTTACAAAGCTGGGCACATTTTCCGACCGCCTCTTCCTGGTACTTAAGTCACGGTTACACCAATCAGGAGCTGCTTTGATATTCCAGATAGCAAAGCAGCTCCTGATTGGTGTAACCATGACTTAAGAACCAGGAAGAGGAAGTCGGAAAATACCACGATTTGCGAACCGCGAATTTTCAGAGGTTTACTGTATTACCCTACCTCTCATAACACAACGAATGTCTCTGTGTAACCAAAAGCACTGATCAGAAATGCCTTCAAGGACTTGGGGAGATTATTGGCCAACCTCCCTTTCCTGCAGCCTTTGGGGGTGACAAATTGGGCACACAGATCGAGGGGGATGGGCTTAGGTGAGCAATACTTTCTGCAAATTTGGCAAAGTAGTTCAGAATATTTTTCATTTGAAATCTGCAGATAAATCCTTCGAAAAGCAGTGCACACACCCTCTCCCGAAAGTGATTTTTAGCAACGGTTAGCGCGCTCAATGCTCCGCGCTTCTCCAACAGTATGCCGGCTGGTGCTAAAAATCGCTTTTGTGGTTTTGTAAAAGGGGGGAGGGGAATTTGGCTGAGAATAGTTTTGTGGTGGAAAAATAAACCACTAGGCTTTTTTGGGTGTGTACGTGTGAGAAATCATGACATTACATTAGTGACTTCTGTTCTGCCGTTCTGGGCGGATTACGAAAGAGGATAACCGGACATTTCCAGGAAAATGACAAATGAGGATTCTGTTTACATGGTCGAGACTTTGCTGGGAGATTTACAAGAGTGGGGATAGTCATGGAGATGTTCAATCCAGCTTAGAAAGCAAATTTATGCATATTTTTATTATGTGCTAATAATTAATGAACTGCTTTGCATGTTTTCGCACCACAGAATTTGTTAACCATTAATTAAGATAAAAATTTTGCTTCATAAACCTTCCTGTCAATTTTCCTCTTTGTGAAGCTGGAGAAATGTGCAAATGAAGCTTTTCCTCCTTGAAACATGAAGCCAGGCCTGTTACCATGCTGTATAAAACCAAGGTCCACTGAGCCTGGCGTCCTTTGTCCAGCAGACCCCCCAAAAGCAGATCTTTTCTGACAGAGCCTGGATACCATAAAAAAAACCTAAGTCCCTTAGAGAAAACTAAAAATACTGCTACTATTTATCACTCCTATAGCGCTGAAAGGTGTAAGCAGTGTAATAGATGGTCTCTGCTCAGAAGAGCTTACAGTCTATCTTGGACAGACAGACAGACATGACATACGTAAAGGGTTGGGGATGCAGAACCCCAGGTGAGAGGAGTTAGGAGCCAAAAGCACTCTCAAAGAGGTGGGCTTTCATTTATAGATGGTCCCTGCTCGGAAGAGCTTACAATGTAGCTTGGACAGACACACATGACATAGAGGGTTTGGGGATGCAGAACCCAAGGTGAGAGGAGTTAGGAGTTGAAAGCACTCTCAAAGAGGTGGGCTGACATTTATAGATGGTCCCTGCTCAGAAGAGCTTACAATCTAACTTAGACAGACATGACATAAGGGTTAGGGATGCATTACCCAAGGTGAGAGGAGTTACTGCTACTATTTATCACTTCTATAGCACTGAAAGGCGTATGCAACGCTGTACATTTTGACATTTAATAGATGGTCCCTGCTCAGAAGAGCTTACAATCTAACTTAGACAGACATGACATAAGGGTTAGGGATGCATTACCCAAGGTGAGAGGAGTTACTGCTACTATTTATCACTTCTATAGCACTGAAAGGCGTATGCAACGCTGTACATTTTGACATTTAATAGATGATCCCTGCTCAGAAGAGCTTACAATCTAACTTAGACAGACATGACATAAGGGTTAGGGATGCATTACCCAAGGTGAGAGGAGTTACTGCTACTATTTATCACTTCTATAGCACTGAAAGGCGTATGCAACGCTGTACATTTTGCCATTTAATAGATGGTCCCTGCTCAGAAGAGCTTACAGTCTAACTTGGACACACATTTATCCCTGGGGATACTAAGCACTGAATGTTCTTTCTTTTGGGGTCTCTGCCAGGTACTTGTGACCTGCATCGGCCACTGTTAGAAACAGGAGGCTGGGCTAGATGGACCCTTGCTCTGACCCAATTTGGCAGCCAGTGTGTGTTGCTTTAAGAAAGAGCCGGAATTTAGAAACCTCATTTGTGCTGTTTCTCCGCCCACTAACGTTCATCAGTTTAGGAGCCAATCACAAATGTCATTTAATTGGGATTTATTTCTGTTTCAGCCATCAACGTCTATTTCAAATATGGAAATCTCAACAAAGCAGGTAATTCTTTTCGTTACAATACATCAAACTAGTTTAAGACTATGTTACACTGATGACTCTGTGGTATTGTATTTGCTGCGATGGAGGAAAATTTAGGCCTCGAGATTCTAAACTTACTGTGTCTTTAACCTTCATCAGTAAAGCAGTTCTAACCGGTTTAGCATCAAAGTATTTTAGCTCCCGATGCACATAATGGCTCTTCACGATCTTTTCCGTGCTCCATTGCATCCTCCGATAATACTATGTAAATGTAGTACGATGAGGTCATTAATATTAAAATGAACACTCTGGGCAATGCATGAAATGAAGTGTTGGCCTGTAACATTCCAAAATTACCAGCAGGTGCCAGTAGCGTTGAACCACGTGTCTCCTGCATGCATCAAGAATACGCCAGTAGGTCTGGGCTGCCGATTACATGAGAGATGACGATATATTTCTCATATTTGATGGGAGGTGCCATATACATGGTTCTTAAGAGAATTGCAACCTCAGCCGTCGCTCACATTTTCCCTGTCTTGCAGCAACAACTGTACATTAGCTCCAGAGATGGTCTGGTGCAGCTGTCGGTACACAGATGTCATACTTATGGGAAGGCATGTATAGACTGCTGTCTGGCCCGGGATCCATACTGTGCCTGGGACGGAAACTCATGCTCAAGATACATCCCAATGTTAAAAAGGTAACTCCAGCACTTTTAGTCGCTTTTGTCCTTAAAACCCTCCATTTCACGTCCAGGTTTTGCATTTCTCTTGCTACAGCTAGGGTTACCATATGGCTCCAGAAAAAGGAGGATGGATTGAGACATCTGGGTTTTACTTCCAATGGAAATTGGCCTGTATTGGTTATAAAACATTATATGGTCTTATAACAAGTTGCTTTTCAGATCATTTTGAACTAGTAGAAAACAGACGTTTTTTTCCTCTCAATAAAAGGTTGTATATAGAAAAGATTTCTTACTCTCCTTTTGGAACAAAAGTTTTAGTGGTTTGATATTAAATGCTTTTTCTTGCCAGGCTTTTAAAAGACCTTGAAATAGAGAGTTTGATCTAATGCATTTTTTGCTTTCTTAATTGTTGAAATTTGATTTGACTTGGTATTTTTATATTGGGGGGGGGGGGGGGTATTAATGAGGTTGTCTAGTTATGTCTATGTTATATGTGGAAATTGCAGGGAAATAAGATTTTATGTATGTGATATGTAAACCTCATAGTTGTATGCGGTATATTTAATTTTTAGTAAATAAAATAAATAATAAATCATTAAAAATATCTGTTTGATAAATATGTATAATCTAGATAAGTTAATCATTTCTTAATGTTATATTTTTTATATAATGTACTGTGTTCTGTGATGTAAATTTGTTGTATTTTTACAGTTCTTTCCTCTTATTGTAAACCAAACTGAACCGTGAGGTATTGCGGTATAGAAATAAATTCATTATTATTATCTGTCCTTCTTATTTCCATAGCTTTCAGTAGAAGTAAAACCCGGATGTCTCAGTCCGTCCTCATTTTTCGGGAGCCATATGGTAACCCTAGCTAGAGCTCTACTTGATGGTTTGATGTTTCTGAAACACAAAGGTCTTTACCCTTTTCTAGCTCATTGGCACTGTTTTTCCCCCTAGTTCCCTTAAAAACAGAGGGGTTTGCTGAGCAACTGGCCCTGGCCCTGGATAGCACAGGGTCGGGCAGGGTGGGCAACTTAGCCAGCTAAATAACCGCATAGGGTTAGGTAGCAAAAATTTTACAGTGTGCAGCAAGTTAATCAGGGACCAGTCTGAATAATGGTCAGTTCCCTTCTATCCTCCAGGTCAGTGGACATACTGGCATTGAATAGCCAGAGTTAGTTCAGCCCTTGGTCGGAGGAGACTCACCAGCTTCTTACCACTCTGGGTTTTCTATTCATCATATGTCAGGAACAGTGGCGTAGCGAGGGTAGGAGGCACCTGAGGCAGTGGCTCCGCCCCTCATGCCACACTCACACCCTCCCTTCCTTTGTACCTCTTAAAATCTTCACCATTATAAGCAGCTTCTCCAGCCTGCTGCTTGCACCAGCTTTGGCTTTCCCTCTGATGTCACTTCCTGGCCTAGCAACTAGGAAGTGATTTCAGAGGGGAGCCAGGCCGGAGAAGTTGCTTATGCTGGCAAAGATTTAAAGAGGTACTGGGGAAGGGAGGGTGTGAGTATGGCATGGGAGGGGGGGGCAGAGAGGTGCCAGTGCCCCCTACTAAAATGGTTCCTGACCCGCACCCCCTTATTTTGCCACTGGTCAGGAAGGATTCCTGGTCAATGTCAAGCAGAAAACTAGCATCACCCACTAATCCTTCCATCTCCCAAAGGGGTTAAATACAAACATACATTTGACTCGCTCGTCACTTACTTTGGCACCAAGACCTGGAACAACCTCACGACTGACATCAAGATGGAAACATTCTACAACAGATTAAAAAAGAAAAAAAATTAAAATTCTCTTCTCTGAAAGCATACACACCAAAGGCAACTAACTTGAAGTACCTAATGTCACTACATCCCATACTCAACTCAAGAGTTATACCAGTGCAGTCTTAAGACCATTATTCTCCCTTTCCTATTACTCTGTTCATAACTCGGCTATTATATAATATATACATTCTGTAATTCCTTATATTGTAAGTCACCTTGAACCTGAATTTACTTGAACATGCCCTCTTTTTAGAGGACACAGCCGGGCGTCCGGATGGCTTTTCATAACCCGGCACTTTGTCCGGGTTTTGAAAAGCTTCCAGTTTGGACTGTGTCATGAGGGCGTCTGCACATGTGCGGAAGCAATGAGGTGACATCACATGCATGCGTGCATGTGTGTCATGTCATTGGTTCACATCTATGCAAAGCCCCCAGTCATCTTCCTCCAGAGCTCCTTGAAGCATGTTCTCACTTCCCCAAGAAAGATCCTGCCCCGGAAACACCCTCCCCACTTCCACCCTCTAGCTGAGACCCCTTCCCACTTATCTCAGCTGGGGCTTGATGGGGTGTTGTCTAGTGGGCCAGGATCAATCTCACAATCTCGACTTGTTGTTTATTAATAAAGACTTAATTTCTGCATTATCTTGAACATTCTAAATGGATTTCAAATACACAAATATAATATTTGATAAAAAAAACACAAAACAAATCAATTGCAAACAATTCATCCCTTAAAATCAAGTACATATAGTACATTAAAATCATAAAATACTACCCCCTAGTGGTTGTGGCTGTGTACTACAGCTAGGGGTCAAGCTAAACCACTTGAGTGTGTTTAAGAAGCTTGAGGAAAAACACATTTTGCCTAAAGAGTTTGATGCTCATTTTGCAAATTTTGAGCACCGGAGAGTAGGTTTTGATGCCAGTGACCAAGAAAAAGGGAGCTTGGGGGATTCTTTCTTCAGGTTTTGCTTCTATTTAATGGCTGTAAGTGCAGTGGTAAATCTGTTCAAGGTCTGTTATTGATTTATAAGCACAGTAGGTGAGCCCGTCTTGTTTGATGGTCTCCAAGGGTGATTCATATCCTATTTATTCTCTCTCTTAATCTGCTGCCCTGATAATGCTAAATCAGATGCTGACCTTAACCTCGTTTGCTCTCTTACAGGCAATTCACTCTCTCTTCATCAAACTAATACCAGAATCCTCTCGTTAAATGTACAAACTGGGGAAACAATTTAGTGTATACTGTGGAATTTAATTATTTCTATTAAGAGCTCATGTGACATCTTTAATATGCTTCAACATATCTCATTTTGTATCATTCTAGTGACAGAATTTTTAATGTTTTTTTAGACGAGCCAGAAGGCAAGATGTGAAATACGGAGACCCAGTCACCCAGTGTGGGGATGTAGAAGAGTGTAAGCCACTTTTTCTCTTTCACATTTCACATAATGACATATTCCTAGTATAAGCAGCAAGTCTGTTTTACTCCGTAGGATCTTGGCAGGTATTTGGGACTTAGGTTGGCCACTGTTGGAAATAGGATACTGGGTTTGATGGACCTTCAGTCTGCCCCAGTACGGCAATTCCTATGTTCTTATGTGAGCCAAGTCTAGGATAATCGAGCCATTGTGACATCACTGGTGAGGTTGCCTCTTAGGCATTATGACATCACAATCTTAGCTCTGGAATCTTGCGACTCTTTGGGTTTCTGCCTTGAGACCTGGATTGGCCACTGTTGGAAACAGGAAACTGGGCTTGATGGACCTTCAGTCTGCCCCAGTACGGCAATTCCTATGTTCTTATGTGAGCCAAGTCTAGGACAATCGAGACATTGTGACATCACTGGTGAGGTTGGCTCTTAGGCATTATGACATCACAATCTTAGCTCTGGAATCTTGAGACTCTTTGGGTTTCTGCCTTGGGACCTGGATTGGCCACTGTTGGAAACAGGAAACTGGGCTTGATGGACCTTCGGTCTATCCCAGTAACGCAACTCTTATGTTCATTTGAAGAAAAGACTAAAGTCTTAAGGTCATCATATTCAAGGTTTTTCACTGAGCTAATGCTTAGCAAATTCACTCAAGCAGGAAATGGGTAAAGACATTACAGGGATCCCTAAATTTTACTAGGAACTTGAATTTGCAGAATGACATTAAATAGGCAGAAAGACTGGATTTGAGCCATCCACATTTTCCCTGGTATTTTGCAAAAAGGCTCTGCCAAATATTGAGTTTTTCTAAAATGCCAACGAGAATGTTGGCAAAATACACAGGAATTTGCTACAATATTCAGTAGGATCAGAGATTTCAAAAAGCTGCATAGAAGAAAAAGAGTTTCCAGTTTTCCTAAATGTTCTGTAGTTTTTTGAAATTGTTACACCTGACAGTATACCCCAATAGCCTACAACATAGACCCACTTGATCCCCCGGAATCCACTGGGGGTTTCCATGGGAAGTGATGGCATGAGGAAGGATTCCTGGACAGCCCCTAGCAGTAATCTCACAATACTTACCCCTAGGGGTCAAGATGGCAAGTAAGAGGCAGCAGTAGAGCCCGAAATAAAGAAAAGAGGGATGTATCCAGAAGAATAGTGTAGGTCAGTGGTTCCCAACCCTGTCCTGGAGGACCACCAAGCCAGTCGGGTTTTCAGGATAGCTCTAAAGAATATGCATGGAGCAGATTTGCATGCCTGGCACCTCCGTTCTATGCAGATCTCTCTCATGCATATTCATTAGGGCTATCCTGAAAACCCGACTGGCCTGGTGGTCCTCCAGGACAGGGTTGGGAACCACTGGAGCAGGTTAAAGGAGAAAATGTGTAACTGCTGTTTTGAAGATGATAAGATGGAAAGAACTTTGATTGGGTTATCATTTATTTTACGTTATATGTTTTTATGGTTTGCGTAATTGTATGTTGACTTTATTTTAAATACAAGACAAAAGAAGAACTTCACAAAACAGAAACCAGCAACTTTTCTGACTAACAAACCAGAACAATACTGAAATCTCCCATAATATCAGCTCATTCCTTGAGAGTTCATCTCCTCATAGCAATTCACAGACACACCAGCACCATCTCCAAGGCCATCTTTCTTTCATCCACATACAAATACTTTGAACCTTTTTTTATAAAGCAAAAACAAGAAAACAAAATCCCATCATTTTTGTCAATTCTCTTTTTCCTCTCTGAACAGATTAAGTGCTCGACGGTGCCCTTCGGACTTTGCACTGACTGATGGACATAAGCATTTCATCTTTAAACACTTTGCAGCCCCCCCTCCCCCCTCTATATAGATAAAGCATTGAGTTATTGTTGCAAAAACTGGGTGAAATTTAATTTGCACATTGTGTTTTTTTTGTCCAGCTATCGGCCATGAAGCAATAGATGAAAAAGTCATCTTTGGTGTGGAATTGAATTCAACGTTTCTGGAATGCATCCCGAAGTCCCAACAAGCCTCTACAAGATGGTTCATTCGTCGTACAGGTGAAGAATATGAGGAGGAGGTGAGTCATGCGTGTGTGGAATATTTCAACAGCAGAAACCACTCTTCAACCTCATTTTGGGCTACAATTCTAGAATATCTGTTGGTGGCTTTACCAGACAAACAGTAACATAATAACTTGGAGAGGCATAATCAAAAGAAACGTCTAAGCCCCTTTTTGGCCTTAGTCCCCAGACGCAGAAAGTAGGCAGCAGGGAAATGTGCATTCTCAAAAAAAACGTCCAAAATGAGTTGTTGTTTTTACTTAGAATGGCCTACCTCTACGTTCAGCAGTTTAATCGCCCAAACCACAACTACATCTATCCTTAAGACACATTCCCAACCAAAAAAAAAAAAATCGGTCAAATCCCAAACGCCCAAAACAAGACCTTTTAGGCGAAGGTGGGACCTTAGGCACATGGGCCAACCTAAGATTCTTGAGTCTACCACCCTCAACCTCAAATTATTCCCTCTGGTTTTACCGTTTTCCTTTCTTTACATTACATTACATTACATTACATTACATTAGTGATTTCTATTCCGCTTGTGCCTTGCGGTTCTAAGCGGATTACAAGTTAGAAGACTGGACATTTCCAGTAGCATTGCAGTACATATAATCAAGAATGCGTTAAGTTACAATTGTTGTTCTGGACTTTTCCAGGATAAATTGGTAGTAGATATTAGATAGTGATAGGTTGTTTAGACGAATAGAGATAATATTGTCCGGATTCTGCTGTTTAGACGAATAGAGATAATACTGTCCGGATTCGGGTGTTGCTAGTGGTGGTGTTAGGGTAGTCATGAGAGCATTTTCTAATACTTTTGTGAGGTTATGATGATGGGAAGTTTCTTTCTCTGGAATAGATTTTGCTCTATGTTAATACCTTTCAAGTATTTGAACGTCTGAATCGTATCTCCTCTGTCCCTCCTTTCCCCTCGGGATCAAACGGGGCTTTTTCTGCACTGACACTGAGATTTCATAATTCTTCCATATTTTTGTCATTAGGTCAGTTTTCCAGAGAAGGCAGCCTAGTTTGGGCTACGCTGCTGTTTCTTATTAACTATCCTTGTAAAGTATTTCACTATATAATGGTATATTAACCTGATCTTACTTTTGCAAGAGCCATTAAAGCGACAGCTGTGTTTACACTAATTCTCTGAATAACTTGTTGCACTTTGAACTTAAATACTCTGGGACTGAGAATATTTTCTTCTATTTTCCTGTCGCAGAAGTGTTCTCAGTGATTGTTCAAACTTATTTCAAAGAGATGGTAACATACCCTCCGTGACATACTGCAGCTTCCTGAGGGAAGGGAAAGGTCAGACTCCAGACTAGGTGGGAAGAAAGTGTCCCTACAGGACTTCTCCTGCCTTTCACCCCGAGGTCAGGGTTGGGAAATGCACTTCCAGTCTGCTGGGCCAGTGGGAGGAGGAAGGGTCTCCTGTGGCACTGGACCTGTCACCAGGTCGTTCCACTGTCAGTGGGAGTGAATTTTTCACAGAGTCTTTGGAACGCTTTCCAGAGGTCAGAGCAATTCTCTTTTGCTCATCAGACGTTCTCGAAGGGAAGGATGGTAAGGATGCGCAGGCCATATGGTCTTTATCACCTTCGTTTCTGCATGTTTTCCAACAGTCAGAGTATTCTATTATTCACTGGATAGGGATATTTTTTTTTATTGATTTATGGGATTGAGTGAATGAAATTATTTGGCCTTCGAGCAGTGTTTCTCATTCCTCTCCTTGAGCACATCTAGCCAGGTGGGATTTCAAAGACTATGATTTACATGCAACGGCTTTCCAATAGTGTATAAGTTCATCTCATGCATATTTATTCCGGGAATCCTAGAACCCACCTGGCTATGTCTACTTCCTGAAGAGGGTTGAGCAGCACTGGCAAAGAACACGTTATCTGCTGATGGTTTTCTTGAAATATTAAAGCGTTTTAGTCACTTCAGTCATTGGTGGTCTTAGATGTCCAATACTATTTATTTATTTTATTATTTATATACCACTTATATCCTAAGTGGTTTTACATTCAGGTCCTTTATCATATTTCCATATCTGTACCGGTGGGCTCAAACTCTATCTAGTGTACCTGGGGCAATGAGGGGATTAAGTGACTTGCCCAGGGTCACAAGGAGCAGTGAGAGATATGCACCCACAACCTCTAACCAATGCACCACACATTGGCATTGAATTTCTGGGTTAAAGTTCGCCACTGCAAATTTTGCCAGGTCTGAGTGGTGTAGAATGGGAACATAAGAACATAAGAATAGCCTTATTGGATTAGACCAATGGTCCAACAAGCCTAGTAGCCCATTCTCAAGGTGGCCAATTTAGGTCCCTAGTACCTGGCCAAAACCCAAGGAGTAGCAACATTCCATACAGAATCCCAAAGAATAGCAAAATTCCGGAATTCCAAAGAGTAACAAGGTTCTAGATTCTCAAACAGTAGCAACATTCCATGCTACTGATCCAGGCCAAGCAGTGGCTTCACCCGTGTCTTTCTCAATAAAAGACTATGGACTTTTCCTCCAGGAACTTGTCCAAAACTTTCTTACAAACAAGCTACACTATCCGCTATTACCACATCCTATGCAGGCGCGTTCCACAGCTTAACCATTCTTTCAGTGAAAAAAAATTTCCTCCTATTGTTTTTAAAAGTATTTCCCTGTAACTTCATCGAGTGTCCTCTAGTCTTTGTAATTTTTGACGGAGTGAAAAATCGATCCACTTGTACCCGTTCTGCTCCACTCAGGATTTTGTGGACTTCGATCATATCTCCCATCAGCCGTCTCTTTTCCAAGCTGAATAGCCCTAACCATTTTAGTCTTTCCTCATTGGAGAGGAGTTCCATCCCCTTTACCATCTTGGTCACTCTTTGAACCTTTTCTAGCACCACCATAGCTGAACTGCTTCAACTAATAGCCAATCTGTCGATCAAATCGGGAAAGATTCCGGAAGACTGGAAGGTGGCGAATGTTTTGCCGATCTTCAAGAAAGGTTCGAGGGGAGATCTGGGAAACTACAGACCTGTGAGTCTGACCTCGGTACCGGGAAGGATAGTAGAGCCACTGATAAATGACAACATCATTGATCACCTTGACGGACACGGGTTGATGAGGACCAGTCAACACGGTTTTAACAAACTTGCGGCACTTCTTTGAGGGAGTAAACAGACAGATAGATAAGGGCGATCCAGTCGACATTGTATATCTGGATTTTCAGAAGGCGTTCGACAAGGTTCCGCATAAACGACTACTTCGGAAAATTGCGAGCCATGCAAATACTCACGTGGATTAAAAACTGGCTGGAGCATAGGAAACAGAGAGTGGGGGTAAATGGGCAATACTTGGACTGGAAGAGAGTCACCAGTGGGGTGTCGCAGGGTTCGGTGCTTGGACCCGTGCTCTTTAACATCTTTATAAATGATCTGGACAAAGGTAAGACAAGTGAGGTGATTAAATTTGCGGACGACAAAGTTATTCAGAGTAGTGAAGACGCAGGGGGATTGTGAAGATCTACAACGTGACATAACCAGGCTCGAGGAATGGGTATCGACATGGCAGATGAGGTTCAACGTGGATAAGTGTAAAGTGATGCATGTCGGTAACAAAAATCTCATGCACGAATACAGGATGTCCGGGGCGGTACTTGGAGAGACCTACCAGGAAAGGGACTTGAGAGTTCTGATCGACAAGTCGATGAAACCATCCACACAATGTGCGGCGGCAGAAAAAGGGCAAACAGAATGCTAGGAATGATAAAGAAAGGGATCACAAACAGATAAGAGAAGGTTATCATGCCGCTGTACCGGGCCAAGGTGCGCCCTCAGCTGGAGTACTGCGTACTGGTCGCCGTACATGAAGAAGGACACAGTACTACTCGAAAGGGTCCAGAGAAGAGCAACTAAGATGGTTAAGGGGTTGGAGAAGCTGCCGTACAGAGAAAGATTAGAGAAACTGGGCCTCTTTTCCCTCGAACAGAGGAGATTGAGAGGGGACATGATTGAAACATTCAAGGTACTGAATAGGGGATAGACTTACTAGATAAGGACAGGTTGTTCACCCTCTCCAAGGTAGGGAGAACGAGAGGGCATTCTCTAAAGTTAAAAGGGGATAGATTCTGTACGAACGTAAGGAAGTTCTTCTTCACCCAGAGAGTGGTAGAAAGCTGGAACGCTCTTCCGGAGGCTGTTATAGGGGAAGACTCCCTCCAGGGATTCAAGACAAAGTTAGACAAGTTCCTGCTGAACAAGAACGTGCGTTGGTAGGGCTAGTCTTGGTTAGGGTGCTGGTCTTTGACCAGAGGGCTGCCGTGTGAGCAGACTGCTGGGCATGATGGACCACTGGTCTGACCCAGCAGCGGCAATTCTTATGTTCTTGAGATAAGGAGACCACAAATGAACGTAATACTCCAGATGAGGTTTCACCATGGAGCGATACAGGGGCATTATAACATTCGTAGCCTTGTTAACCATCCCTTTTTTAAATAATTCCCAGGATCCTGTATGCATCAAGATTTACAAAGACTAGGGGGACACTCAATGAAGTTACAGAGTAATACTTTTAAAACTAATGGGATGAAATATTTTTTCACTCAGAATAATTAAGCTCTGGAACGCGTTGCCAGAGGATGTGGTAAGAGCGGATAGCGTAGCTGGTTTTAAGAAAGGTTTGGACAAGTTCCTGGAGGAAAGGTCATAAGAACATAAGAACATAAGCGTTGCCTCTGCCGGGTCAGACCAGGGGTCCATCGTGCCCGGCAGTCCGCTCCCGCGGCGGCCCCCCAGGTCCATGACCTGAAAGTGTTCCCTACCTAACCTGAAATATCCATACCCTATTCGCTCAATGTCCTGTACGGTAAACCTCTATCTGTACCCTGTTATCCCCTTCGCTTCCAGGAAGTCATCCAGTCCCTTTTTGAACCCCAGAATTGTACTCTGTCTTATTACCTCTCCGGGAAGCGCGTTCCAGGTGTCCACCACCCTCTGAGTGAAGAAGAACCTCCTTGCATTCGTTATGAATCTGTCTCCTCTCAGTTTTTCTGAATGACCTCTTGTTTTAGTTGTCCCTGCTAGTCTAAAGAATCTGTCCCTCTCCACCTTCTCTATGCCTTTCATGATTTTATAAGTTTCTATCATGTCCCCTCTCAGTCTCCGCTTCTCCAGGGTAAAGAGCCCCAGCCTGTCTAACCGTTCGGCATATGAAAGGTTCTCCATACCCTTTATCATCCTCGTTGCCCTCCTCTGGACCCTTTCGAGTATTGCCATGTCCTTCTTGAGGTATGGCGACCAGTATTGGACGCAGTATTCCAGATGTGGGCGCACCATTGCTCGATACAGTGGCAGGATAACTTCTTTTGTTCTGGTAGTGATACCTTTTTTGATAATGCCCAACATTCTGTTCGCTTTTTTTGAGGCCGCTGCACATTGTGCCGCCGGCTTCATTGTGTTATCTACCAATACCCCCAGATCTTTTTCCTGGCTGCCTTTCCCGAGTACCCTCCCTCCCATCGTATAGCTGTACATGGAGTTCCCCTTCCCTATGTGCAAGACCTTACATTTCTCCACATTGAAGCTCATCTGCCATTTTTTTGCCCACTCACTCAGCTTGTTCAGGTCGCTTTGTAATTCTTTGCATTCCTCAACAGTTCTGGCCCTGCTGGAGAGTTTTGTGTCATCCGCGAACTTGATAACTTCGCACTTTGTCCCCGTTTCTAGATCATTAATAAATATATTGAACAGCAATGGTCCCAGCACTGACCCTTGCGGAACACCACTTGTGACCCCTATCCAGTCAGAGTAGTGCCCCTTTACTCCTACCCTCTGTTTCCTGTCCGCCAGCCAATTTTTGATCCATCTGTACACGTCCCCTTCCACCCCGTGACTCCACAGTTTCTTCAGTAATCGTTCATGGGGCACCTTGTCAAAGGCTTTTTGGAAATCTAGATATATAATGTCTACTGGGTCACCTTGGTCCAATTGCTTACTTATCCCCTCAAAGAAATGCAGTAGATTTGTCTGGCATGATCGGCCTTTACAGAAACCATGCTGGCTCGATCTCATCAGATTATTTTTTTCTATATGCTCATTGATACCTTCCCTGATCATTGATTCGACCATCTTCCCTGGAACGGAGGTTAAGCTCACCGGTCTGTAGTTTCCCGGGTCGCCTCTCGATCCTTTCTTGAAGATCGGTGTAACATTCGCTATCTTCCAGTCCTCCGGGATTACCCCTGTTTTCAAGGACAGGTTGCAAATATGCTGCAGTAACTCTGCTGTTTCATCTCTGAGCTCTTTCAGTATTCTCGGGTGGATCCCGTCTGGGCCCGGAGCCTTGTCCGTTCTTAATCTATCTATCTGCCTAAGAACGTCTTCGAGGCTTACCTTCATGCATGATAATTTCCCCTCTTGATCTCCCCTGAAGATTTTTTCCGGTTCTGGCACACTGGATGTGTCCTCTATTGTAAAGACCGACGAGAAGAACTTGTTTAGCCTACCAGCCACCTCCTTTTCCTCTTTCACCACTCCCTTCCGGTCACCCTCATCCAGGGGCCCCACCTCCTCCCTCGCTGGCTGTTTCCCTTTCACATATCTGAAAAATGGTTTGAAATTTCTTGCTTCCTTGGCCAGTCTCTCCTCATACTCTTTCTTGGCTTTCCTGACTACTCGGTGACATTCTTTTTGTTGCTTCCTGTGCTCTCTCCAGTTTCCTTCAGTTTTGTCCTTTTTCCACTTCCGAAATGATTTTTTCTTGTCTCCTATCACTTTCTTTACTTCACTGGTTATCCATGCAGGGTCCTTTGTTTGATTTTTCTTGGAACCTTTCCTAAATCTTGGTATATATAGGTTTTGCGCCTTGTTTACTGTGTCCTTGAATAGGGACCAGGCTTGCTCCACAGTCCGAGTTTCCTTGGAGCTGTTTCTGAGCTTCTTTCTCACCATTTGTCTCATGGCATCATAGTTCCCTTTCTTGAAGTTAAATGTTATTGCCTTGGTTCTCTTTCCCATAGGTACTCCTACTTGCACTTTGAACTGAATCATGTTGTGGTCACTGGTTCCTAGTGGTCCTATGATCTCCACATCCTTCGCGGGGCCTTTCAGCCCATTGAGGATCAGATCCAGAGTCGCTGATCCTCTCGTTGGTGCCTCGACTAGTTGTTCCATGAAGCAGTCCTGGATTGCTTCCAGGAACTCCATTTCCTTTGCACATTTTGAATTTCCAAGACACCAGTCTATCCCAGGGTAGTTGAAATCTCCCATAACTATGGTGTTTGGGTTCTTGCATTCCCTTCTCAGCTCGGCTACCATTTCTGTATCTTCAGCTTCAGTTTGCCCAGGTGGACGGTAGAACAATCCCATCTTTATCTCAGATCCGTTGCTTCCTGGTACTTTGATCCACAATGACTCCAGTTGGGCATTTGTCTCTGCTGTGTCCACAGTGGTTGAGTGAATGGTATCCCTTATGTATAGTGCTATTCCTCCCCCCTTCTGGTAAGTCCTGTCTTTTCGGTAGAGTTTGTATCCTGGCAGTACTATGTCCCATTTGTTTTCCTCGTTCCACCATGTTTCCGTGATCCCTATGATGTCTAGTCTCTCATTTTTGGCCATGACTTCTAGTTCCCCCATTTTGTTCTTTAGGCTCCTTGCATTAGTATACATGCAGTTCAAGTCCTGGCATTTTCCCTTCCTTTCTATTTTCCCTTGCATTTCCTGCTTCATTCTGTCCCCTTCCTGGCCTGCCAACTCCTGAGTATTGTCTCTTTTGTCCTCTCTTTGTGGTAGATTCCTATTGCCTTCCCCTTGTGGCGTGTTTCTACTGTCCTCCTCTTGTTCTTTCTCATCATCCAGTCCCGTTTTGACTTCCCCTTTCAGTATGTTCCTCCTTTCCCCTTCTCGCTTCATCTGACTCCCTTGTTTGTTCATAGTCTGTTGCTTGCCACTTGTGTCTTCCCCAAAATCTTTCCCCTCAGTACCCTCACTGGGTACTGTTTCCCGAACCGTCGATACCAGGTCGACTGTCGGCTTTCCCCTACTACTTAGTTTAAAGCTTGCTCTATCGCTCTTCTGATGTTATTTGCTAGTTGCTTAGTTCCCGCCTTGCTCAGGTGTAGACCATCATTCTTGAAAAGCTTGTTCTTTCCCCAGAACGTTGTCCAGTTCCTCACAAAGAGAAATCCCTCTTCCTCACACCATTTTCTCATCCATGCGTTAATTGATTGTAGCTCTGTCTGCCTCTTCGTTTCTGCCCTCGGTACTGGAAGGATCTCTGAGAAGGCTATCCTCTGGGTCCTCATCTTCAGTTTCCTTCCTAAGATCTTGAATTGTTCAGTCAGTGCATTTTTGCTGTAATCCCTCCTGGTGACATCGTTCGTCCCGACGTGGACTATCACTGCTGTCTCTTCCGTCTCTGCTCCTTCCAGGATTCTCTCAATCTTGTCAACGATGTCCTTTGTTCTTGCTCCTGGGAGACAGGTCACTAGCCGATCCTCTCTCCCTCCTGCTATGTGACAGTCTGTTATTGAGAAAGACATGGGGGAAGCCACTGCTTGCCCTGGATCGGTAGCATGGAATGTTGCTACTCCTTGAGATTCCGGAACCCTGCTACTCTTTGGGGTTCTAGAATGTTGCTACTACTTGAGGTTCTGGAATCTTGTTACTCTCTGGGATTCTGGAATCTTGCTATTCTTTGTGATTCTGTAGGGAATGTTGCTACTCCTTGGGATTTGGCCAGGTACTTGTGACTTGGATTGGCCTCTGTGAAGACGGGATACTGGACTAGATGTCCCAGATGTTCTTATGCTTTTTAGGTAGGTCTATCTGACCGTGTGAATTATCAGCAGTTAGCTGGCTTAGTGGTACTTAGCTAATCAAAAGAATTATACTGCTGTATAGCATTAATAGCAAAATTAATAAAAGTATATTGTAAAAAGACATCTGCAACTTAAGCAATAATAGTTTCACAATCCATCAGAACCGTGGAGAAATAGAGACCTCAGAAAATATTGTGCCCAACAATATCAGCACCAGAGCTAATCACATTCATCGGTCTCTAAAACATCTCCACAAATTATAGGATCCAGTCACAGAATTTTCATATAAAGGTGCAGAATGTTCTAAGAACATAAGAATTGCCGCTGCTGGGTCAGACCAGTGCCCTAACTGAGTCTAGCCTTACCTGCGTACGTTCTAGTTCAGCAGGAACTTGTCTAACTTTGTCTTGAATCCCTGGAGCGCGTTTTCCCCTATAACAGTCTCCGGAAGAGCGTTCCAGTTTTCCACCACTCTCTGGGTGAAGCAGAACTTCCTTACGTTTGTACGGAATCGATCCCCTTTTAACTTCAGAGAGTGCCCTCTCGTTCTCTCTACCTTGGAGAGGGTGAACAGTCTGTCTTTCTCTGCAAAGTCTATTCCCTTCAGTACCTTGAATGTTTCGATCATGTCTCCTCTCAGTCTCCTCTTTTCAAGGGAGAAGAGGCCCAGCTTCTCTAATCTCTCACTGTAAGGCAACTCCTCCAGCCCCTTAACAATAGTCGCTCTTCTCTGGACCCTTTCGATTAGTACTGTGTATTTCATGGACGCAGGAACTAATTTCCACATAAACAAGTCCACATCAATTTTAAAACTGGTTTGCTGCAGGTGGAGTGATGGCTGACATAAATGGGCCATGCCTATGCATGTCATCCTGCCCTGTAACATCGTTATGAGCCCTGGATGACTGAGATTTCAGAATATCTAATGCCATCCACAAAAACTAGGCAAGTATTTCCAATATCTGAATAGGTGAATCAGATTCTATACTGTATGAGAAAGAATTAAAGAGGTATATTCAGGTATTTATAAGAAAACTGAACGCTGCATAATTTCAGAATTATTCAGGCTTTCGTGCTCTGCAATTAATTTTGCAAATAATATGTAATAATTATAAGCTGTCCCCTTGCAATCGAGTTAATGTCACTGGAAGCGCATATATCCTTCAAACAGTGTCCGAGATCATCTGATTCTGCTTCCACTGTATGAAGATATGTCTCAGCTACATTCATCGTGGATATCCTGACTGCCTCAAGAACCACTGCTGTGATTCAAAGGAATAGGAGAGGTAGCGTCAGTGTTTACAACCATCTGGGAATATTCAGCCATTCTGCAAAGTTGCCTGAGGTTGCCATGGCTACTTGGAGGGGTAGTCATTGAATTAATCCGAGCTGAAACCACGCTGGTCTGGACCTGTTGATGCTCCTAAGTCAGGAGAGCTTCCCAAGAGTTTCAGGACAATTGCTGAAACTGAGAAATGAATTTTACCTGGGACTAGTACTTGCTTCTCCAATACTGCAGAATATACAACTGCAGTTTCCAGCTATACTGATTGAATTAGCACAGTGTCTCTCAAACTGTGTGCCCCAAAGAGATTCCGGGTGTGCCACGAGAGAATCCAGAATTTTATGTTAATTTTATAAATTTCCTTCATAAGTGTACACTAGAAGAGATAACATGCACATCGCATATGCAAAAGTCTATGAATATTATAAGCATCTGTGTGCGTAAGGATTCAAGTGCCCAGACAAGCATCATTCTTTGAAAACTAAAGGCAAGTAATTTTTTTTATTTTTTATTCTTATGTAGTAATTATCCTAACTTGAGCAACAAAGCAATCAAGGCTTTCTTACTGTTTGGATCTTCTTATCTTTATGAATGACTACAGATGGTGGATGATGAAATGCGAGTTTGCTTGTCGACCATCGAGCTGCATTTTTTGTTAATTTGCACTCAAAAACAAGCTCATCCAACGCATTGATTAGCAATTCTATTCTATCTACTTTAGTTTCACCATTGTTACAATTACCCAGACATAGCTTAAAGAACTTTCAATAAATAACTCTCAAATTCAATTTTTGGTTGGTTTTGCAATTTTATAATTTCAATTATAATGTGCCGAGAAAAACATTTGTTCCGTTTAGCTGCCAGAGCTAAAAAAAAGTTTGAAAGCCACTGCATTAGCCGAAGAAGAACAGTCTTGCTTAGCTGATGAATTTGGTCTTCGGTTCCCATGTTCACTGCAGTGAAACAAATGCTGGAATTGGCATCAAACAGGACTTCCAGAGGCACGAGCTATAGAAACATTAAAAGAAAAACACTCTAGGAAAAGAGCAAACACCACGTCCTCGACCTAATAAAATGACTTCTGGTAAACATCAAACTTCTAGGGTAGAAATCGGCTGCTTTGTCCCCCTCAGTCCAGAACTTTACAGATGAAATGTGTCTTCCAATTGTGCACTACAATTATCGCATACACGGTTCCGTAACTAAGGCGCGCCGGACATTGGCATGCCGACAAAGACATGCTGACAACTGGGCACAGGGCGTATGTGCGCCACTGGTCCCGCCACTTTAAACCGGTAATGTTACCGCTGTGAGAGGGGTATAGGGGAAGCCCCCCAGTATAGGTAGAAGTCCTCATGCTCCCATTGGGGGTTGTTTGGAGGGGTGAAATCCCCCCCCCCAAGTACACTTAAAACTTCTGTTTTCCATTACGTTTTTGGTGTTCGGCAGTTTTTCAGTGTAGTGGTGGTAGTGGTGGTGGTGTGAGGGGGGTTCTCCACACACGCACACCCCCAACGGGAGTGCAATGAGATTGAGAGGGGACATGATCGAAACATTCATGGTACTGAAGGGGATAGACTTAGTAGATAAGGACACGTTGTCCAACCTCTCCAAGGTAGAGAGAACGAGAGGGCACTCTCTAAAGTTAAAAGGGGATAGATCCCGTACGAACGTAAGGAAGTTCTTCTTCACCCAGAAAGTGGTAGAAAACTGGAACGCTCTTCCAGAGGCTGATATAGGGGAAAACGCCCTCCAGGGATTCAAGACAAAGTTAGACAAGTTCCTGCTGAACAAGGACGTATGCAGGTAAGGCTAGACTCAATCAGGGCACTGGTCTTTGACCTAAGGGTCGCCGCATGAACAGTCTGCTGGGCACGATGGACCACTGGTCTGACCCAGAAGCGTCAATTCTTATGTTCTTAGGGCACTTAACTTATAAAGTACTTTGCTGTGCACTGGTGCTTTAGGCAATCCACACTTAAGCCATTCTATCCTTCTCATCTTTCAAAAACAACTTTACATCACACTTCCTGTTTCTCTACCCCCTTCATCAACCAGTGAACTGGGGTGGGTGGGTGGGCTATAAAATGCCTGTGGCCAAAAACCACACCACCTCTCTTTACCTCTAGCCCACTCTGTACATTCGACATCCTTCGCAATCCATGACAGTTTACCATTGATCTCCTCTTCCATAATCACAGTGTTCCTTTCACTTTGGACATCATCAAAAACTCTTTCCAGTCAACAGAGCCAATGAGCGGTTGCAAGAGTTACCAAGATATTAAAAAGTACCGGAAACACTCCCGTATTCCATCTCACATGAAGCACAAAGCTGTCCTTGGGCTTGCTTTGAGAAATTCCAACTGAAAACAGGTACAGATAATCCAAGTCCACATTATAGTAGTCAAATCTGCCTCCTCGCACCTCTTCAAAAGTGGACCATGGTGAACTAAATCAGCAGTGCCAACTTTTTCCATCACTCAATTTTGAATGCAATTTATAGAATTTCACCTTACATCACTTACATGTTCCATTACAGAAGAGCCTTATTTTAGCATCCTGCTGTTTGTAAACGATAATAGTCTACACATTTACTTTTACAAGAGGCACCAAGTTATAGAGTCCTTCATCTTCTTACATCTTAAGCAGTGGTATTCTGGCTCTGCTTATGGATCCCAGTGCATATTCACCAATGGTAGATAGTCCCCTTGACATCAGCATTCAGCAAAGGAGTACTAAGGTGTATCCTCTAAAAATACATATCAGCTCTGGGGCAGTCCAGTGTGCCCATGGTACTCGATTCTCCTCAATGCAATTTATGTAAGTAACGCTTTAACATTCTGTAAAGATCTGTGCTATTGAAATCATCTCTGTCACATACTTTGTGTGTTCCCTACTAGCTAGGTACTTGGGACTGGGTTGGCCACTGTTGGAAACAGGATACTGGACTTGATGGACCTTCGGTCTATCCCAGTATAGCAGGCGTTATGTTCTTATGTGAGCCGAGTAGAGGACAATTGAACCATTGTGATATCACTGGTGAGGTTGGTGGAATGAGGCATTATGACATCACAATCTCATCTCTGGAATGTTGCTACTCTTTGGGTTTCTGCCAAGTACTTGTGACCTGGGTTGGCCACTGTTGGAAACAGGATACTGGACTTGATGGACCTTCGGTCTATCCCAGTATGGCAGGTGTTATGTTCTTATGTGAGCCGAGTAGAGGACAATTGAACCATTGTGATATCACTGGTGAGGTTGGTGGAATGAGGCATTATGACATCACAATCTTATCTCTGGAATGTTGCTACTCTTTGGGTTTCTGCCTGGTACTTGGGACCTAGGTTGGCCACAGTTGGAAAGAGGATACTTATGATCTTAAAAGCTGATGATGGAAATTATTTCATCTGTTTCCAGGATTGTTCTAGCATGAAGAATGCACTGTAATTAAAAATCTTAATGAAATGGAGATGCTACCTCAAATCCCTTCGGTCTCTGTTTCCTCTTTACCTTGATACTTTTTTCAGATGTTCCTTAATGGCAGGGGGTTTGCTTTGAAGTTGGCATCTTCTCATAAACAGCTGCAACGTTTCAGCTGTGAAGGAACACGGACATGTGAATCATTTGTAATGAGGAAGTTATCTGAACGTAGCATTAGGAAAGGACAAAAGGTGGTGACCTTATTTGATGTCACCACTTCCATGTGTTCTGTTCACTTCCATGCAGTCAATTTATGACCTGTGTGCATAAATGCAATTGTCCAGTTTGTAACTTTCGTCTTTAAATACAGCAATATCTGTACATGTAGCAAAACACTCAATCATGGCTTATGGTTAATATCTTTACGGTAAGAGACTCCACTAATTGTTCAAAACTAACTTAAACTATGAATGTTGGATGCTCAGTTCTACCAAATGATGTCACACTCACGTGAGATAAAAAAACAAGAACCATCATGGCAATACAACGTTGTCTCTCTAGCCAACCTCAAATTAACGTACAGTAAGTTGTATAACACTCAGTTAATAAAGTAACTTAGTAACATAGTAGATGACGGCAGATAAAGACCTGAATGGTCCATCCAGTCTGCCAGTTCTTTTAGAATGTTTCATAAATAATGGATGCTATATTATATATAACTGGTAAGTGTTTTTCTTGGTTCTCCAGGTGCGGTGGTTAACTTTCACTGAGGGAATAAATGAGCACACAGCAATAATAATTTAAGTATTGTGTTCAATATCGGTTGCCTTATCTCAAAAAAGATATAGCGGCACTCGTTTGATAGGTCACGACTTGATTACTGTAACATCGCCTACGTAGCAATTTCCCAAAAGAATATGCGACGATTACAATTAATGCAAAATGCAGCGGTCAAACTGATTTTCGGGCTAAAGAAGTTTGATCATGTGACACCTTACTACCGACAGCTGCATTGGCTACTGATGGAGGCACGCGTAAAGTTTAAGTTCGCCTGTCTCTGCTTTAAAATACTATACGGTCTAGCCCCTAAATACAAACTGACCTTTTCTCCTTCTCAGCCAACAGACATAAGAGAAGCTCATATTTGAACTTCGTTTCCCACCCCCCCCCCAGTTAGAAGATGTAAATTCAAAAGACACCATCAACACCTTCTCTCACATCAGGCAACATTATGGGGTAAAGATCGCCCCACTACTTATGAGGAATTCAGGAAACGCCTAAAAACATATCTGTTCTGAAGTACAGTGGTGCCTCACACAACGAACTTAATTCGTTCCAGGAGCAAGTTTGTTATGCGAAAAGTTCGTTATGTGAAACGCGTTTTCCCATAACAATACATGTTAAAAAAAATAATTCGTTCTGCAGCATAAAATATGCTAAGATGACATAAAAAAAGATAAATTTGTCAAAATGGTGAAAATGGTGGTCTTGCTGAGGCCAAACTCTTTGACGAGGTCACACTGTTTTACCCCACATTCACTCCTTCTAATTATTTCCCGTTTCATTTCAACAGAAATCACCTTCCTGCTTTTTTTAGAAGCCATGATATATAAAAAATATTGAGTTTATCTTAAAAGGACGACTGTATACAGTGAGAGAGGGCAGTTAAGCGCAGTGACTAACGACTGCCTGCAGTGCCTGCGCGGAAGGATGCAATACATCGGCAGCTCGGGCGACTTCGTTGTGTGAAACGAAGTTCGTTGTGTGAAACGAAGTTCGTTGTGTGAAACGAAGTTCGTTGTGTGAAGTTCGTTGTGTGAAACGAAGTTCGTTGTGTGAATCAAGACATGAAGTTTGTTGTGTGCAGCGTTCGTTGTGCGAGGCGTTTGTTATGCGAGGCACAACTGTATCTAGACAGCTGACCCGTACAACTCTTTCTCTTCAATAACTATTCCCTTGAGCTGTTAGCCACTATCTTTTCACCTCTGTTAAGTTCAATCAATTTCTACCATCTTTTAATCTTTGTAAACCGCATAGAACTTCATGGTCCTGCGGTATATAAACTGTTATTATTATTAAAATGTTCAAAGAAGAGCGAGAAAGATGGAAGGGGAAGGAACTCCTCTCGTAATAGGAAACACTAAAAAGGTTAGGGCTCTTCAGCTTGGAAAAGAGACGGCTGAGGGGAGTAGAATGGGTACAAGTGGATCGATTTTTTAGTCCATCAAAAATTACATAGACCAGGGGACACTTAATGAACCAATAGGAGGAAATTATTTTTGACTCAGAAAATAGTTAAGCTCTGGAATGCATTTGCCAGAAGTTATGGTAAGAGCAGTTAACATACCTGGTTTTAAGAAAGGTTTGGGCAAGTTCCTGGAGGAAAAGTCCATACTCTGCTATTGAGAAAGACATGTGGGAAATCACTGCTTGCCCTGGATCGGAAGCATGGAATATTGCTACTATGTGGGATTTTGCCAGGTACTTGGGACCTGGATTGGCCATTGTGAAGACAGGATACTGGATGCTTGGTCTGACCCAGTAAGGCTTTTCTTACATTCTTATGGGGTTTTTTTTTAGTGACGTTTGTTATACTATAACCTACCCTGTTATATTAAATGCATTTTGGGAGGCAAAATATATTAATTAGGTATTTCCTATATTTTTGGATTTGAATATCTGTCTTTGCATACACCCAGAAGCACCTCAAGTTTCCTTTAAAACAGATTGGAACCCCTGAGTAAATAAATGAGCTTGCGTTTCAAAGATCGAGGGGTTAAATAGTCAGCCAGCAGCTCATTCATCCTCTCTCACTTCTTTTCCAAGGTGAAGAGCCCTGATCTGTTCAGCCTTTCTTTGGAGGGGAACTGATCATCCCCTTTATCAAAGGAGTATGTTCTGGGGGTGCTAAGCACCCCAATCAATTTCAAATGTTGCCATCTATGCCCCTTTATCTTTTTCGGTTGCCCTTCATCAGTTCCATTATTTTTTCAATGTGCAACAACAGGAATTACACATAGGTCCCAATATATCGAATACAAAGCCATTACGATGTCCCTGTGGTATTCTCTTGCCCTGGATCGGTAGCCTGGAATGTTGCTACTCTTTGGGTTTTTGCCAGGTGCTACATTGGCTAGATGGACCAATGGTGTGACCCAGTAAAGCTATTTTCATGTTCCAAAATAATTCCTAACATTCAAATTGATTTTTGAATATCGATTGACGCTGAGTCGAGAATTTCAATGTATGAGGGGATGCTGAAAAGTCCTCAGCCCAAGCAGGAAGAGAATGAGGTGAATATGGTTCAATCAATGATCTGATTTATTTGGTCATTCAATTTTTTAAGGAGCTCAGAACAGGTTACAAATCAGGTCCTTCAAGCCTTTTCCCTGTTTGTCCCGGTGGGCTCACAGTTTATCTAATCTACCTGGGCCAATGGAGGATAAAGCGATTTGCCCAAGTCACAAGGAGCAACGTAGAGTTTAACCCACAACCTCAGGGCGTTGAGACTACACCATACTCTGTTTCTGCAAATTGGCACTGAACGAAATAAGATCACACTCTTTTTCTGCTACAGAGAATTTAGGAAGTTGCCCCTTGTACTGTCCAGAGTGATTTCAAGACCCTTTTCATGGGTGGCGATTCCTAATATGGAACCCTCTGTGTGTTCCTGACCTAAACGTATCATTTGGGACTTGGTCACATTAAACCTACATCTGCTATTTAGACTCCTGGTTCCACAATCTTGCCAGGTCTTCAACCCCAGTAGCGGTGGCAGGACAGGCCTTGATACCAACCCCTTTCCCCCCCCCAAAAAAACCTAGAGAAGCAGGCAACTGAGTGTATGATTCTCTGCATACCCAACCACCATCCATAAGCAGCTGAAACGTCCCCTGTCACTCCTGTACCCAAGGACTTTTCCAGACCAATTTTCAAAGGGAAACTGTGCAGGACATTTGCATTTGAAAATGCCCGCCTAGGGGGAAATTTTAAAAAATCACCCCAGAGAATGTTACCTAAGTCACAACTTCAAGTCAAGAATAGAGAATTGTTTACCATATACACTTGAATATAAGCCAGTCTGAAAATAAACCAAAGTAACCATTTGCCCCCCTAAAAAGGTTGACCCAAATATAAACTGCTGGTTTATATTCAAGTACCAGCACAGGTCAGAAGCGACCCCTCCTCCATTCCCTGGTGTCCTGTCTGCCGGCTTTGCAGCCAAACAGCCAGCCAATCCACCCCTTTTCCAGGAACAGCGGCCCCCCCCCCCCCTTACTTTCCGTGGGCCTTCAGTACTGCCCTGGTGGTCCAGTGGAGTGGGGAACAGGAGCTGTCTTCAATCCCTCCCTCCCAGTGACTTTGTGCAACTAGCCCGCCCCTCCCTTTCCGGTCTCCCTGCATGTCTACCTTAGATCCCCAGTGGTCCAGCAGTGAGGTGAGGCAGGAGCGATCCCTTAATATTCCTGCCCAGCAGTCTCCGTAGTGAAAATATGACTGCCGTGAGATTGCAAAGTTTGCCTGGGATCTCATGGCAGTCATTTTTTTCACTATGGAGACTGTCGGGCAGGAGTGTAAAGGGATCGCTCCTGGAATTAGCTTGAATATAATCCAAGACCCCCATTTTTGGGCCCACAAATCTCAGTTTATATTCGAGTTGTAGCCACCACCAAGGTCTTTAAGTATAACACAACAGCGTCTCTGGTGGCCACAGCAAAAATGGATCTTAGCATGCTACTTAGTAAGGAGTCAGCCCTACAGGGACTGAAATAAGGTAAAATCAAAACACAAAATTTTGCTGCAAAAATTCTCAACTTAGTTTTATTTGTCAGAATGTGCCAAGGCAAAAAACCAAATTCAATTTTAGAAAAGAAAATTTCAGGGGTAAATCCTGTGTAGCTTTCAGGATTTCCCTAGACAGGTCAATCAAAACCAAAAACTGTACTTTTCAATAGAAACACTTTCTTTTTGCCACAGCAGGACACAGGTAAGTTCAGTTTGTCAGCCCTAACAGTCCAGGCTTTCCAAAACACAAAAGTAACACGGAAGCCACTAGCTGCTCACAAGCAGAGCTGGGGCCGGGAGTTTTGCCACAAGTTTGCCTTTAAAAGCTTCTGAAAAATAGCTTCCAAAACGCCTGCCCAGTCTTTGGCAAACTTCTCCCTCTTACAAGACAAACCCAGCTTCCCATAAGCTTGGGCTGAAAAATGCAAAAATCAAAACCACCCAGTTTCTTTTTAGTCCTTTGTGCAGGCACCAACCAGTGCCCCACACCCACACTAAGTCCAAAACAAACACTTGGAGTTTTTTTAAGCAGAGTCTTTAATGCTGCCTCCGCAAACAACACAGTTCTGGCAGCAAATGAAAAAAGAGAAATATCACCAAAATAAGCAGTAGCAAAACAGTCTTATTCAAAAGTGTCCAAAAATCCAGCAATACAAAGCACTGTCTTTAGTGCTTCTTAGCAGCCAAACTCAAGTCCATTAATTCAGGTGCTGCAAACAGTTCCTCTGAAGCCAACTCCCCTTGAAGCTCCATCGGCTCTTCCTGGGCTGGTGCTGCCAACTCTGGGATGAACCCGGCTTCCTCTACTTCCATCTGGTCTGAGGTATTACCCTGGCTTAAGCCTGCAACCTCTTCCTTAGGGAGAGAGCTATGTCTTCTCCCTACCATCTCCCCCAGCTTAGAGAAATCTGCTGGCTTTTCATGTGGGGAGCCATGCTCTGCCCTGGCTGAGCTGGATCTCACCTGGGTCTCTCTAGGGCTCCCCCGGTGGACATTAGGGAAATGACAGGGACCACGGCAGGCATGGAGCCTGACTGGTCACATTGTATATTCGGTATATGATCACAATCATTGAGGAACCCTCCCTAGATCTTCAGCTTTGTAGTTCTATGATGGGATCAGATGCAACACTGCAAAATCTGCATGTACGAAAGGTATTATAGGATTAAAATGAAAAAAAAAACTGCTGAAGTCAAAAATACAAATAATCCAAAACATTGTGATCCAAGTCACAGTGTACTTTCTAATCTTATTTACAGGTTTATTTATTTATTTAATATAAAACTATGTCAACTTTTCAGCAAATTTCAGTGGTTTACAATATTAAAATAATCCAATTATAAGAAAGGAAAGCCATAATTCAGATAGATAAAATTCGCACCAACAATATCGGATAAGAAGAATGAAACAGCGCTACGTTGGCCATTTGCTATAACAGTTGCATAGAGTGGCAAAGGAATTTTTAATTTAGCATGATTACCTCAGTATCAATTGAGATAACTCTTCTTTTTCTCATCAATAATTTCATTACTCCCTAAGAGCTAATCACTCATTGGCATTAGGTAGGGACTTTTGGAACATCTGAGACTCTTCTGTTGCCATGTGGCAGACTTTTCTTAGGCAAATATCCCCAAGAAATTTGATGAATCTAGAGAAGTTCTTCAAAATAAAGTCCACCAACCCTATGGATACAATGTGGAGATTTATGTGTTCTTAAGGCGGAAAGACCTCAAGTGTTCACAGCTAACTGGGCTTTACACTAGTCTTGTCCAGGTGGTCTAACGTGAACTATCACTGGTCTTTAATTGCTTGTTTGATTATTCTCTTTGAAGATTTTAAATTTCTCTATTTCTCTATTTTTATTTTTTATAAATTATTTTTGCGAATATTTGTGGTGATAAAACCGTCAGTTTTTTTTCAGAGCAATATTTCTAATTTCAAATCGCGTTGTTTCATTTACACCAACTGGTTAAATAAAGCTGTTTAAATAAAACTAGTTTAGTAAAGCACATGATACTTAACTTTGTGTTGTATTGTTGAAGCTTTGATGCTGACAGTTCTTTACAATAGGAAGCTGAAAAGAATAGCTCAACCCCTATCGCAGCTGATTCTTTAGCTCTTTAAATTCACTCTTTGCGGTCTTACGCTCGACGGAGCGACTCCGTTTCATTCTATTAAGAACTTCATCGGGAGATTGACAAAGGAGTTTATCCTATTACTCTTCTTTTATTGATATCATTAACGGAAAGAAGAAAGAGAAGGACCTTATAATACTTATCTTTGAAATCGAGTATCTGTGGCACTATAAAATATGACAACTTTAACAGCTGGGGAGAAAAGAGGAAGTCGTGTTATGGAATCTATTATTGTCCAAGGAAGACAGGGAACAAAGAGCGTGTTTGTGGTTTCTAGTAATTCATTTGGATAACATTTGCAGTATACCACTGGAACTGAAGGCCCAGCAAAAACTGCTGTATTTAATTAGATCCAAATTAGAATGCTGTGAGCAAGGCACATTTTCATACTACTGAAAACATAATTAAGTGAGGAAACCGCTGGATTATTAGAGTTTAAGTGTAGTCAAACTTCAGCCAAGCAAAAAAAAAAAAAAAAATATATATATATATATATATATAATATATATAATATATATATATATATATATATATTACTAGCTGATGCCCCGGCGTTGAACGGGTATTTAATTATAGCAATAACACATTAAATGGATTGAAATAAAGATACTTTATAGTGGTGAATGAAATTATTTTTTTACAGCTTTATAAAAAGTACAATAATCAAATTATAATGTGAAATATTTGACAAAATGAATACAATACAACTAACACAAAACTTGATTATAAACAACAATTTTAGTTTCACCTCCAGGAGCAAGAACATATACATTCTTGGGTGAACCCACCCTTGATCAAGCAACATAGAGTTGTCCATGGGAAAAACAGGGGGATCTTAAATCCACTCCACAGTATGTAATAGTCTGTCCCTGTGATTTGCTGATTGTGATAGAGAATGCAAGTCTCACTGGAATTTGCAATCTCTTAAACTGAAAAGGAAGATCTGTTGGAATAAGTGGCATCCAAAAGTTTCAGTATTGATTTAAACAACTCAATATGTGGAAACTCAGGTTGAAAAGAAACTCCATGCAGTTTTTTCCCGGTTCAGAATGGAACCTGTGTTCCTAGTTCAGCATATGTGAGTACTCATGTAATGTAATAACATTATGAACTGGGGTGCATGAAGGAAACAGTTACAAACACAGTTAGAACATACAAACTCTATATGTATGGTGTCCGTGGTAGAATAGAAACGATGTCCCTAGTGGTTATAGTGTCATAGAAAGTGTTTTATAGTTGGAATTACTGTGAGAATGGCAGCTTTTTACATCCTTTCCATTGACATGAATGGGTGAAATCTCATTTTCTGTTTGTAGCTCCGCCCACGTGTGCAGGTGGGCCGCGAGACCCCCAGAACATATCACCCCAGGTAGTGAGGGATCTGCATACCAAGTTTCGTTCAAATCGGTCAAGCTGTTTTTGCGTGATCGCGGCACATACACACACACACACATACATACATACACACATACATACCTCCGATTTTATATATATAGATATATATATAAATAAAGCTATAAACTTCCTGATACGCACCTATATATATATAGGTGCGTATCAGGAAGTTTATAGCTTTATTTAAATTTATTAGATTATACTGGGAGGAATGTTCAGTCGGAGGTGATAAGTGGCTAGCAAGCTGCTTCCAGTCATGGGCTGAACTAATCCTGGATATTTAGCGCTGGGCCATGTGTGACTTCCAGCGTTGAATATCCGATTAAGCTGACCCAGAAGTTAACAGGGCTCTTGCCAATATTCAAATTGGTGGCCTGTTAACAGTGGTGTAGAAAGGGGGGAGGAGAACCACCCCAGGTGCCATCTTGGTGACAGTGCATGCACCCATCCTCCTCTCTATCTCTCCCCCCCCCCACTGTCATGCGTGTGTGTCACTTCCCTTTCCCCGTACCTCTGTAACATTTCCAGTGCCAGCGTCAGCTCTTCCTCTTATGTCACTTCCTAGACACGGGTCCAGGAAGTGACATCAGAGGAAGAGCCATAAGAACATAAGAATTGCCGCTGCTGGGTCAGACCAGCGGTCCATCGCGCCCAGCAGTCTGCTCACGCGGCGGCCCCCAGGTCAAAGACCTGTGCCCTAACCGAGACCAGCCCAACCTGCGTTCATTCTGGTTCAGCAAGAACTTGTCCAACCTTGTCTTGAATCCCTGGAGGGGTTGCTGCTCATGCCGGGAAGGGAATGGTTACGCATATGCAGTTGGGGAAGGGGGGTAGAGAGGACATGTGGCGGTGCCCCCACCAAGATCCCCCCCTCTTACTACGCCACTGGGTGTAAGAGGAAAATGGAGATTCGATGCTGAATTTTGCAATGTGTCTATTTTATAAATCATGTTTGTTAATGATTGTAATCTGTTTAGAATGTTTGAGATTATACATGTTTTAAATAAAAAAGACAAGACGGAATCTTAAGATTCCTTTATACGCTATCAACTTCTTATTTTTCCTTTTTCAATAATTCTATAGATACTTTCTGAAGAAAGAATCATCAAAACTGAATATGGGCTTCTGATCCGCAGCTTGCAGAAGAGGGATTCCGGGACGTACTTTTGCAAGGCACAGGAGCACACGTTCATCCACACCATAATGAAGCTCAACGTGAAGGTCATCGAGAACGAGCAGATGGAAGCTAGCCAGAAAATCGAAGACGAGGACACGCGGATCCGAGATTTAATCACAGAGTCCCGGCTCAGATACAAAGACTATATCCAGCTGCTCAGCAGTCCAAACTTCAGCCTGGACGAGTATTGTGAACAAGCGTGGCACAAGGAGAAGAAACGGCAGCGTAACAAAGGCGGGGCCAAGTGGAAGCATGTTCAGGAGATAAAGAAAAGCAGAAACAGGAGGCACCATGAACGGAAAAGTCCTGCTGCTAGGGCGGAGCCTACATAGTTTGTAGACGTCAACTGGACTCTTGTAAAGGACCCATTCAAATGGCAGTAGGTGTACCATACGCCTCCTATTAATATTTCATTTACACTAGACTGGGGCTCATTTCTCCATTCAGGACTGTACATACCGGAGACCATGCATAGTTCTTTCTTTGAATACAGCATTATAGAATTTCAAGTTAAGTGTTGTGAATACCAACTTTATAAATAATGTCTTTTTTTTTTTTTGTCTTCTATAGTTTGTGTATTCAATGTACCTCCTTTACATGGGGCAAGCTAATAACTTTGGTATTTGGTGCTTTATTTATTAAAATATTTAGTAATATTTTATTCTCATGTATATTTTAACATGAAATCTAGGGCAAGCCTGATTTTTTTTTATTTTCATAAACTAAAAGACTAAACTAAAACTTAAGTTTATAGACTGGGTCATCTCCAAGAAAATGGAGCTCGACTCTGTTAACAATCATATCATTAAAAAATGATAATAATAAAAATGATGAAGTGAAAAAAAAAAAAGGACGGAAGAGAGAAACAGCCCAAGGTCATAGAGATGACATTGGGAAAAATTAAGAGGAGTGGGTTGTTAAATATTTTGCAAATAGTAATGTTTTCAATGTTCTACGAAATAATTGAAAAGAATTTATTCCAAATCTTTGATAATTTAAACATGAATTTGCCAAGGCCTTAATGCAATACCCTTGATTCTGCCCTATCTATGAGTTATAAATGATTGTATAGTTATATCTTTGATTTGGGATATTTAAAGACCCGGATTCCAATCTTACATGGGTCTCAAAGATAAAAATGTTAATGAGCCTGATTTAGGGATCAATATTCAATTGGATAAGGGCTAGTGAGCATGATGGACAATGGCATTAACCAGATAACGCCACTGAATATTCCTTCTGACCACTTCGACACTAGACAGATTACCAGGGCAGTCTGTGAGGGGAGCATGAGCATAGCCAGTTGATATCCAGTTAGTCATGACATTCAGACCAGATAAGTTAGGATGGCAGAAATGTTGACCTAACTTTAGATGGTTACCTATCCAGTTAGTGATTTGAATATTGCTACTATCTGGATTGCAAATATTCAGGGCCAGCAGGTATTTGGACACAGGCTTTGAATATCTGGTGTTAAAAAAAAGAAAAGAAAACACTGATTGCCTTGGGCTTAATATCGGCTGGAGAACAAAGAATGTCTAAACTCTCAGTAAGAAGCATTTTGTCATATGACCTTGAAGTGCTGACAACTTGCTTAATGTTCCACTCCCATGAAAAAGCTGACCTTTGCGGATCACGTAGCTGGTTTTAAGAAAGGTTTGGACAAGTTCCTGGAGGAAAAGTCAATAGTCTGTTATTGAGAAAGACAGGGGGGAAGCCACTGCTTGCCCTGGATCGGTAGCATGGAATGTTGATACTCTTGAGATTCTAGAATCTTGTTACTCTTTGAGATTCTATATGGAATGTTGCTACTCCTTGGGTTTTAGCTAGGTACTAGTGACCTGGCTTGGCCACCGTGAGAATGGGCTACTGGGCTTGATGGACCATTGGTCTGACCTAGTATATTGGACATTTTCTTGCCTTTTTGTGCTGACATCAGCATGAAAAATAAGGTTTCATGTCAAAACCATACTGAAGTCAACACTTCTCATGCAACCTCCCCCCCCCCCCTTGTAATTCTAATCTTGAACCAAGATCAAACTATGTCCAAGGGCCTTCGATTTTTGCTTCTTCATTCTAAATATTAGATGTTAACATCATTGGAATGACTTCTGCAAAGCACAGCACCTGCCCATTTCATAGAGGGGCTTGACGATGACTTTGAACCAACACAGCTGTATGTAGGAAAACGCAAAACCAGGGTTTACTCCAGTTTTGTGTCTGGCTGACTGTACTCTTGAGTAATCTGATGTATAACCAATATACGTACCTAGCAGATATTGGTTTACAACAAATAACATGCTTTATATCAACATAAGAAAAATAGATATACAATTGTCATTGGATTCGGGTGACATGGATGCATCTTCCAGGTTTCGCTCTTCTAGTCTGTGCCATCACTGAAATCCCACAGCCCTTATTAGCTACAGCTGGGAATATTCAGTGCCTAAAACAGATGTCCATGTGTTAATATCTCAGAGTGTTCTAATTTTTTTAACATATGGTAAACAAAAGAAAGAAAATGAAAAACATCAGGGTGACTGAAAAGTTAAGTTACTGCCGATAATAGGACATTAAATTACAAACAGATTGCAATACATTATTCGATGATGTATATTAAAATGTTTCGTGGTATTTTGGAAATCATAAGTACTAAGTACTGTTTGAATACTGGAATCAGGAGAACTCTGAATGACATAAGAGCTGGTTATGACATGACCCCCCTTTCTCAAGTAGAGAGATTTGCTGGATCCGTTCCCAGTGAAATGCATTGGGTGACCCTTGAAAATGAATCCTAAGTTAGACCCACCATACGTCCAGGTTTCCCCAGCCATGCACTCTTTTTAGAGGACTGTCCAGACAGCTCAGGTGTCCTGGATTCTCTCCAGCCCCCCACCCTGGAGTTGGATATGGCTTTCCCTTGTCCCCCATCTACCTCCTCCAGGCTCCTGTGCTGCAATTTCAATCTTTGGGCAGCTGGCAGCGTCAGTGATGTGACCCTGCTGCTTTTAGCTTGTCCTGGAAGCCTTCTCTCTGCAGTGTCCCACCTACGCAGGAACAGGAAGTCACTGCAGAGAGAAGGCTTCTGGACAGGCCGAAAGCAGTAGACTCATGTTGCTGATGCTGTTTTCTGCCCTAAGATTGAAATTGCAGCCCTGTAACCCAGAGGAGGTAGGTGGGGGACAGGGGAGAGTCATACCTGCTTCTGGGGTGGGGCTGGGGGCTGGAGAGAGAGAGAGAACATGCTGGGAGGGTTTGTTTTTTTTAAGAGAAAGCATTCATGGGAGATGGGAGAGAGGAGGGGTGATGCTAAATAGGCAATAATTTGTAGTTATGCATCTGACTGATTTACATCTCTGCTCTATAAACGAAGACCTAATTTCGATGGTGTGCAACTCCAAAGGGGCATGGGTGAATTTGGGTCATCCAAGGAATTAGCCACGATGATGTCCAAAATCAAGTCCTACTTTTTCAGGAAGCCGAGTTTACCAATTCACCAGTTCATTCAGGTAAATATTCAAACATCAAGCTATGCCACTTACCATTGAGCTTTAGATTTATTATCAGGCTATAAACGTATTGGGAAAAGATGTATGGATATTGCAATTCTGTAGTGTGGATCATCAGACTGCAGTGTCTATCTGATGAATGACTGGTTTTAATGTTGTTTCCTGTGTTTGCTGATCCACTGATGATAGCATTCATGAGAAGGAAGACTAGAAAAGCATAGAGCTGTTAAGTCTGCATTATCATTGATGCATGATGGCACAGGAGTCTTAGAGAGTCCATTCTGAGCACAAACAGTCGCCAGTGAAGAATGGAGTCATCTAGTTGATGGACAGACATGTCTAACCATTTAATCTCGTTTACACGATTGTCTGTCCAGACCTATTAATAAATGTATGAAGAAAGGATGCTTTGAAAAACTAGCTGACTTAACAAAGAACTCACTTGAACCCTAAGGGCAGGAAAGGCTTCTTTCTCAGTTAAACCATGCCAAGCAAACTGGAAAAGGATATTCAGTGCCAAGATGGTCTGGTGTGGAGATTTAGCAGTCCAGAAAATGATGTAACATGGCAAAAATCATGTTAACAATGGTTTCTCCTTTCTTCAGTATCCTATCTCCTTATCCTCTACAGTATAGCTCAAGCCACTCATGCGTAATTCTGGACTTGACTCTTCTTAGGCCATTCTAATCTGAGTATTCACAAATAAAGAAATGCACACTTTACCTCTGCAGTCTTCTGTTGCTTCAATTGTAATACCTGGGTGGTTTCTCTTTACCCCAAGGTGCAAACCTTGGAAATAGGGCCCCTCCCTGCTTCTCTGAGTCTCCCCCTACAGTACTGCAGCCCAATCAACACCTTTTCAGGATCCCTTTATTCCCAGTCCTCCTCTAGACTTCTGTTCTTGGGATCTCGTTACTGAAGACCTCTTGCCTTGGGGGTGTTTCTGCTCTACTCTGCCTCCCAGCTTCAGCCTCACTCCTCAGACTCAGCCACTGACATGGCAGGTTAGTGCCACCTGCTGTAAATTGGCTCAACTGCAACATTGGTGAACATGTTCTCAGAATCACCTCACTCCCTCACAGGGTACAGCACTGAATATCAACCATACCCACCTAACTTCCAGATATTGTTGCATACCTGTATATTCAATGCTGATCCCTAGACATGGCCTGGCATTGGATATTTGGGTCTAATTTGGCTGGCAGCTGAATATTGCTGGTACGAGTCTCTCTAGTACAATATTCCACCATTACTAACAATTAGCTTATTTATTGATGGTTATCTACCGGATGGTCATTAATCAGTATTGAGCAGGATTGATGAGGTGAAAATCATGATGCTGCCCTCAGTTATGTGGAACAATGTTTTGTTTTGTTTTTTTACATGTTATACAGTGGCTCCATAGACCCTATTCTAGAATCTGAGTTGAGTTCTACTTGAGTGCTGATGGGCCACATCAAACTCTATTCTTAAGCAGGTTTGCAGGAAGAAAGACACCAAACAGAGATCCAGAGTTGTATTCCTGAAGCAAGAATTGCTTTGAAATACACTGTTGTGTAGGACTTTGTGAGCTTTGGGTGGTGATGCATTCTTTTAAATTATAAGTCAAGACTCACCACTCAAACTAAGTATTAGTATTTTTAAATGCAATGAAAAAAAAGATAAATATTCACCAAATATACTGATCGAGGCACAATGAATCAATGAATATACTGTACATACAAATGCTCGGAACAACTTGTCAAACAAATTTGTTTATAGTTGATCAACCTTTAAATCTTTAATCAATTATTAATTTATTGATTAGGATGTATTTATCTAATCTAATCTACGATTTGTGAGTCACTATGTCTAAATAGGTTCAAGGCAATGTACAATTCAAGTGATTGGCAAAAGATAGAAGAAATGGGTGAAAGGAGATATCGCAGGGAAGGAGGGAGGGGTGAAGTCCTCTATAGGGAAGTATTGAGGAGATATTTGAAGTACAATTTACATTGGAAGGGAAGAAATCCGTGAATTACCATCTTTTTGAAGAAATTCACCCAAGGCAAGATCATCTTCGGTCAGGTATCATTGGGATCTCCCATCCTCCAGTAACAAATGGGAAGAAATACTTTCTCCAGTATATTTTAATTGTGCTACCTGCTAGTTGTCTGCTTTGTCCTCTAGAAACCAATGGAGACCCATGAATTTAGATATTTAGTTAGCATTGAAAACAGAAATACGGTAAATCTAAATGATTTGAAGATCAATTACCCAACTGGAAGATCAGAAAATTTGCAGGTTGCCAACAGCTTCTGTGGAAGCTATTTGGAAACTCTCCTCGAATAATGAGAATGGCCAAAGGGAACAACAGATGCATTGTAAACACTACGGCCAAAACAAAAACTAGAACAGCAAAAGGAAATGACAAACTACTGGTTCAAGTCTCCGTGTGTGTTCTATATGCTAAGTAGATACAGAGACATACCGCAGTCTGGAGTTTCAATTCTAATATTAAATGAATCAAATACATAAATCCAGAGAACATAATGAAACAACTTAATGATCTGGAAAGATTTAATGGCAGCAGATATTAAACTGATAAGTGAACTGTCAGGTGGCCAATATCCCTTCAAACATGAATGAGCAACTATTGTTTGCTACGTTCTATGAATTTGGATTTTAAAGAATGCTTCCATTTAACTTTGGAATCTACTGGCTTGTATAATTGAAATACTTCCAAAAATTGGGGCTAGACACAAATCACTTAATGTCTAATCGTGCCTTGTCAAGCAGGCATTTAAATCTTCTATTTTATTATGTATTTCTGAAATATCAGTCTAATTCATAATTCTACAATTATAATATTAGGGCTTTATAGGGCTAATGCAATTTCTTTCCTGCCTGATCTTATGTGATATTGAAAGTCCCAAACAGAAAAATAATCGATATGCATATTGACAATAAACGAGGAATCGACAGACACTTGCACACACACACCCTTTTACTAAACCACGATAGCTGTTGTTAATAATAATAATAACAATTTATATACCGCAGTACTGTTAAGTTCTATGCGGTTTACAAAAGATTAGAGAAGTACAAGTTGAGTTGACGTACAAGTTGAATTAACTTAAGGGATGTGGGAACGATAGGGAGAAAGGGCAGGAACACCGTTAGAGAGGGGAAAGAGAGAAGTGGGTCAGCTGTCTAGGTATTTCAGGAATAGGTGAGTTTTGAGGCGTTTCCTGAATACCTCATAAGTGGTGGGCAATAGGAGTTGTTCTAGGTCTTTATTAGTGCAGGGAGCCACACTGAATGCTCCGCGCTTCTCCCAATGCTCATAAAGTTCCTGAGTGTTGGGATGCACTCTTCTTCCCTCTCACCCTGCAATCAGACCCTCCTGTTGACCCCTGTTTGATTAGAACGTTCCTCCCAAACCACTCCAATTCAGACACTCCCCTCTTGATCCCTCCCCAACCCTTTTGAGATTAGCCCCTAATTGAAACTGAACCCCTGAGATAAGCTCCCCTCCCCAATACTGATCTTTCATGAGACTGTCCCCCATAAAACCAACTCCTCCCTTTTCAGGGCCTACCTACAATCCTGAAGCCTAAACTTTCACTTCATCTCAAAAATTCAGCCAGTGGTGGCCACTCCTGAAAAACAGTCAGAGAACAAAGAAGACCAATATCTACCTAACTGCAGAAGCTTACTAGTTCGTCACTAACAGTCCACATATATTTGTAATTGACACTACTTACATATATTGTCTATATTTTTCCTGTGACTCCATACATATTTTATTTAAAAAAATGCTCCACATCTGAAGAGCCTTCTATGAAATACCATCACAGTCCTACACATGTGGACCTAAACATCAGTTTTTTTACTTAACTTTCCATATAAATTTGGGCTGCATGTAATGAGAAGATAGATGGTGCTTGGAACAGTCCACTGTATGAGCAACAGTTATGCGAATAAAAATAGAGACAAAATTCAAATGTGTCGCACAGAAAAGGTGGGTCATGATGAGAAGGAAGATAGACTGACTACACGGGGAAACTGGGCAGACTGGGTGGTCAAAGGTCCTTATCAAGTAACAGCTGCTCCGAAGCTATGAGATTTAGTTACGGTTTTATTTGAGAAACTCCTTCTTGTACTGTCATCATAAAAGCAAAATATCCATTATAGCATATGTGTTCCAAATTCCATTCCTTCAAGATTTAGGTTTAAACTTATTTGAAATTGTAACTGTTTGAAATAAAAGAAAGAAGTAACAAATGGTCTGTTTCTTACATGATGGCTTGGATTAACGATGACAAATTGCAGTCTCCTGTGAGAGAGCATATGATTTTATGACTGCCAATTCTCCAAACCAAAAACGGTCATGAGATACTCATGCTAGTGCCACACTACATTAATTGTGATCAGGCACATATGTGAACGTACCGGGCAGTGAAATAAAACCTTTTTTTTTTGGGGGGGGGGCTCTTGCTTAGGAATGTAGCTTAGGTAGTCTTCTATGAGGTGCTGTAATCCATTAATATTCTTTGCTTACGGAGGAGAATGTGATGTAGTGGTTATGGTACAGCCTCAGCACCCTGAGGTTGTGGGTTTAAACCCCACACTGCTCATTGTGACCCTGGGCGAGTCACTTAATCCTCTAGTACTCTGTCCACCGGGACAGCGAGGGGAAATGCTTGAGTACCTGATTTGTAACCCATTCTGAGATCCTTTGGGAGGACAGGATAAAAAATCAAATACATAAAAAGGACGATAACCCCAAATCCAAGACGAAAAATAATGAACATAATGCTATTCACATCCATATTAGAAAATGTTCATATCTTACATACACCATCCATTTCTTTTAGTCCTTTCAAACTGTCAGTTCCAAAAGAAAATTCAAGAATAATAAAACTGAAACAATTCAGATTTTTGCACTATGGAGGGGAAGATAAAACTGAGCCATGACATGACAGCTGGACACAAATGACCAAAGCCATTAAAATCGAGAAGCTGGTGCAGCCCTAGAAATGGAACAGGTAACTTGATCCCTGGATTAAGAGAAACCAAGATTCGTCAACCTCAAACTTCCTGTGCTAGGAAGTGAAGGGTAACAGCGGTTGGTGACTCTCTTCTCAGCAACGACATCTATCTGCTGACTACATATGTTGATCCAATAGATGCAGAAAATGTGCCGGGCGCCAAGATCTGCAACACTTTGGAGGGAAGGCTGAGAATTTTCAAACTTAGTATTATCCAATGCCGTTGGCACACATGATATTATGGCGGCCAAAGTATAAGAAGCAACTTGAGGATGAATCAGATAAGTGTTTGGCTGATGTGGTCAAGGCAGAGAAGACCATACTCTAGAGATAAATGTATGACTCGCTGGGTGGTGTCGCTGTAATCATTTCTGCTTCCTAGACCATGAGATCAGTTTCTAAGAGCTGGTAAACAGAGATGATGTCCAACATGAAAAAAAGAACATATTAGGTAACATAGTGAAGAGACCTTGAAGATAAGATTGATGGAGATGGGAGACAACACCCTCGGGAAAGTAAAAAATTCCATCAAGTGGGGGGAAAAAAGAACAAAATTTGGAGAGCTATGTTTCTTAATGTTAATAGAATGGGAAATAAAGCCCCAGATCCAGAAGTTGTAATGGAAGAGGCCGACTTGGTTGTGGTGAAGTTGTATATGGAGAACCATGGCTGGGAAATAGATACACCGGAAGGACAGACTAGGAAGAAAGGAGACAGTTGCTATATAAACAGAACTATAGGGCTTATGCAATGTTGGTGTTTTTATTTATATTGATTTGATTGATAATCTCTCTTGCAGGAAGAAGAAATACATAATAATTCAATTCCTAAAATTGCTTTGAAGGAAGAAGCGTTATTTCCAGTTAGCTTCAAATCTGTCAAATGTAGATTAGGAGCTCCTATTCTACTTTGTCATCTAAAAGTAGGGATATTCTGGATTCTCTACAGAAGAGTTTGGGGAATTGGTAATAAAACCCACATGGGAGGGGGTGATACTGAGCTGCTTCCTATGAATGGGGAGAGTGTCTGTAATGCCATAGTGGGTGACTACTTGATGGCATGGTTCAGTATTACAGCCAGCCATTGCTAGTTTGTTCAAAAGGAGGTCTTAGACTTCAGGAAAACTAATTTACCTTAAAAAGGGAGAGTACATTTGAAGGAGTCTGGGACTGGTTTTCCTAAGTGTTGAACTAAGTTTTCTCTTTAATAAAATGCTGAATTATGTTTAGCTGAAGACCTAACTTATCTCATGTTCTAGCCCGCTTGCACTGGGTGTTTTAGCTTCTTATGGCTATCTCAGCATAAACGACATGCAACAGAAAGACTGCAGGGCCTAGATAAGTGACCTGCTAGTGTGAGCTGAGGACCAATGATTGTTAAGAAAAGTAAAACGTGAACAATTTTTTCTAGAATTCAGTTGTATAGCCAGAAGAATGTTTAAATATCTCTGTAACATCCTGTTTTCGGCACTTCTGAAGCCAGCTTGGAGCTCAGGAGTCACATACGTATGCTAATAAACCATCTGTGCTTTCTTCAAGTCTCTAGGTTTTTTGGCTGCCCAAAGTAACTTTTCACATTAAGCCGCATGGGAGAATCTGGACCAGTGGTCTCCAAGCTTTTTTTGTGTAAAGGGCTGCAGTGTGAATATGAGAAAGCTCTGAGGGCCAGCAAAAGATTTTCAAGCCTTAATCTGCTTCTTCAGACTGGGTATTAAACGTTAATACTAATATTGAATCTACAACACCTCAAGGATATATTTTAAATACTCATTTTATTTTGGATTGTCAACAGTAGCAAATTCCAAGAGAAAGACCCCTGAGTAACAGGTTTGCAGTTCCTATATTAAGTGGGCGAAATTGAAATTAAGGCATTTACAGCATTTCAGCTGACTACCCTGCAGTATGCACCTAAGTATACAGACCAACAAAAGGCCACTTGTAGGCCTTGCCAGGAGTTTTGTTTGGGCAGGAATCGGCTGACACGAGAGAGATTTACAGAAACATACTTCCACTTCCTTTGGAGCAGGTGCACATGCAAATAAGAACCTAAGACTAGCCTTATTGGGTCAGACCAATGGTCCATCAAGCCCAGTAGCCTGTTCTCACAGTGGCCAATCTAGGTCCCTAGTACCTGGCCAAAACCCAAAGAGTAGCAACATTCCATGCTACCAATCCAGGGCAAGCAGTGGCTTCCCCCATGTCTTTCTCAATAACAGACTATGGACTTTTCCTCCAGGAACTTGTCCAAACCTTTCTTACAAACAAGCTACACTAGCCACTCATTCCACATCCTCTGGCAATGTGTTCCAGAGCTTAACTATTCTCAGAGTGAAAAAAAAAATTTCTCCTATTGTTTTTAAAAGTATTTCCCTATAACTTCATTGAGTGTCCTCTAGTATTTGTAATTTTTGACAGATCCACTTGTATCTGTTCTATTCCACTCAGGATTTTGTAGACTTCAATCATATCTCCCCTCAGTTGTCTCTTTTCCAAGCTGAAGAGTCCTAACCGTTTTAGTCTTTCTCAAACGAGAGGCGTTCCATCCTCTTTACCATCTTGGTCACTCTTCTTTAAACCTTTTCTAGTGCCACTATATCTTTCTTGAGATAGGGAGACCAGAATTGAATGCAATACTCCAGATGAGGTCGCACCATGGAGCGATGCAGAGGCATTATAACATTTTTAGTCTTTTTAACCATCCCTTTTTAAAATAATTCCTAGCATCCTGTTTGTTTTTTTGGCCACCGCCACATTGGGCAGAAGGTTTCATCGTATTGTCTACGATGACACTCGCATCCTTTTCTTGGGCGCTAATCTCCAAAGTGGACCCTAGCATCCAGTAACTGTGATTCCAGTTATTCTTCCCAATGTGCATCACTTTGCATTTGATCTGGACAATCCCACTCAGCCTTTGGGTCACTTTGCATTTGTCCACATTAAATTTCATCTGCCACTTGGACTCCCAGTCTTCCAACTTCCTAAGGTCCACCTGCAATTTTTCACAATCCATATGCATTTTAATAACTTTGAACAGTTTAGTGTCGTTTGCAAATTTAATCACCTCACTCGTCGTTCCAATTTCCAGATCATTTATAAATAAGTTAAATAGCACCGGTCCCAGTATAGACCCCTGCGACACTCCACTGTTTCCTCCATTGAGAAAAATTACCATTTAACCCTACTCTCTGTTATCTATCCGATAACCAATTCCTAATCCACAACTGAACTTTGCTACCTGTCCCATGACATTTTAATTTTCTCAGGAGCCTCTCGTGAGGAACTTTATCAAAAGCTTTCTGAAAATCTAGATGCACTATATCAACCGGCTCACCTTTATCCACGTTTATTCACACCTTCAAAGAAGTCAAGCAAATTGATAAGGCAATATCTCCCTCGGCTGAACTCATGCGGACTCTGTCTCATTAAATCAGGTTTGTCTTCGTGTTCCACAATTTTATTTTTTATAATCGTTTCTAACATTTTGCCCGGCACTGAAGTGAGGCTTTTGTGCTCTATTCGAGTCATTTACGGTATTTAGAAAATTTCTAACCCACTTAAACCTAATACAAAATACAGACATAAACAACATTCCAATATAGTCATAAAAATATCGTGCCCATTCAATGAAACAGAGTTGTTTTCAATACCCAGTTAGTTCTGGGTGGCTAATTTTTTTAAAACACAGTCGCTTACACTGCCATTGTAAGACAGCTTTATAGAGGCATCTTTGTGGACTTCTCACAGAGTTGTAAAATCAAGCCCAATATGATCAGCAAGGTTTGTACTGGGCGGGACATAGGAGAAGAATTGCATTGGTTTCTAAAAATTGCAAAGAATACATTTAAGCTATTGGCCTTGGCATTCCAAATGCTTAAACTTTAGAAACTCATGCATTCCGCTAAAAAACATTCTAGTGTGTACCAAGTAGGACACTGTGGTCCAGCCAGGAACAATTGTTGGTCATCTCTAGAATTTTAAACAAGTTTCAAGTTTTATTAATTTTGATATACCAACCATCAAGTTAATATCTGGCTGGTTAACAATATGTTTAAAAGAAAGAGAAATTATACAAAACTAAAAAAAAAGAGGCATTGTGTATATACATATAACATCACAAGACGAACTAGATGGTGAGGATAATAGGGAAGGGAGGGTGAAGTTACATATTTGAGAAGAAATTGGAGATAGTAGGGTGAGGATAAAACATAATGGAGGGGGGCGCTTTAAAGAAAGCGGTTAATTTTTGGTAATTAGAGAAGATAGCTCTAAGTGAATGAGAAGGCATCGCAAAATAAAAACGTTTTTAAATCTGTTTTAAATTTGTCAAGTCGTGATTCGTCGCGGAGTTGCTGTGGCAGGGAATTCCAGAGGGTAGGGGCAGTTACTGCGAAATTTACTTTACGTGTATTGTAGAAGTCTTTGATAGTGGGGATAAATAGAAGTTTTTGATCAGTTGATCTTAGAGTGCGTGAAGAGCAGTAGGGAATGAGAAGTTTGTCAAGGAATAAGGGCAAATGAGAGAGCTAGAGACTAGAGAGCTAAAGCGCTTTCAGGGGCAGCCCCAGGATTGTTGGGCCTAGAGATATCGGGATGGAAAATGAAGGCAGATAAAGATCATATGGCTATCTAGTCTTGTTCCTTGGCTCAGCAGTCAGAGCTAAGACTGAGCCATGGCCAAACCTCAATTCTTTTTCTTGGATCTATAAAGTAAATTTGTATATTTGAACAGTAATTCTTTCTTTGTATAACACACCCCACCAAACTCTCTCTGTTAAAGTTAAGGAGCTATTAAATATATAATGGATACTTGGGAGACAGTCTTTGGTACAGTTTCCTTCTGTCTGGCATGAAGGCTTTGAGCAAAACAATGTAATTTTAGAACCTAATTTTCAATTTATCCCTGGAACCTTCATGCTCTGCTGTTCCCTGGTCTTTAGTCATATATACTATCTTTAGAGCCATTCCATCTGTGCAACACTGTATTATTAAGTTAGAAATCGCAAGGTATTCTGGGGTAGCTATTTAAAAGGATGTAACGGGGTAGGAGAACTCCTGCCTTATTAAATTCCACCGGCTAGAGCCACTGAATATCAGTACATTCCACTGTGGCATATCTGGTTAGCACCAGGATATTCTGAGGGTGGAGTCAGGACAGCACATGGATAAGGTTGGCATGTTGGTTCAAGGCAGATCATGGTATGATTCGTAAAAATCAGTCATGAACCAACAGGCTGGCAGCAAGTAATAGTAGTAAGCTGGGAAGAAAGGATCTCTAAAGCAGCCATCTTGGAGCAGATCATGTAATTTCCATAGGTTTTGACAGCTCTCTTAAAGTTAGGAAGAGGAGGTTCCAAATGATGTGAACAGGAAGAATGTTCCAAAGGTGAGGTCCCAGATATAGAGCGACTGAGTCCTTAGAGATAATCTGGGTACCATAAACTAATTTCTGGGTCTGGTTGGTTGCCAGAAGTTCTTCTGTGTCCTGGCCACTATTCAGACATGGAAAGCAATAAGACCAGACCTCTTCACCTAACCCCCACCCCTGCCCATGACCAATGGATTACAAAGAAATGCACAGTATATTGGTACTAGATTCCAGAAAATACTGGTACTGAAACAGCTTCCACTGTAGCTATGGCAAATATTAAATCCTTAATGTGTGTCTAGTTAGGAAAAAACCTTATATTGAAAAACTTGCACTGTTGAGGATAACTATGGCAAACTTTAACCTCTGAACTCACTGTACAGAATTAAGACGCCCACCTTGTATCGTAAAATTGTTCTGTTAAGTGTATTTTATGTATGTTTAACCTGTAACCCGTTCTGAGCTCCCTGGGGAAATAAATAATAAACGTACTGACTGGGATAATGGCATTCTGAGTTGGACGTCCTTTCTAAAATGCCCCTCTTAATGTATCAGTTCTACGGAGAAGGCCTTAGTTTCTGTCACTGTAGCTTCTAAATATATGGAACGGTCCATACATAAAAAAAAAAAAAAAATGAAGCTCAAATCCTCTTTTAATTGTTCAAGGTAATTAATCTGCTAAATAACCATGAACAACTACTGCTAATTGAAATCATTTCACTTGGTTGAAATTCATTCTATTGCTGCTATGATGACTAAATATGGAGGGAAACCAGATCAATAATATCTGTCTTTAACCTTTCAGCCTCGGTATAAATATTTCATTCAACTCCCATGGTTGTAAAACATGAGAAGATAACATATGCAGAAACCTGTTTAATTCTGTGATGAGTTTCTTATGTTGTATAATTAACAGTCCTTGATTATTCTAGTTAATCATGATTTTTTTTTTGCTTTAACTTTATTAAGTTTTCCTTAGCACTGAAATGTTTAATTCCTTTAATTGCAAACCTGATTATTTATAGAAGGGCTCCATCGTTGCTTTAATTCAAATATCCATTATAAGTATAAACACCACTCAAAGATAATGGTTGTAATTGTGGGAAAGGTCAAGGAACGCCTGATCACCTTACAAAACTGCCAAGCAGAAGTATATCAGGCTAATTTTAGGTTTTCCACCCGTATGGAGGCTCATAAATTAGGCTTTTATTCTAAGTTTCCCCCTGACCTTTCTTGATGGATACATGACTGACATTTCAGGGGTCACGTTGCCATCAGTTTCCAAGTTCCGATGAAATGCACTCCAGTCCTCAAAAGCGTATGCCTTCGTAATTTGGTTAACCTCTTTGCAGGTCTTTTCAGTGACACGACAATATTTCAATAAGAGTTTGATAACTAAAGAATGAGTGAAGGCATCTCTGTGACGTCTGAGGAACATGTCGACAAGAATACACTAGTCTTGATCCTTGTGGAACTGAGTGAAGCCATTCAAAACAAACAGATGTGGGAGCATAAAGGAAAGAAGAGCTTGCCATCCAAAATATTAGGTGTGGGAATTTTTGGTTTGTTTTCAGTTCATTTGGCTTTTTTTCCCCCTGATTTTCTATTATTGGTTCATTTCACACATTTGTGCTAAATAACATTTTTAAAAATGATATTCAACGGCAGAATTCTTCTTATTTCAGGCATACAGGGCAGCGAGCTAAAAGTAGCAAAGTCTGGAATTGGAAGTGATGGAAAAAGGTACAGATAACAGCAGCTTATCTGAGGACGGGAGTTCAAGTGGAGGTGTATAAGGAGAAAGAGAGGAGAGAGACTGAGGGGCTGCAGAACATGCACATTTGTAGTAGGGACACCTATTAGTCCAACTGGTAGGCAATACAACAACTGACATACGCCCGATGTCACATACTTTAATACCAGCCGCCCCAGGGTCTGGAAAGCACTGAGGGGCAGATACCCCGGCGGCTTTACTTCAGTAGGTTAGTAATTGAAGTTTGAACTTTATGTGGAGTAGTAGTAGCGATATGGTTTCCACGTCTATTTAATTTTGATATACCGCTAATGGCAAGTCTTCATATTGGTTTACAATAACAAATTTATAATACGATAGGTGAATAAAAAAGTAAATACAAGTTATATCGTAATCACAGCCTTCCATTCTCAGTTCAAGCCAACCCATATACAGTATCTCCTGAGTTTTTAAATGCTAAACGCATCTGGAAATAAGTAGGTTTTAAGCATTCTTTTAAATGTTTGGTATGATAATTACAGGTGTAGAGATAGTGGTCGAGAGTTTCAAAAAATTGGTTTGACCATGTTAAATATAGAATCAGAAATGCTATCTAAAAAAATAATGCAAAATAATGGAATGACTAGTCAATTTTGTGGAGAGGAATAAAATGGTATTAACTGCCTGGCTAAAAATTCTGGTAGACCTGAATAATGAATTATATGTATTAATGTATGAGCCTGTATTCTTTACATATAAACAAAGTTACCTGATCAAATTTCCATGCTCCATCTACGAGGGGCTGCTGAAAAGTTCTCAGACCACCCATTAACGTTGGGGCTTTTTTTGTTCTGTCGGAAAAATACAGAATTAAAAACATAACATACACATAAAACTCACTTGTATACTGCAAATACCAGGTGTATTTTTACTACTTGTATTCTGTAATTTCGCTGACTGTCCAGTGATATTTTTGCTATTTGTACTCTCTAATTCGCTGATTGTCCAGCTCTCTTCAGTGTAAACCGCCTTGAAGTCGTAAGATCATGGCGGTATAGAAAAAATAATAATTATTATTATTAAGTTCTATGCAGTTCACAAAGACTAGTAATACAAATGAATAAATATCCAATATCTAACTTCCGAAAGATTCCCTAAAAAGATACGTTTTTAAGGCACGTCGAAATTGTTGATACGAATTTGGGAATATGAATATATGCGTTAAATCCCTAGTCCATAAGGCTGTCTGAAAAGATAACAATTGTTCCTGAAACTTCTTATATTTACATCCCTTTACAGAAGGGAATGAAAATAGTGAGTGAGATTTTCTAGAATGTTTAGGGTTTGTAATGATAAAAGATTCTATAAGATACTCAGGAATTAAGCCTGCTAGTGCCTTAAAACAAATACAGCCTCAACTGGAAGCCAGTGCAGTCGGTGATAAAAATCAGTGACAGCCCTCAATGGAGACTGACCCAACTTTGTTGGCTGGGCAAGAACTTTTCAGTGGCCTCTCTCACAAGAACATAAGAACTGCCGCTGCTGGGTCAGACCAGTGGTCCATCATGCCCAGCAATTCGCTCACGTGGCGGCCCTCTGGTCTAAGACCAGCTCTAAAGCCAAGACTAGCCCTATCAGTGTATTTCCTTCTTCAGCAGGAACTTGTCTAACTTTGTCTTGAATCCCTGGAGGGTGTTCTCCCCTATGACAGACTCCAGGAGAGCATTCCAGTTTTCTACCACTCTCTGGGTGAAGAAGAACTTCCTTACATTTGTACGGAATCTATCCCCTTTCAATTTTAGAGAGTGCCCTCTCGTTCTCTCTACCTTGGAGAGAGTGAATAACCTGTCCTTATCTACTAAATCTATCCCCTTCAGTACCTTGAATGTTTTGATCATGTCCCCATTGCTGAAGGGTTAGAAGGAAAAGTGTGCCTTTTTGCAGATGATACCAAGATTTGTAACAGAGTAGACACTGAAGAGGGAGTGAAAAATATGAAAAAGGATCTGCAAAAGTTAGAGGAATGGTCTAATGCCTGGCAACTAAAATTCAATGCAAAGAAATGCAGAGTAATGCATTTGGGGATTAATAATCAGAAGGAACCGTATATGCTGGGAGGTGAGAAGCTAATATGCATGAACGGGGAGAGGGACCTTGGGGTGATAGTGTCCGAAGATCTAAAGGTGAAAAAACAGTGTGACAAGGCAGTGGCTGCTGCCAGAAGGATGCTGGGCTGTATAAAGAGAAGCATAGCCAGTAGAAGGAAGAAGGTGTTGATGCCCCTGTACAGGTCATTGGTAAGGCCCCACTTGGAGTATTGTGTTCAGTTTTGGAGACCATATCTGGTGAAGGACATAAGAAGACTTGAAGTGGTCCATAGGAGGGCGACGAAAATGATAGGAGGCTTGCGCCAGAAGACGTATGAGGAGAGACTGGAAGCCCTGAATATGTATACCCTAGAGGAAAGGAGGGACAGGGGAGATATGATTCAGACGTTCAAATACTTGAAGAGTATTAACGTAGAACAAAATCTTTTCCAGAGAAAGGAAAATGGTAAAACCAGAGGACATAATTTGAGGTTGAGGGGTGGTAGATTCAAAGGCAATGTTAAGAACTTCTACTTTACAGAGAGGGTGATGGTTGCCTGGAATGTGCTCCCGAGAGAGGTGGTGGAGAGTAAAACGGTGACTGAGTTCAAAGAAGAGTGGAATGAGCACAGAGGATTTAGAATCAGAAAATAATATTAAATATTGAACTAATGCCATTTGGGGGAGGATAGGCTGGGAAAGGCCTCAATGGCTGGGAGGGTGTAGATGGGCTGGAGTAGGTTTTAACAGAGATTTTGGCAGTTGGAACCCAAGCACAGTAATGGGTAGAGCTTTGGATTCTTGCCCAGAAATAGCTAAGAAGAAAAATTTAAAAAAAATTTAAATTGAATCAGGTTGGGCAGACTGGATGGATCATTTGGGTCTTTATCTGCTGTCATCTACTATGTTACTCAATCTCCTCTGTTCGGGGGAGAAGAGGCCCAGTTTCTCTAATCTTTCGCTGTACGGCAGTTCCTCCAACCCCTTAACCATCCTAGTTGCTCTTCTCTGGACCCTTTCGAGTAGTACCGTGTCCTTTTTCATAAGTTTTACTTTTTCATAAGTTATATTGCAGTATTTTGAATCAGTTGTAACTGATAAATTTCTGTCAATTGAACACCCTTGAATAATTATAGTAATCTAAATACGTATGAACTAATGAATGGACTAAAGTTTTTACTAATTTAGCTGTTAATAATGTTTTAATTGAGTAGATGAATTTAAGTTTATAAAAGCATTTTGCATGATGGTGGAAATGTGGTCACAGAGGCCCTGATTCTATAAAAAGTGCCATTAGTCATGATTGTCGATCATCCGCCAGGCGCCATTTATAGAATCCCACTTAGGACCACTTATGTGCTCTTAGTAGCCGGTAGGCATTGAATCCTTAGGCACACTGTCATTTATGCAAGGGTTTTCTTGGCTTAAATGAGTGCGCCTACGTTAGGTGCCTACTAGCCTAAGTCAAACTATGCCCCAAATCTGCTAACAACCCCTATAACCACACCTACTTTCTGGTAGGCACCGTAGACGCCAACCTCAAAGTTGTAAGTGCCTACTGAGCCAGGCGCCTACCAGATAATTCATTTTTTTAAAAATCATTTTCAATTCAATTTTTAATGGCACTTTTCAATTATCTGCGCAAACTGAGATAATTAAAAACATAAGTTTGGCGCCTGGATCAGTTGAGCTACATGACGAACTTTAGGCAACTTTTATAGAATCAGACAGATTTGAGACAAGGATTGCACCCAAAGGGGTTCTTTTACAAAGGTGAGCTAACCGATTTAGCATGTGCCCAAAGTTGAAACCATAATTACTGGGACACCAGCAATCAAAGCAGCTATTATAGGAGGTTTCTAGAAAAAAAATCAAAACAATGCCTTTAGTTTTATCAGAGTTTATTTTGAAGTAGCCAATTAACAATGAAATCTAATTTTAATGCACTTATTTCTTGAGCATTCTCATAAGATGGAAGATGTTCTCAAACACTGATCGCTAAGTTGCCTTTAACATATTTTCAATACCAACTCATCTACCCAAATGCTTGTATGGAAGATTCCATGAAAAATACTTAAATAAGACTTCATTTCTATTCTCCATATGTAAACACATCAAAGTTGATCCTGGGCTTCTTTTCCACATGAGTTGCTTCGTTTGAGCAACCCGAGGCACAAACACATCCAACATAAGCGAGGATTACAGATAACGAGGCGGCATAATCTGAGGATCAGCCAAGTGTTTCCTCATGTCAAACGGAAAATCAGCAGAAATAATCATTTTGGCATCAGACAAGAAAAGTCAAAGGCCAGGATTTAGGACCGTCATGGTCAGATTTTTCAAATAAGTTGAGCAGGTGCTTAATAAGGCATGAGGTCTGGGGGGTTTGAACAGAGTTCAGTGCTTAGATCCAGGACCTTCTCGGAGAAACAATTTTGGTAATCTGGTACATCTGACACATACAGATCCATACTTTCGAAAACCATGAATCACCTCTTTAGTGTGAAGTGGACGTGCCTTAATGGGGATTTAAGAGAGGTACACCTCTCATGAAAGTAAAAGACAGCTGATAGAAAAGCATTCTGCCATCTCCTGTGATGTGGGAAATGAGTTTATTTAGATCAAAGAGAAAGACAATGTTTGGAAAGGTTTCAAGAAGGAAGATACACAAGCCACTGACCCCTGACAGTGTTAGAGCAACAAATAGCACCTGTAAACACACACACACTCTCACTGAACCACATGAACAGTATAGCCTGTGATTAGCTATGGTGAGAAATTAGTACATTAAACCTTTGGGTAGCAGGAGTTAAAGAAACCTGGAAGTTATTAGGAGGAAGGCGTGTATCATAAGAACATAAGAACATAGCCTTACTGGGTCAGACCAATGGTTCATCAAGACCAGTAGCCCGTTCTCACGGTGGCCAATCCTGGCCCCTAGTACCTGGCCAAAACCCAAAGAGTAGCAATATTCCATGCTACCGATCCAGGGCAAGTAGTGACTTCCCCCATGTCTTTCTCAATAACAGACTAGGAAATTGTCCAAATCTTTCTTAAAATCAGCTACGCTATCTGCTCTTACCACAACCTCTGGTAACGAATTCCAGAGCTTAACTATTTCCTCCTCTTGGTTTTAAAAATATTTCCCTGTAACTTCATTGAGCGTCCCTTAGTCTTTGTAAGTGAAGAGAGATAAGTGAATCGTATTATACCAAACCAACGCAAAACAGGAAAGCAGAAAGTGGAAAGCAAAGGAGAGAGATTTTCATGTTGGCAGTTCCTTCATAGTCTGCAAAATTGTCCAAATGTGGGTGAGATGTTGGCCACAGAGATCAGCAGGATGTCCTAGTTCCTACCGCTGATGGTGTCTCTCTCATCTCTGAGGAAGGATCCCACCATCCATCAGGGGCTTTTTCTCTTGACGTACAATTATGATATCAAGATGCCAATAGAGAAAAGCAAACACGCACGTAATAGCAGTGAACAGATCCAGTGTTGCAGGTCAGTTGGAGTGAAACTAGCCACAGTGGACATCTCTTACGTAGTTTGGAACTCCTTGGATAGGATAAGCTCTACTGCCTTGATGCAGGAGGGAGGGAGGGAGATGAAGGTATAAGATGAATGGGAGACAGTCTTCCTACAGCTTTTGGCTTTGCAGTTTGTCGTTTTGCAATCAAAAAGAGAAACATTTTGTGGCCCAGATTGGCCTCTTTCAGTAGAACAATTAAGTATCTGTGTGCTTCCTCTGAGCAACAATCAAATGGCTTTAAAATCTAGAGGCAAAGTTCATGGTTGTGAAAATCTAGTACAACAGGCAACCTGTGCAATTCTTTCATAAGAACATAAAAGTTGCCCCATTGGCATAGACCGAAGGTCCATCAAGCCCAGTATCCTCTTTTCAGCAGTGGCCAACCCAGGTCCCAAGTACCAGGTAGAAACCCAAAGAGCAGCAACATTCCAGAGCTGAGCTTGTGATGTCATAATGCCTCATTCTACCAATGCCTAAGAGCCAGTGATGTCACAATGGCTTGACTGACCTATAATTGGTTCACATAAGAGCTGCCTTACTTGGACAGACCGAAGGTCCATCAAGCCAAGTATCCTGTTTCCAACAGTGGCCAACACAGGTCACAAATACCTGGCAAGATCTCAATGAGTAAAACAGATTTAGTCCACTGCTTATCCTAGGAATAAGCAGTGGATTGCCCCAAGCCACGTCAATAATGGCTCATGGACTTCTATTTTAGAAAATTATACAAACCTATTTTAGAAAATTATTCAAACCTATTTTAGAAAATTATTCAAACCTTTTTTAAACCCTGCTAAGCTAACTTCTTTCACCATATTCTCTGGCAGTGAATTCCAGTACTTTGATATATTATTATATACTGCTTAATACCACTGTCAATAGCAGTTAATCAAAAACAATAAATCCAATGGCTCCAATATTTCTCTTAATCATCGACCACAGTATGTATGTAATGTATGTCTGGCAGCGCTATACAATTGATAAGGTGTAGTAGTAAAGATATAGAGTAGCTAGATTTTCAGTATCAGATGCTACTGAAAACCTGGGTAAAGAGATATTACGGTGCTGTTTTCTAGCACCCAGTAACATAGGAACAATCTGGTTCTGCCCAGTCTCTGCTCCCTGTATGATCAGAATTGTCCCAAGGAAGTCTGTCCAGATTTTAAGCAGCAATATCCAAAATAATGTTCCTGAAAATCTCGGCTTGACACTGGCAAGCAGAAGTTATCGGAGCAGGAGCAGCTAAAATTGTTTTCAAATCTTTGATCTCTGTTGGGGAAAAAAATTGCAAATTGTATTGTTTAATTTTTATTGATTTGAAGATTTATTTTGTTGTTTGAGAATTGAACATCTCTTAAAATCAATTTGGAAAAGGGCAGCTTAGAAGCATGAATTAGACATAAATAAAAACTTGCCAAAACATTTCCGTTTTATGCTGGAACTTGTAGCAGGAATATAAAACACCAAAAGTGACAGTTTTCAAAATTTTTAGACCCCACAATAAAATATCTTGGGTCTATTCCCTAAGACGTGTTAGCTTTTAAGGCCATACATTAATCCTGAAGAACTAGCGATAATATCTAAAGGCCATTATCAATCATTTTCAATGCCAAAATACCTTATATTAAACCAGGGGAGTGTGGGGCGCAGTGGTTAAAGCTACAGCCTCAGCACCCTGAGGTTGTGGGTTCAAACCCCACACTGCTCCTTGTGACCCTGGGCAAGTCACTTAATCCCCCCTTTGCTTCATTAGATAGACTGTGAGCCCATCTGGACAGACAGGGGAAAATGCTTGAGTACCTGAAGAAATTCATGTAAACCATTCTGAGCTCCCCTGGGAGAAGAGTAGACAAAATGGAATGACATCTTTTTTTTCTTTTCTTTCTCCCCCCTCCCGCTTGTGTTAACCTTTTATGTTTTCCCATCCTTTACTCCTTCACGTTTTCGTATGTTTTCCTCCAGGGAATATCATTCCATGTACTTGTTCTGTAATTGGTATATTTGTATGATTTTAACCTATTTTACCTATTTTTAAATATATTTGTAATTCACCTAGAAATTCTTTGATAGGTGATTATATCAAACTTTAATAAAACTTAAAACTTAGATAAATATGATGTGGAAAGAATGGATCCGAGAGCAACCGATACTGAGCCCTGGTGCAGACTTTACAAAACATGCATGTTGGTTACAGGTTTGATTTCCAAGCAAAGAGTTATGAGATAATCTTCTAGAATGCTAAGTGATTTTGAATGCAATATGCAAGTACAAACAAGTAACAAATAATATATGCAAATCTGCCAGAGGTTGTGGTAAAAGCGGATAGTATATCTGCTTTTAAAAAAGGTTTGGACAAATTCCTGGAGGAAAACTCCATAGTCTGTTATTAAGACATGGGGGAAGCCACTGCTTGCCCTGGATCAGTAGCTTGGAATGTTGCTGCTCTTTGGGATTCTAGAATCTTGTTACTCTTTGGGATTCCGGAATCTTGCTATTCTTTGGGATTCTATCTGGAATGTTGCTACCCTTTGGGATTCTAGAATCTTGTTACTCTTTGGGATTCCAAAATCTTGATATTCTTTGGGATTCTATCTGGAATGTTGCTACCCTTTGGGATTCTAGAATCTTGTTACTCTTTGGGATTCCAGAATCTTGATATTCTTTGGGATTCTATCTGGAATGTTGCTACCCTTTGGGATTCTAGAATCTTGTTACTCTTTGGGATTCCAGAATCTTGCTATTCTTTGGGATTCTATCTGGAATGTTGCTACCCTTTGGGATTCTAGAATCTTGTTACTCTTTGGGATTCCGGAATCTTGCTATTCTTTGGGATTCTATATGGAATGTTGCTACCCTTTGGGATTCTAGAATCTTGTTACTCTTTGGGATTCCAGAATCTTGCTATTCTTTGGGTTTTGGCCAGGGACCTGGATTGGCCAAACGGGTCACTGGGCTTGACAGACCATTGCTCTGGCCTAGTAACGCTATTCTTATGGTCTTATATTCTTAGCGGTGGAAGCTCAAGATATAAGGGCTAAGGTCAAGAGAACAGCTTCTGAAGCCTGAAAAAAAATAAAGATATTTTGGTATAGAAAAGAATTGATTGATAACAGCCTTTAGAAAGATAGTGACCGTATTTACGGGATTTACAGTAGCTTTTAATGTGACAGCGGGCACATTAAGGTGACTTAGTAATTAGTACATGTTAATTATTTCATTAAATGCCTAACACAGAAGAGGGCAGGGAATGGGTGAGAAATGTGTGAATAATGTAGCAGAGTTGAAGAGGCGTGGCTAACGGCATCACATGATCTGCTAAACTAATAATAAAATGTATTAGCTAAATGCCAAATCACGCTAGGTTAATGCTGAGGTTTTGCAGTTAATGGGTTTGAATGCTAACTTTGCACATCTGGAAATCTTTTCACCACTTAGTACACAGGCGCTTCTCTGCATTTTAACTCTTGCCCTCCCATCCCAAAGTAGAGTCAGTCACTCATATCATTTTTGAAGAATTAGAGAATAGGGTGGGAGGAATTGTGTGCTATCCCTAGATATGAATGCCAATGAGCCAATTAGCCCCTATATTTCAGTGCTCTCAATCACTATTGACCTTTAGTTGGCAACATTTTGTATTTGTGCATGCAATTTGCCTAGTGCTTTTCTATAAATCTTACAGCGTGGACATGGAAAGGGCACTATAGATGCAAACACTTTTGCTGAATACTGGGGAGCTGCACTTCACTTACATGCCAGGATTTATACCACATTTGAGTTGGTGTAAATACTCTCTTGCGAGGTTTGACACAGAAATCAGTTCTAAGCACTAAGCAGCACGCAACTCAGAAGAGTGTTCATGCACATTTTTCCCAGTCCATATAAACTTCTGTTTTAATGGAAATCCACAAATTAGAATGGCTCTAGCACTCCATGTTGTGGCCTCACCATGAGTATTCCACTCAATTCTGGTCGCTGTGTCTCAAAAAACATATAGCGGAATTTACAGAGTACTTTTAAAACCAATAGGAGGAAATATGTTTTCTCTCAGAGAATAGTTAAGCTCTGGAACGCATTGTGGTAAAAGCGGAGAGCGTAGCTGGTTATAAGAAAGGTTTGGACAAGTTCCTGGAGGGAAAG